>NW_022279637.1:359079-718159 GCF_009193385.2 Nasonia vitripennis
GAAAACAACGACAGTGCATCAAAGGAAGGCAAGCAAAGTGAAAAATAGATCTGAACCTAGAATAGTTAAACCCAAGTACCCCACGCTCCCCATGTGTAATAATATATTTAAGCTACACCACGGCACATCAACGGAAAGTGAAGGAAGCGTAAAATAAATCTGAAACATATATGTGTGAACCCACTTACTCCATAATCTCCAAGTTTAATACTTTATTATAAAAACATCTCGACATATCAACGCAAGGCGATCGAAGCGAGGAAATCTTAACCTAAAACGCTGAAAACCAATTATCAAACGCTTACCGAGTACAATGATTATTTTATTAAAAACAAGTCGGTACATCGAAGGAAGGCAAGCAAAGCGAAAAACATATCAGAACCTATAATAGCTAAACCCAAATACACCACCCTCCCCAAGTGTTACAATATATTTAAGCTACACCTCGGTACATTAAAGGAAAGCAAAGGAAGCGTAAAATAGATCTGAAACATATATGTGTGAACCCACTTACTCCATACTCTCCAAGTTTAATACTTTATTTTAAAAACACCTCTGCATATCAACGGAAGTCGAGCAAAGCGAGGAGTAAATCAAAACCTAAAACGCTTAAAACCAATTATACCACGCTTACCAAGTAGAATAATTTTGTTTAAAACCACGTCAGTACATCAAAGGTAGGCAAGCAAAGCGAGAAATAGATCAAAACGAAGAATACGTAAACCCAAGTACCCCACCCTCCCCAAGTATTATAATATATTTATGCTATACCTCGGTACATTAAAGGAAAGCGAAGGAAGCGTAAAATAAATCTGAACCATATAAGTGTGAACCCAATTACTCCATACTCTCCAAGTTTAATACTTTATTTTAAAAACACCTCTGCATATCAACGGAAGTCGAGCAAAGCGAGGAGTAAATCAAAACCTAAAACGCTTAAAACCAATTATCCCACGCTTACCAAGTAGAATAATTTTGTTTAAAACCACGTCAGTACATCAAAGGTAGGCAAGCAAAGCGAGGAATAGATCAAAACCCACAATAAGTAAACCCAAGTACCCCACGCTCCCCAAGTGTAATAATATATTTATGCTATACCTCGGTACATTAAAGGAAAGCGAAGGAAGCGTAAAATAAATCTGAAACATATATGTGTCAACCCAATTAGTCCATACTCTCCAAGGTTAATAATTAATTGAAAAAACACCACAGCATATCGACGGAAGACGAGCGAAGCGAGGAAATCTTAACCTAAAACGCTTAAAACCAATTATCAAACGCTTACCGAGTACTATGATTTTTTTTTAAAAACAAATCGGTACATCGAAGGTAGGCAAGTAAAGCCAGAAATAGATCGAAGCACACAATACGTAAACCCAAGTACCCCAACCTCCCCAAGTGTTATAATATATTTATCCTATACCTCGGTACATTAAAGGAAAGCGAAGCAAGCGTTAAATAGATCTGAAACATATATGTGTGAACCCACTTACTCCATACTCTCCAAGTTTAATACTTTATTATAAAAACACCTCGACATATCAACACAAGGCGAGCGAAGCGAGGAAATCTTAACCTAAAACGCTGAAAACGAATTATCAAACGCTTACCGAGTACAATGATTTTTTTATTAAAAACAAGTCGGTACATCCAAGGAAGGCAAGCAAAGCGAAAAACATATCAGAACCTATAATAGCTAAACCCAAGTACACCACCCTCCCCAAGTGTTATAATATATTTATGCTATACCTCGGTACATTAAAGGAAAGCGAAGGAAGCGTAAAATAAATCTGAAACATATATGTGTCAACCCAATTAGTCCATACTCTCCAAGGTTAATAATTAATTGAAAAAACACCACAGCATATCGACGGAAGACGAGCGAAGCGAGGAAATCTTAACCTAAAACGCATAAAACCAATTATCAAACGCTTACCGAGTACAATGATTTTTTTTTAAAAACAAATCGGTATATCGAAGGTAGGCAAGTAAAGCCAGAAATAGATCGAAGCACACAATACGTAAACCCAAGTACCCCACCCTCCCCAAGTGTTATAATATATTTATCCTATACCTCGGTACATTAAAGGAAAGCAAAGGAAGCGTAAAATAGATCTGAAACATATATGTGTGAACCCACTTACTCCATACTCTCCAAGTTTAATACTTTATTTTAAAAACACCTCTGCATATCAACGGAAGTCGAGCAAAGCGAGGAGTAAATCAAAACCTAAAACGCTTAAAACCAATTATACCACGCTTACCAAGTAGAATAATTTTGTTTAAAACCACGTCAGTACATCAAAGGTAGGCAAGCAAAGCGAGAAATAGATCAAAACGAAGAATACGTAAACCCAAGTACCCCACCCTCCCCAAGTATTATAATATATTTATGCTATACCTCGGTACATTAAAGGAAAGCGAAGGAAGCGTAAAATAAATCTGCACCATATAAGTGTGAACCCAATTACTCCATACTCTCCAAGTTTAATACTTTATTTTAAAAACACCTCTGCATATCAACGGAAGTCGAGCAAAGCGAGGAGTAAATCAAAACCTAAAACGCTTAAAACCAATTATCCCACGCTTACCTAGTACAATAATTTTGTTGAAAACAACGACAGTGCATCAAAGGAAGGCAAGCAAAGTGAAAAATAGATCTGAACCTAGAATAGTTAAACCCAAGTACCCCACGCTCCCCATGTGTAATAATATATTTAAGCTACACCACGGCACATCAACGGAAAGTGAAGGAAGCGTAAAATAAATCTGAAACATATATGTGTGAACCCACTTACTCCATAATCTCCAAGTTTAATACTTTATTATAAAAACATCTCGACATATCAACGCAAGGCGATCGAAGCGAGGAAATCTTAACCTAAAACGCTGAAAACCAATTATCAAACGCTTACCGAGTACAATGATTATTTTATTAAAAACAAGTCGGTACATCGAAGGAAGGCAAGCAAAGCGAAAAACATATCAGAACCTATAATAGCTAAACCCAAATACACCACCCTCCCCAAGTGTTACAATATATTTAAGCTACACCTCGGTACATTAAAGGAAAGCAAAGGAAGCGTAAAATAGATCTGAAACATATATGTGTGAACCCACTTACTCCATACTCTCCAAGTTTAATACTTTATTTTAAAAACACCTCTGCATATCAACGGAAGTCGAGCAAAGCGAGGAGTAAATCAAAACCTAAAACGCTTAAAACCAATTATACCACGCTTACCAAGTAGAATAATTTTGTTTAAAACCACGTCAGTACATCAAAGGTAGGCAAGCAAAGCGAGAAATAGATCAAAACGAAGAATACGTAAACCCAAGTACCCCACCCTCCCCAAGTATTATAATATATTTATGCTATACCTCGGTACATTAAAGGAAAGCGAAGGAAGCGTAAAATAAATCTGAACCATATAAGTGTGAACCCAATTACTCCATACTCTCCAAGTTTAATACTTTATTTTAAAAACACCTCTGCATATCAACGGAAGTCGAGCAAAGCGAGGAGTAAATCAAAACCTAAAACGCTTAAAACCAATTATCCCACGCTTACCAAGTAGAATAATTTTGTTTAAAACCACGTCAGTACATCAAAGGTAGGCAAGCAAAGCGAGAAATAGATCAAAACGAAGAATACGTAAACCCAAGTACCCCACCCTCCCCAAGTGTTATAATATATTTATGCTATACCTCGGTACATTAAAGGAAAGCGAAGGAAGCGTAAAATAAATCTGAACCATATAAGTGTGAACCCCCTTACTCCATACTCTACAAGTTTAATAATTTATAAAAAGCACCTCGACATATCAACGCAAGGCGAGCGAAGCGAGGAAATCTTAACCTAAAACGCTGAAAACCAATTATCAAACGCTTACCGAGTAGAATGGTTATTTTATTAAAAACAAGTCGGTACATCGAAGGAAGGCAAGCAAAGCGAAAAACATATCAGAACCTATAATAGCTAAACCCAAATACACCACCCTCCCCAAGTGTTACAATATATTTAAGCTACACCTCGGTACATTAAAGGAAAGCAAAGGAAGCGTAAAATAGATCTGAAACATATATGTGTGAACCCACTTACTCCATACTCTCCAAGTTTAATAATTTATAAAAAACACCTCGACATATCAACGCAAGGCGAGCGAAGCGAGGAGTAAATCAAAACCTAAAACGCTTAAAACCAATTATACCACGATTACCTAGTACAATAATTTTGTTGAAAACAACGTCAGTACATCAAAGGAAGGCAAGCAAAGCGAAAAACAGATCTGAACCTAGAATAGTTAAACCTAAATACACCACCCTCCCCAAGTGTTATAATATATTTAAGCTCACCTCGGTACATCAAAGCAAAGCGAAGGAAACGTAAAATAAATCTGAAACATATAAGTGTGAACCCAATTACTCCATACTCTACAAGTTTAATAATTTATAAAAAGCACCTCGACATATCAACGCAAGGCGAGCGAAGCGAGGAGTAAATCAAAACCTAAAACGCTTAAAACCAATTATACCACGCTTACCAAGTAGAATAATTTTGTTTAAAACCACGTCAGTACATCAAAGGTAGGCAAGCAAAGCGAGAAATAGATCAAAACGAAGAATACGTAAACCCAAGTACCCCACCCTCCCCAAGTGTTATAATATATTTATGCTATACCTCGGTACATTAAAGGAAAGCGAAGGAACCATAAAATAAATCTTAACCATATAAGTGTGAACCCACTTACTCCATACTCTCCAAGTTTAATACTTTATTTTAAAAACACCTCTGCATATCAACGGAAGTCGAGCAAAGCGAGGAGTAAATCAAAACCTAAAACGCTTAAAACCAATTATCCCACGCTTACCAAGTAGAATAATTTTGTTTAAAACCACGTCAGTACATCAAAGGTAGGCAAGCAAAGCGAGAAATAGATCAAAACGAAGAATACGTAAACCCAGGTACCCCACCCTCCCCAAGTGTTATAATATATTTATGCTATAGCTCGGTACATTAAAGGAAAGCGAAGGAAGCGTTAAATAAATCTGAACCATATAAGTGTGAACCCACTTACTCCATACTCTACAAGTTTAATAATTTATAAAAAACACCTCGACATATCAACGCAAGGCGAGCGAAGCGAGGAGTAAACCAAAACCTAAAACGCTGAAAACCAATTATCCCACGCTTACCTAGTACAATAATTTTGTTGAAAACAACGACAGTGCATCAAAGGAAGGCAAGCAAAGTGAAAAACAGATCTGAACCTAGAATAGTTAAACCCAAGTACCCCACGCTCCCCATGTGTAATAATATATTTAAGCTACACCACGGCACATCAACGGAAAGTGAAGGAAGCGTAAAATAAATCTGAAACATATATGTGTGAACCCACTTACTCCATAATCTCCAAGTTTAATACTTTATTATAAAAACATCTCGACATATCAACGCAAGGCGATCGAAGCGAGGAAATCTTAACCTAAAACGCTGAAAACCAATTATCAAACGCTTACCGAGTACAATGATTATTTTATTAAAAACAAGTCGGTACATCGAAGGAAGGCAAGCAAAGCGAAAAACATATCAGAACCTATAATAGCTAAACCCAAATACACCACCCTCCCCAAGTGTTACAATATATTTAAGCTACACCTCGGTACATTAAAGGAAAGCAAAGGAAGCGTAAAATAGATCTGAAACATATATGTGTCAACCCACTTACTCCATACTCTCCAAGTTTAATACTTTATTTTAAAAACACCTCTGCATATCAACGGAAGTCGAGCAAAGCGAGGAGTAAATCAAAACCTAAAACGCTTAAAACCAATTATCCCACGCTTACCAAGTAGAATAATTTTGTTTAAAACCACGTCAGTACATCAAAGGTAGGCAAGCAAAGCGAGAAATAGATCAAAACGAAGAATACGTAAACCCAAGTACCCCACCCTCCCCAAGTGTTATAATATATTTATGCTATACCTCGGTACATTAAAGGAAAGCGAAGGAAGCGTAAAAAAAATCTGAACCATATAAGTGTGAACCCCCTTACTCCATACTCTACAAGTTTAATAATTTATAAAAAGCACCTCGACATATCAACGCAAGGCGAGCGAAGCGAGGAAATCTTAACCTAAAACGCTGAAAACCAATTATCAAACGCTTACCGAGTACAATGGTTATTTTATTAAAAACAAGTCGGTACATCGAAGGAAGGCAAGCAAAGCGAAAAACATATCAGAACCTATAATAGCTAAACCCAAATACACCACCCTCACCAAGTGTTACAATATATTTAAGCTACACCTCGGTACATTAAAGGAAAGCAAAGGAAGCGTAAAATAGATCTGAAACATATATGTGTGAACCCACTTACTCCATACTCTCCAAGTTTAATAATTTATAAAAAACACCTCGACATATCAACGCAAGGCGAGCGAAGCGAGGAGTAAATCAAAACCTAAAACGCTTAAAACCAATTATACCACGATTACCTAGTACAATAATTTTGTTGAAAACAACGTCAGTACATCAAAGGAAGGCAAGCAAAGCGAAAAACAGATCTGAACCTAGACTTAGTTAAACCTAAATACACCACCCTCCCCAAGTGTTATAATATATTTAAGCTCACCTCGGTACATCAAAGCAAAGCGAAGGAAACGTAAAATAAATCTGAAACATATAAGTGTGAACCCAATTACTCCATACTCTACAAGTTTAATAATTTATAAAAAGCACCTCGACATATCAACGCAAGGCGAGCGAAGCGAGGAGTAAATCAAAACCTAAAACGATTAAAACCAATTATACCACGATTACCTAGTACAATAATTTTGTTGAAAACTACGTCAGTACATCAAAGGAAGGCAAGCAAAGCGAAAAACATATCAGAACCTATAATAGCTAAACCTAAATACACCACCCTCCCCAAGTGTTATAATATATTTAAGCTACACCACGGCACATCAAAGGAAAGCGAAGGAAGCGTAAAATAAATCTGAAACATATATGTATGAACCCACTTACTCCATAATCTCCAAGATTAATACTTTATTATAAAAAACCTCGACATATCAACGCAAGGCGATCGAAGCGAGGAAATCTTAACGTAAACGCTGAAAACCAATTATCAAACGCTTACCGAGTACAATGATTATTTTATTAAAAACAAGTCGGTACATCGAAGGAAGGCAAGCAAAGCGAAAAACATATCAGAACCTATAATAGCTAAACCCAAATACACCACCCTCCCCAAGTGTTACAATATATTTAAGCTACACCTCGGTACATTAAAGGAAAGCAAAGGAAGCGTAAAATAGATCTGAAACATATATGTGTTAACCCACTTACTCCATACTCTCCAAGTTTAATACTTTATTTTAAAAACACCTCTGCATATCAACGGAAGTCGAGCAAAGCGAGGAGTAAATCAAAACCTAAAACGCTTAAAACCAATTATCCCACGCTTACCAAGTAGAATAATTTTGTTTAAAACCACGTCAGTACATCAAAGGTAGGCAAGCAAAGCGAGAAATAGATCAAAACGAAGAATACGTAAACCCAAGTACCCCACCCTCCCCAAGTGTTATAATATATTTATGCTATACCTCGGTACATTAAAGGAAAGCGAAGGAAGCGTAAAATAAATCTGAACCATATAAGTGTGAACCCTCTTACTCCATACTCTACAAGTTTAATAATTTATAAAAAGCACCTCGACATATCAACGCAAGGCGAGCGAAGCGAGGAGTAAATCAAAACCTAAAACGATTAAAACCAATTATACCACGATTACCTAGTACAATAATTTTGTTGAAAACTACGTCAGTACATCAAAGGAAGGCAAGCAAAGCGAAAAACATATCAGAACCTATAATAGCTAAACCTAAATACACCACCCTCCCCAAGTGTTATAATATATTTAAGCTACACCACGGCACATCAAAGGAAAGCGAAGGAAGCGTAAAATAAATCTGAAACATATATGTATGAACCCACTTACTCCATAATCTCCAAGTTTAATACTTTATTATAAAAAACCTCGACATATCAACGCAAGGCGATCGAAGCGAGGAAATCTTAACCTAAAACGCTGAAAACCAATTATCAAACGCTTACCGAGTACAATGATTATTTTATTAAAAACAAGTCGGTACATCGAAGGAAGGCAAGCAAAGCGAAAAACATATCAGAACCTATAGCTAAACCCAAATACACCACCCACCCCAAGTGTTATAATATATTTAAGCTACACCTCGGTACATCAAAGGAAAGCGAAGGAAGCGTAAAATAAATCTGAAACATATAAGTGTGAACCCACTTACTCCATACTCTCCAAGTTTAATACTTTATTTTAAAAACACCTCTGCATATCAGCGGAAGTCGAGCGAAGCGAGGAGTAAATCAAAACCTAAAACGCTTAAAACCAATTATCCCACGCTTACCAAGTAGAATAATTTTGTTTAAAACCACGTCAGTACATCAAACGAAGGCAAGCAAAGCGAAACACATATCAGAACCTATAATAGCTAAACCTAAATACACCACCCTCCCCAAGTGTTATAATATATTTAAGCTACACCTCGGTACATCAAAGCAAAGCGAAGGAAGCGTAAAATAAATCTGAAACATATATGTGTGAACCCACTTACTCCATACTCTACAAGTTTAATAATTTATTATAAAAACACCTCGACATATCAACACAAGGCGAGCGAAGCGAGGAGTAAACCAAAACCTAAAACGCTGATAACCAATTATCCCACGCTTACCTAGTACAATAATTTTGTTGAAAACAACGACAGTGCATCAAAGGAAGGCAAGCAAAGTGAAAAACAGATCTGAACCTAGAATAGTTAAACCCAAGTACCCCACGCTCCCCATGTGTAATAATATATTTAAGCTACACCACGGCACATCAACGGAAAGTGAAGGAAGCGTAAAATAAATCTGAAATATATATGTGTGAACCCACTTACTCCATAATCTCTAAGTTTAATAATTTATAAAAAACACCTCGACATATCAACGCAAGGCGATCGAAGCGAGGAAATCTTAACCTAAAACGCTGAAAACCAATTATCAAACGCTTACCGAGTACAATGATTATTTTATTAAAAACAAGTCGGTACATCGAAGGAAGGCAAGCAAAGCGAAAAACATATCAGAACCTATAATAGCTAAACCCAAATACACAACCCTCCCCAAGTGTTATAATATATTTAAGCTACACCTCGGTTCATTAAAGGAAAGCAAAGGAAGCGTAAAATAGATCTGAAACATATATGTGTGAACCCACTTACTCCATACTCTCCAAGTTTAATACTTTATTTTAAAAACACCTCTGCATATCAACGGATGTCGAGCAAAGCGAGGAGTAAATCAAAACCTAAAACGCTTAAAACCAATTATACCACGATTACCGAGTACCATGATTTTTTTATTAAAAACAAGTGGGTACATCGAAGGAAGGCAAGCAAAGCGAAAAACATATCAGAACCTATAATAGCTAAACCCAAATACACCACCCACCCCAAGTGTTATAATATATTTATGCTATACCTCGGTACATTAAAGGAAAGCGAAGGAACCATAAAATAAATCTGAACCATATAAGTGTGAACCCACTTACTCCATACTCTCCAAGTTTAATACTTTATTTTAAAAACACCTCTGCATATCAACGGAAGTCGAGCAAAGCGAGGAGTAAATCAAAACCTAAAACGCTTAAAACCAATTATACCACGATTACCTAGTACAATAATTTTGTTGATAACAACGTCAGTACATCAAAGGTAGGCAAGCAAAGCGAGAAATAGATCAAAACGAAGAATACATAAACCCAAGTACCCCACCCTCCCCAAGTGTTATAATATATTTATGCTATACCTCGGTACATTAAAGGAAAGCGAAGGAACCATAAAATAAATCTGAACCATATAAGTGTGAACCCACTTACTCCATACTCTACAAGTTTAATAATTTATAAAAAACACCTCGACATATCAACGCAAGGCGAGCGAAGCGAGGAGTAAATCAAAACCTAAAACGCTGAAAACCAATTATCCCACGCTTACCTAGTACAATAATTTTGTTGAAAACAACGACAGTGCATCAAAGGAAGGCAAGCAAAGCGAAAAACAGATCTGAACCTAGAATACGTAAACCCAAGTACCCCACCCTCCCCAAGTGTTATAATATATTTATGCTATACCTCGGTACATTAAAGGAAAGCGAAGGAACCATAAAATAAATCTGAACCATATAAGTGTGAACCCACTTACTCCATACTCTACAAGTTTAATAATTTATAAAAAGCACCTCGACATATCAACGCAAGGCGAGCGAAGCGAGGAGTAAATCAAAACCTAAAACGATTAAAACCAATTATACCACGATTACCTGGTACAATAATTTTGTTGAAAACTACGTCAGTACATCAAAGGAAGGCAAGCAAAGCGAAAAACATATCAGAACCTATAATAGCTAAACCTAAATACACCACCCTCCCCAAGTGTTATAATATATTTAAGCTACACCTCGGTACATCAAAGCAAAGCGAAGGAAGCGTAAAATAAATCTGAAACATATATGTGTGAACCCACTTACTCCATAATCTCTAAGTTTAATAATTTATAAAAAACACCTCGACATATCAACGCAAGGCGATCGAAGCGAGGAAATCATAACCTAAAACGCTGAAAACCAATTATCAAACGCTTACCGAGTACAATGATTATTTTATTAAAAACAAGTCGGTACATCGAAGGAAGGCAAGCAAAGCGAAAAACATATCAGAACCTATAATAGCTAAACCCAAATACACCACCCTCCCCAAGTGTTATAATATATTTAAGCTACACCTCGGTACATTAAAGGAAAGCAAAGGAAGCGTAAAATAGATCTGAAACATATATGTGTGAACCCACTTACTCCATACTCTCCAAGTTTAATACTTTATTTTAAAAACACCTCTGCATATCAGCGGAAGTCGAGCAAAGCGAGGAGTAAATCAAAACCTAAAACGCTTAAAACCAATTATCCCACGCTTACCAAGTAGAATAATTTTGTTTAAAACCACGTCAGTACATCAAAGGTAGGCAAGCAAAGCGAGAAATAGATCAAAACGAAGAATACGTAAACCCAAGTACCCCACCCTCCCCAAGTGTTATAATATATTTATGCTATACCTCGGTACATTAAAGGAAAGCGAAGGAACCATAAAATAAATCTTAACCATATAAGTGTGAACCCACTTACTCCATACTCTCCAAGTTTAATACTTTATTTTAAAAACACCTCTGCATATCAACGGAAGTCGAGCAAAGCGAGGAGTAAATCAAAACCTAAAACGCTTAAAACCAATTATCCCACGCTTACCAAGTAGAATAATTTTGTTTAAAACCACGTCAGTACATCAAAGGTAGGCAAGCAAAGCGAGAAATAGATCAAAACGAAGAATACGTAAACCCAGGTACCCCACCCTCCCCAAGTGTTATAATATATTTATGCTATACCTCGGTACATTAAAGGAAAGCGAAGGAAGCGTTAAATAAATCTGAACCATATAAGTGTGAACCCACTTACTCCATACTCTACAAGTTTAATAATTTATAAAAAACACCTCGACATATCAACGCAAGGCGAGCGAAGCGAGGAGTAAACCAAAACCTAAAACGCTGAAAACCAATTATCCCACGCTTACCTAGTACAATAATTTTGTTGAAAACAACGACAGTGCATCAAAGGAAGGCAAGCAAAGTGAAAAACAGATCTGAACCTAGAATAGTTAAACCCAAGTACCCCACGCTCCCCATGTGTAATAATATATTTAAGCTACACCACGGCACATCAAAGGAAAGCGAAGGAAGCGTAAAATAAATCTGAAACATATATGTATGAACCCACTTACTCCATAATCTCCAAGTTTAATACTTTATTATAAAAAACCTCGACATATCAACGCAAGGCGATCGAAGCGAGGAAATCTTAACCTAAAACGCTGAAAACCAATTATCAAACGCTTACCGAGTACAATGATTATTTTATTAAAAACAAGTGGGTACATCGAAGGAAGGCAAGCAAAGCGAAAAACATATCAGAACCTATAATAGCTAAACCCAAATACACCACCCACCCCAAGTGTTATAATATATTTAAGCTACACCTCGGTACATCAAAGGAAAGCGAAGGAAGCGTAAAATAAATCTGAAACATATAAGTGTGAACCCACTTACTCCATACTCTCCAAGTTTAATACTTTATTTTAAAAACACCTCTGCATATCAACGGAAGTCGAGCGAAGCGAGGAGTAAATCAAAACCTAAAACGCTTAAAACCAATTATCAAACGCTTACCGAGTACAATGATTATTTTATTAAAAACAAGTCGGTACATCGAAGGAAGGCAAGCAAAGCGAAAAACATATCAGAACCTATAATAGCTAAACCCAAATACACCACCCACCCCAAGTGTTATAAATATTTAAGCTACACCTCGGTACATCAAAGGAAAGCGAAGGAAGCGTAAAATAAATCTGAAACATATAAGTGTGAACCCACTTACTCCATACTCTACAAGTTTAATACTTTATTTTAAAAACACCTCTGCATATCAACGGAAGTCGAGCAAAGCGAGGAGTAAATCAAAACCTAAAACGCTTAAAACCAATTATACCACGATTACCTAGTACAATAATTTTGTTGAAAACAACGTCAGTACATCAAAGGAAGGCAAGCAAAGCGAAAAACATATCAGAACCTATAATAGCTAAACCTAAATACACCACCCTCCCCAAGTGTTATAATATATTTAAGCTACACCTCGGTACATCAAAGCAAAGCGAAGGAAGCGTAAAATAAATCTGAAACATATATGTGTGAATCCACTTACTCCATACTCTACAAGTTTAATAATTTATTATAAAAACACCTCGACATATCAACGGAAGTCGAGCAAAGCGAGGAGTAAATCAAAACCTAAAACGCTGAAAACCAATTATCCCACGCTTACCTAGTACAATAATTTTGTTGAAAACAACGACAGTGCATCAAAGGAAGGCAAGCAAAACGAAAAACAGATCTGAACCTAGAATAGTTAAACCCAAGTACCCGACGCTCCCCATGTGTAATAATATATTTAAGCTACCCCACGGCACATCAAAGGAAAGCGAAGGAAGCGTAAAATAAATCTGAAACATATATGTGTGAACCCACTTACTCCATAATCTCCAAGTTTAATAATTTATAAAAAACACCTCGACATATCAACGCAAGGCGAGCGAAGCGAGGAAATCTTAACCTAAAAGCTGAAAACCAATTATCAACGCTTACCGAGTACAATGATTTTTTATTAAAACAAGTGGTACATCGAAGGAAGGCAAGCAAAGCGAAAACATATCAGAACCTATAATAGCTAAACCCAAATACACCACCAACCCCAAGTGTTATGATATATTTAAGCTACACCTCGGTACATCAAAGGAAAGCGAAGGAAGCGTAAAATAAATCTGAAACATATAAGTGTGAACCCACTTACTCCATACTCTCCAAGTTTAATACTTTATTTTAAAAACACCTCTGCATATCAACGGAAGTCGAGCAAAGCGAGGAGTAAATCAAAACCTAAAACGCTTAAAACCAATTATACCACGATTACCTAGTACAATAATTTTGTTGAAAACTACGTCAGTACATCAAAGGAAGGCAAGCAAATCGAAAAATATATCAGAACCTATAATAGCTAAACCTAAATACACCACCCTCCCCAAGTGTTATAATATATTTAAGCTCACCTCGGTACATCAAAGCAAAGCGAAGGAAACGTAAAATAAATCTGAAACATATATGTGTGAACCCACTTACTCCATAATCTCCAAGATTAATACTTTATTATAAAAACACCTCGACATATCAACGCAAGGCGATCGAAGCGAGGAAATCTTAACCTAAAACGCTGAAAACCAATTATCAATCGCTTACCGAGTACAATGATTATTTTATTAAAAACAAGTCGGTACATCGAAGGAAGGCAAGCAAAGCGAAAAACATATCAGAACCTATAATAGCTAAACCCAAATACACCACCCTCCCCAAGTGTTATAATATATCTAAGCTACACCTCGGTACATTAAAGGAAAGCGAAGGAAGCGTAAAATAGATCTGAAACATATATGTGTGAACCCACTTACTCCATACTCTCCAAGTTTAATACTTTATTTTAAAAACACCTCTGCATATCAACGGAAGTCGAGCAAAGCGAGGAGTAAATCAAAACCTAAAACGCTTAAAACCAATTATCCCACGCTTACCAAGTAGAATAATTTTGTTTAAAACCACGTCAGTACATCAAAGGTAGGCAAGCAAAGCGAGAAATAGATCAAAACGAAGAATACGTAAACCCAAGTACCCCACCCTCCCCAAGTGTATAATATATTTAGCTAACCTCGGTACATTAAAGGAAAGCGAAGGAACCATAAAATAAATCTGAACCATATAAGTGTGAACCCACTTACTCCATACTCTAAGTTTAATAATTTATAAAAACACCTCGACATATCAACGCAAGGCGAGCGAAGCGAGGAGTAAATCAAAACCTAAAACGCTGAAAACCAATTATCCCACGCTTACCTAGTACAATAATTTTGTTGAAAACAACGACAGTGCATCAAAGGAAGGCAAGCAAAGCGAAAAACAGATCTGAACCTAGAATAGTTAAACCCAAGTACCCCACGCTCCCCATGTGTAATAATATATTTAAGCTACACCACGGCACATCAAAGGAAAGCGAAGGAAGCGTAAAATAAATCTGAAACATATATGTGTGAACGCACTTACTCCATAATCTCCAAGTTTAATAATTTATAAAAAACACCTCGACATATCAACGCAAGGCGAGCGAAGCGAGGAAATCTTAACCTAAAACGCTGAAAACCAATTATCAAACGCTTACCGAGTACAATGATTATTTTATTAAAATCAAGTCGGTACATCGAAGGAAGGCAAGCAAAGCGAAATACATATCAGAACCTATACTAGCTAAACCC
The DNA here is from genome assembly GCF_009193385.2 of Nasonia vitripennis. Lineage (NCBI taxonomy): Eukaryota > Metazoa > Arthropoda > Insecta > Hymenoptera > Pteromalidae > Nasonia > Nasonia vitripennis. The sequence continues at coordinate 374,127 of NW_022279637.1, forward strand.
AAATACACCACCCTCCCCAAGTGTTATAATATATTTAAGCTACACCTCGGTACATTAAAGGAAAGCAAAGGAAGCGTAAAATAGATCTGAAACATATATGTGTGAACCCACTTACTCCATACTCTCCAAGTTTAATACTTTATTTTAAAAACACCTCTGCATATCAACGGAAGTCGAGCAAAGCGAGGAGTAAATCAAAACCTAAAACGCTTAAAACCAATTATCCCACGCTTACCAAGTAGAATAATTTTGTTTAAAACCACGTCAGTACATCAAAGGTAGGCAAGCAAAGCGAGAAATAGATCAAAACGAAGAATACGTAAACCCAAGTACCCCACGCTCCCCATGTGTAATAATATATTTAAGCTACACCACGGCACATCAAAGGAAAGCGAAGGAAGCGTAAAATAAATCTGAAACATATATGTGTGAACCCACTTACTCCATAATCTCTAAGTTTAATAATTTATAAAATACACCTCGACATATCAACGCAAGGCGAGCGAAGCGAGGAGTAAATCAAAACCTAAAACGCTTAAAACCAATTATACCACGATTACCTAGTACAATAATTTTGTTGAAAACTACGTCAGTACATCAAAGGAAGGCAAGCAAAGCGAAAAACATATCAGAACCTATAATAGCTAAACCTAAATACACCACCCTCCCCAAGTGTTATAATATATTTAAGCTACACCTCGGTACATCAAAGCAAATCGAAGGAAGCGTAAAATAAATCTGAAACATATATGTGTGAACCCACTTACTCCATAATCTCCAAGTTTAATACTTTATTATAAAAACACCTCGACATATCAACGCAAGGCGATCGAAGCGAGGAAATCTTAACCTAAAACGCTGAAAACCAATTATCAAACGCTTACCGAGTACAATGATTATTTTATTAAAAACAAGTCGGTACATCGAAGGAAGGCAAGCAAAGCGAAAAACATATCAGAACCTATAATAGCTAAACCCAAATACACCACCCTCCCCAAGTGTTATAATATATCTAAGCTACACCTCGGTACATTAAAGGAAAGCGAAGGAAGCGTAAAATAGATCTGAAACATATATGTGTGAACCCACTTACTCCATACTCTCCAAGTTTAATACTTTATTTTAAAAACACCTCTGCATATCAACGGAAGTCGAGCAAAGCGAGGAGTAAATCAAAACCTAAAACGCTTAAAACCAATTATCCCACGCTTACCAAGTAGAATAATTTTGTTTAAAACCACGTCAGTACATCAAAGGTAGGCAAGCAAAGCGAGAAATAGATCAAAACGAAGAATACGTAAACCCAAGTACCCCACCCTCCCCAAGTGTTATAATATATTTATGCTATACCTCGGTACATTAAAGGAAAGCGAAGGAACCATAAAATAAATCTGAACCATATAAGTGTGAACCCACTTACTCCATACTCTACAAGTTTAATAATTTATAAAAAACACCTCGACATATCAACGCAAGGCGAGCGAAGCGAGGAGTAAATCAAAACCTAAAACGCTGAAAACCAATTATCCCACGCTTACCTAGTACAATAATTTTGTTGAAAACAACGACAGTGCATCAAAGGAAGGCAAGCAAAGCGAAAAACAGATCTGAACCTAGAATAGTTAAATCCAAGTACCCCACGCTCCCCATGTGTAATAATATATTTAAGCTACACCACGGCACATCAAAGGAAAGCGAAGGAAGCGTAAAATAAATCTGAAACATATATGTGTGAACGCACTTACTCCATAATCTCCAAGTTTAATAATTTATAAAAAACACCTCGACATATCAACGCAAGGCGAGCGAAGCGAGGAAATCTTAACCTAAAACGCTGAAAACCAATTATCAAACGCTTACCGAGTACAATGATTATTTTATTAAAATCAAGTCGGTACATCGAAGGAAGGCAAGCAAAGCGAAAAACATATCAGAACCTATAATAGCTAAACCCAAATACACCACCCTCCCCAAGTGTTATAATATATTTAAGCTACACCTCGGTACATTAAAGGAAAGCAAAGGAAGCGTAAAATAGATCTGAAACATATATGTGTGAACCCACTTACTCCATACTCTCCAAGTTTAATACTTTATTTTAAAAACACCTCTGCATATCAACGGAAGTCGAGCAAAGCGAGGAGTAAATCAAAACCTAAAACGCTTAAAACCAATTATCCCACGCTTACCAAGTAGAATAATTTTGTTTAAAACCACGTCAGTACATCAAAGGTAGGCAAGCAAAGCGAGAAATAGATCAAAACGAAGAATACGTAAACCCAAGTACCCCACGCTCCCCATGTGTAATAATATATTTAAGCTACACCACGGCACATCAAAGGAAAGCGAAGGAAGCGTAAAATAAATCTGAAACATATATGTGTGAACCCACTTACTCCATAATCTCTAAGTTTAATAATTTATAAAATACACCTCGACATATCAACGCAAGGCGAGCGAAGCGAGGAGTAAATCAAAACCTAAAACGCTTAAAACCAATTATACCACGATTACCTAGTACAATAATTTTGTTGAAAACTACGTCAGTACATCAAAGGAAGGCAAGCAAAGCGAAAAACATATCAGAACCTATAATAGCTAAACCTAAATACACCACCCTCCCCAAGTGTTATAATATATTTAAGCTACACCTCGGTACATCAAAGCAAAGCGAAGGAAGCGTAAAATAAATCTGAAACATATAAGTGTGAACCCACTTACTCCATACTCTCCAAGTTTAATACTTTATTTTAAAAACACCACTGCATATCAACGGAAGTCGAGCAAAGCGAGGAGTAAATCAAAACCTAAAACGCTTAAAACCAATTATCCCACGCTTACCAAGTAGAATAATTTTGTTTAAAACCACGTCAGTGCATCAAAGGAAGGCAAGCAAAGCGAAAAACAGATCTGAACCTAGAATAGTTAAACCCAAGTACCCCACGCTCCCCATGTGTAATAATATATTTAAGCTACACCGCGGCACATCAAAGGAAAGCGAAGGAAGCGTAAAATAAATCTGAAACATATATGTGTGAACCCACTTACTCCATAATCTCCAAGTTTAATACTTTATTATAAAAACACCTCGACATATCAACGCAAGGCGATCGAAGCGAGGAAATCTTAACCTAAAACGCTGAAAACCAATTATCAAACGCTTACCGAGTACAATGATTATTTTATTAAAAACAAGTCGGTACATCGAAGGAAGGCAAGCAAAGCGAAAAACATATCAGAACCTATAATAGCTAAACCCAAATACACCACCCTCCCCAAGTGTTATAATATATCTAAGCTACACCTCGGTACATTAAAGGAAAGCGAAGGAAGCGTAAAATAGATCTGAAACATATATGTGTGAACCCACTTACTCAATACTCTCCAAGTTTAATACTTTATTTTAAAAACACCTCTGCATATCAACGGAAGTCGAGCAAAGCGAGGAGTAAATCAAAACCTAAAACGCTTAAAACCAATTATCCCACGCTTACCAAGTAGAATAATTTTGTTTAAAACCACGTCAGTACATCAAAGGTAGGCAAGCAAAGCGAGAAATAGATCAAAACGAAGAATACGTAAACCCAAGTACCCCACGCTCCCCATGTGTAATAATATATTTAAGCTACACCACGGCACATCAAAGGAAAGCGAAGGAAGCGTAAAATAAATCTGAAACATATATGTGTGAACCCACTTACTCCATAATCTCTAAGTTTAATAATTTATAAAATACACCTCGACATATCAACGCAAGGCGAGCGAAGCGAGGAGTAAATCAAAACCTAAAACGCTGAAAACCAATTATCCCACGCTTACCTAGTACAATAATTTTGTTGAAAACAACGACAGTGCATCAAAGGAAGGCAAGCAAAGCGAAAAACAGATCTAAACCTAGAATAGTTAAACCCAAGTACCCCACGCTCCCCATGTGTAATAATATATTTAAGCTACACCACGGCACATCAAAGGAAAGCGAAGGAAGCGTAAAATAAATCTGAAACATATATGTGTGAATGCACTTACTCCATAATCTCCAAGTTTAATAATTTATAAAAAACACCTCGACATATCAACGCAAGGCGAGCGAAGCGAGGAAATCTTAACCTAAAACGCTGAAAACCAATTATCAAACGCTTACCGAGTACAATGATTATTTTATTAAAAACAAGTCGGTACATCGAAGGAAGGCAAGCAAAGCGAAAAACATATCAGAACCTATAATAGCTAAACCCAAATACACCACCCTCCCCAAGTGTTATAATATATCTAAGCTACACCTCGGTACATTAAAGGAAAGCGAAGGAAGCGTAAAATAGATCTGAAACATATATGTGTGAACCCACTTACTCCATACTCTCCAAGTTTAATACTTTATTTTAAAAACACCTCTGCATATCAACGGAAGTCGAGCAAAGCGAGGAGTAAATCAAAACCTAAAACGCTTAAAACCAATTATCCCACGCTTACCAAGTAGAATAATTTTGTTTAAAACCACGTCAGTACATCAAAGGTAGGCAAGCAAAGCGAGAAATAGATCAAAACGAAGAATACGTAAACCCAAGTACCCCACCCTCCCCAAGTGTTATAATATATTTATGCTATACCTCGGTACATTAAAGGAAAGCGAAGGAACCATAAAATAAATCTGAACCATATAAGTGTGAACCCACTTACTCCATACTCTACAAGTTTAATAATTTATAAAAAACACCTCGACATATCAACGCAAGGCGAGCGAAGCGAGGAAATCTTAACCTAAAACGCTGAAAACCAATTATCAAACGCTTACCGAGTACAATGATTATTTTATTAAAATCAAGTCGGTACATCGAAGGAAGGCAAGCAAAGCGAAAAACATATCAGAACCTATAATAGCTAAACCCAAATACACCACCCTCCCCAAGTGTTATAATATATTTAAGCTACACCTCGGTACATTAAAGGAAAGCAAAGGAAGCGTAAAATAGATCTGAAACATATATGTGTGAACCCACTTACTCCATACTCTCCAAGTTTAATACTTTATTTTAAAAACACCTCTGCATATCAACGGAAGTCGAGCAAAGCGAGGAGTAAATCAAAACCTAAAACGCTTAAAACCAATTATCCCACGCTTACCAAGTAGAATAATTTTGTTTAAAACCACGTCAGTACATCAAAGGTAGGCAAGCAAAGCGAGAAATAGATCAAAACGAAGAATACGTAAACCCAAGTACCCCACGCTCCCCATGTGTAATAATATATTTAAGCTACACCACGGCACATCAAAGGAAAGCGAAGGAAGCGTAAAATAAATCTGAAACATATATGTGTGAACCCACTTACTCCATAATCTCTAAGTTTAATAATTTATAAAATACACCTCGACATATCAACGCAAGGCGAGCGAAGCGAGGAGTAAATCAAAACCTAAAACGCTGAAAACCAATTATCCCACGCTTACCTAGTACAATAATTTTGTTGAAAACAACGACAGTGCATCAAAGGAAGGCAAGCAAAGCGAAAAACAGATCTGAACCTAGAATAGTTAAACCCAAGTACCCCACGCTCCCCATGTGTAATAATATATTTAAGCTACACCACGGCACATCAAAGGAAAGCGAAGGAAGCGTAAAATAAATCTGAAACATATATGTGTGAACGCACTTACTCCATAATCTCCAAGTTTAATAATTTATAAAAAACACCTCGACATATCAACGCAAGGCGAGCGAAGCGAGGAAATCTTAACCTAAAACGCTGAAAACCAATTATCAAACGCTTACCGAGTACAATGATTATTTTATTAAAATCAAGTCGGTACATCGAAGGAAGGCAAGCAAAGCGAAAACATATCAGAACCTATAATAGCTAAACCCAAATACACCACCCTCCCCAAGTGTTATAATATATTAAGCTACACCTCGGTACATTAAAGGAAAGCGAAGGAAGCGTAAAATAGATCTGAAACATATATGTGTGAACCCACTTACTCCATACTCTCCAAGTTTAATACTTTATTTTAAAAACACCTCTGCATATCAACGGAAGTCGAGCAAAGCGAGGAGTAAATCAAAACCTAAAACGCTTAAAACCAATTATCCCACGCTTACCAAGTAGAATAATTTTGTTTAAAACCACGTCAGTACATCAAAGGTAGGCAAGCAAAGCGAGAAATAGATCAAAACGAAGAATACGTAAACCCAAGTACCCCACGCTCCCCATGTGTAATAATATATTTAAGCTACACCACGGACATCAAAGGAAAGCGAAGGAAGCGTAAAATAAATCTGAAACATATATGTGTGAACCCACTTACTCCATAATCTCTAAGTTTAATAATTTATAAAAACACCTCGACATATCAACGCAAGGCGAGCGAAGCGAGGAGTAAATCAAAACCTAAAACGCTTAAAACCAATTATCCACGTTACCTAGTACAATAATTTTGTTGAAAACACGTCAGTACATCAAAGGAAGGCAAGCAAAGCGAAAAACAATCAAACCTATAATAGCTAAACCAAATACACCACCCTCCCCAAGTGTATAATATATTTAAGCTACACCTCGGTACATCAAAGAAAGCGAAGGAAGCGTAAAATAAATCTGAAACATATATGTGTGAACCCACTTACTCCATAATCTCCAAGTTTAATACTTTATAAAAAACACCTCGACATATCAACGCAAGGCGACGAAGCGAGGAAATCTTAACCTAAAACGCTGAAAACCAATTATCAAACGCTTACCGAGTACAATGATTATTTTATTAAAACAAGTCGGTACATCGAAGGAAGGCAAGCAAAGCGAAAAACATATCAGAACCTATAATAGCTAAACCCAAATACACCACCCTCCCCAAGTGTAATAATATATTTATGCTATACCTCGGTACATTAAAGGAAAGCGAAGGAAGCGTAAAATAGATCTGAAATATATATGTGTGAACCCAATTACTCCATACTCTCCAAGTTTAATACTTTATTTAAAAACACCTCTGCATATCAACGGAAGTCGAGCAAAGCGAGGAGTAAATCAAAACCTAAAACGCTTAAAACCAATTATCCCACGCTTACCAAGTAGAATAATTTTGTTTAAAACCACGTCAGTACATCAAAGGTAGGCAAGCAAAGCGAGAAATAGATCAAAACGAAGAATACGTAAACCCAAGTACCCCACCCTCCCCAAGTGTTATAATATATTTATGCTATACCTCGGTACATTAAAGGAAAGCGAAGGAACCATAAAATAAATCTGAACCATATAAGTGTGAACCCACTTACTCCATACTCTACAAGTTTAATAATTTATAAAAACACCTCGACATATCAACGCAAGGCGAGCGAAGCGAGGAGTAAATCAAAACCTAAAACGCTGAAAACCAATTATCCACGCTTACCAGTACAATAATTTTGTTAAAACAACGTCAGTCATCAAAGGAAGGCAAGCAAAGCGAAAAACAGATCAGAACCTAGAATAGTAAACCAATACCCACCTCCCCAAGTGTATAATATATTTAAGCTACACCCGGACATCAAAGGAAAGCGAAGGAAGCGTAAAATAAATCTGAAACATATATGTGTGAACCCACTTACTCCATATCTCCAAGTTTAATACTTTATAAAAACACCTCGCATATCAACGGAAGCGAGCAAGCGAGGAAATCAACCTAAAACGCTAAAACCAATTATCCACGCTTACCAGTAAATAATTTTTTAAAACAGTCAGTACATCAAGGAAGGCAAGCAAAGCGAAAAACATATCAGAACCTAAATAGTAAACCCAAATACCCACCCTCCCCAGTGTATAATATATTTAAGCTACACCTCGGTACATAAAGGAAAGCAAGGAAGCGTAAAATAATCTGAAACATATATGTGTGAACCCACTTACTCCATATCTCCAAGTTTAATACTTTATTTAAAAACACCTCGCATATCAACGAAGTCGAGCAAAGCGAGGAGTAAATCAAAACCTAAAACGCTTAAAACCAATTATCCCACGCTTACCAAGTAGAATAATTTTGTTTAAAACCACGTCAGTACATCAAAGGAGGCAAGCAAAGCGAAAAAGATCAAAACGAAGAATACGTAAACCCAAGTACCCCACGCTCCCCATGTGTAATAATATATTTAAGCTACACCACGGCACATCAAAGGAAAGCGAAGGAAGCGTAAATAAATCTGAAACATATATGTGTGAACCCACTTACTCCATAATCTCAAGTTTAATAATTTATAAAAACACCTCGACATATCAACGCAAGGCGAGCGAAGCGAGGAGTAAATCAAAACCTAAAACGCTTAAAACCAATTATACCACGTTACCTAGTACAATAATTTGTTGAAAACTACGTCAGTACATCAAAGGAAGGCAAGCAAAGCGAAAAACATATCAGAACCTATAATAGCTAAACCAAATACACCACCCTCCCCAAGTGTTATAATATATTAAGCTACACCTCGGTACATCAAAGCAAAGCGAAGGAAGCGTAAAATAAATCTGAAACATATAAGTGTGAACCCACTTACTCCATACTCTCCAAGTTTAATACTTTATTTTAAAAACACCACTGCATATCAACGGAAGTCGAGCAAAGCGAGGAGTAAATCAAAACCTAAAACGCTTAAAACCAATTATCCCACGCTTACCAAGTAGAATAATTTTGTTTAAAACCACGTCAGTGCATCAAAGGAAGGCAAGCAAAGCGAAAAACAGATCTGAACCTAGAATAGTTAAACCCAAGTACCCCACGCTCCCCATGTGTAATAATATATTTAAGCTACACCCGGCACATCAAAGGAAAGCGAAGGAAGCGTAAAATAAATCTGAAACATATATGTGTGAATGCACTTACTCCATAATCTCCAAGTTTAATAATTTATAAAAAACACCTCGACATATCAACGCAAGGCGACGAAGCGAGGAAATCTTAACCTAAAACGCTGAAAACCAATTATCAAACGCTTACCGAGTACAATGATTATTTTATTAAAAACAAGTCGGTACATCGAAGGAAGGCAAGCAAAGCGAAAAACATATCAGAACCTATAATAGCTAAACCCAAATACACCACCCTCCCCAAGTGTTATAATATATCTAAGCTACACCTCGGTACATTAAAGGAAAGCGAAGGAAGCGTAAAATAGATCTGAAACATATATGTGTGAACCCACTTACTCCATACTCTCCAAGTTTAATACTTTATTTTAAAAACACCTCTGCATATCAACGGAAGTCGAGCAAAGCGAGGAGTAAATCAAAACCTAAAACGCTTAAAACCAATTATCCCACGCTTACCAAGTAGAATAATTTTGTTTAAAACCACGTCAGTACATCAAAGGTAGGCAAGCAAAGCGAGAAATAGATCAAAACGAAGAATACGTAAACCCAAGTACCCCACGCTCCCCATGTGTAATAATATATTTAAGCTACACCACGGCACATCAAAGGAAAGCGAAGGAAGCGTAAAATAAATCTGAAACATATATGTGTGAACCCACTTACTCCATAATCTCTAAGTTTAATAATTATAAAAACACCTCGACATATCAACGCAAGGCGAGCGAAGCGAGGAGAAATCAAAACCTAAAACGCTGAAAACCAATTATCCACGCTTACCTAGTACAATAATTTGTTGAAAACAACGACAGTGCATCAAAGGAAGGCAAGCAAAGCGAAAAACAGATCAAACCTAAATAGTAAACCCAATACCCCACCTCCCCATGTTAATAATATATTTAAGCTACACCACGGCACATCAAAGGAAAGCGAAGGAAGCGTAAAATAAATCTGAAACATATATGTGTGAACCACTTACTCCATAATCTCCAAGTTTAATAATTTATAAAAACACCTCGACATATCAACGCAAGGCGAGCGAAGCGAGGAAAATCAAACCTAAAACGCTTAAAACCAATTATCAACGCTTACCGAGTACAATAATTTTGTTAAAACACGTCAGTACATCAAAGGAAGGCAAGCAAAGCGAAAAACATATCAGAACCTATAATAGCTAAACCAAATACACCACCTCCCCAAGTGTTATAATATATTTAAGCTACACCTCGGTACATCAAAGGAAAGCGAAGGAAGCGTAAAATAATCTGAAACATATATGTGTGAACCCACTTACTCCATACTCTCCAAGTTTAATACTTTATTTTAAAAACACCTCTGCATATCAACGGAAGTCGAGCAAGCGAGGAGTAAATCAAAACCTAAAACGCTTAAAACCAATTATCCCACGCTTACCAGTAGAATAATTTTGTTTAAAACCACGTCAGTACATCAAAGGAAGGCAAGCAAAGCGAAAAACAGATCAAACCTAGAATAGTAAACCCAAGTACCCCACCTCCCCAGTGTAATAATATATTTAGCTACACCCGGCACATCAAAGGAAAGCGAAGGAACGTAAAATAAATCTGAAACATATATGTGTGAACCCACTTACTCCATAATCTCCAAGTTTAATAATTTATAAAAAACACCTCGACATATCAACGCAAGGCGAGCGAAGCGAGGAAATCAAACCTAAAACGCTAAAACCAATTATCAACGCTTACCAGTACAATAATTTTTTAAAAACAGTCGTACATCAAGGAAGGCAAGCAAAGCGAAAAACATATCAGAACCTATAATAGCTAAACCCAAATACACCACCCTCCCCAAGTGTTATAATATATTTAAGCTACACCTCGGTACATTAAAGGAAAGCGAAGGAAGCGTAAAATAATCTGAAACATATATGTGTGAACCCACTTACTCCATACTCTCCAAGTTTAATACTTTATTTAAAAACACCTCTGCATATCAACGGAAGTCGAGCAAAGCGAGGAGTAAATCAAAACCTAAAACGCTTAAAACCAATTATCCCACGCTTACCAAGTAGAATAATTTTGTTTAAAACACGTCAGTACATCAAAGGAGGCAAGCAAAGCGAAAAACAATCAAACAAGAATACGTAAACCCAAGTACCCCACCCTCCCCAATGTTATAATATATTTAAGCTACACCCGGTACATCAAAGGAAAGCGAAGGAAGCGTAAAATAAATCTGAAACATATAGTGTGAACCCACTTACTCCATACTCTCAAGTTTAATATTTATAAAAACACCTCGCATATCAACGAAGCGAGCAAGCGAGGAGTAAATCAAAACCTAAAACGCTAAAACCAATTATCCCACGCTTACCAGTAAATAATTTTGTTAAAACCACGTCAGTGCATCAAAGGAAGGCAAGCAAAGCGAAAAACAGATCTAAACCTAGAATAGTTAAACCCAAGTACCCCACGCTCCCCATGTGTAATAATATATTTAAGCTACACCCGGCACATCAAAGGAAAGCGAAGGAAGCGTAAAATAAATCTGAAACATATATGTGTGAACCCACTTACTCCATAATCTCCAAGTTTAATATTTATAAAAACACCTCGACATATCAACGCAAGGCGACGAAGCGAGGAAATCTTAACCTAAAACGCTGAAAACCAATTATCAAACGCTTACCGAGTACAATGATTATTTTATTAAAAACAAGTCGGTACATCGAAGGAAGGCAAGCAAAGCGAAAAACATATCAGAACCTATAATAGCTAAACCCAAATACACCACCCTCCCCAAGTGTTATAATATATCTAAGCTACACCTCGGTACATTAAAGGAAAGCGAAGGAAGCGTAAAATAGATCTGAAACATATATGTGTGAACCCACTTACTCCATACTCTCCAAGTTTAATACTTTATTTTAAAAACACCTCTGCATATCAACGGAAGTCGAGCAAAGCGAGGAGTAAATCAAAACCTAAAACGCTTAAAACCAATTATCCCACGCTTACCAAGTAGAATAATTTTGTTTAAAACCACGTCAGTACATCAAAGGTAGGCAAGCAAAGCGAGAAATAGATCAAAACGAAGAATACGTAAACCCAAGTACCCCACGCTCCCCATGTGTATAATATATTTAGCTATACCTCGGTACATTAAAGGAAAGCGAAGGAACCATAAAATAAATCTGAAACATATATGTGTGAACCCACTTACTCCATACTCTACAAGTTTAATAATTTATAAAAAACACCTCGACATATCAACGCAAGGCGAGCGAAGCGAGGAGTAAATCAAAACCTAAAACGCTTAAAACCAATTATACCACGATTACCTAGTACAATAATTTTGTTGAAAACTACGTCAGTACATCAAAGGAAGGCAAGCAAAGCGAAAAACATATCAGAACCTATAATAGCTAAACCTAAATACACCACCCTCCCCAAGTGTTATAATATATTTAAGCTACACCTCGGTACATCAAAGCAAAGCGAAGGAAGCGTAAAATAAATCTGAAACATATAAGTGTGAACCCACTTACTCCATACTCTCCAAGTTTAATACTTTATTTTAAAAACACCACTGCATATCAACGGAAGTCGAGCAAAGCGAGGAGTAAATCAAAACCTAAAACGCTTAAAACCAATTATCCCACGCTTACCAAGTAGAATAATTTTGTTTAAAACCACGTCAGTGCATCAAAGGAAGGCAAGCAAAGCGAAAAACAGATCTGAACCTAGAATAGTTAAACCCAAGTACCCCACGCTCCCCATGTGTAATAATATATTTAAGCTACACCGCGGCACATCAAAGGAAAGCGAAGGAAGCGTAAAATAAATCTGAAACATATATGTGTGAACCCACTTACTCCATAATCTCCAAGTTTAATACTTTATTATAAAAACACCTCGACATATCAACGCAAGGCGATCGAAGCGAGGAAATCTAACCTAAAACGCTGAAAACCAATTATCAACGCTTACCGAGTACAATGATTATTTTATTAAAAACAAGTCGGTACATCGAAGGAAGGCAAGCAAAGCGAAAAACATATCAGAACCTATAATAGCTAAACCCAAATACACCACCCTCCCCAAGTGTTATAATATATCTAAGCTACACCTCGGTACATTAAAGGAAAGCGAAGGAAGCGTAAAATAGATCTGAAACATATATGTGTGAACCCACTTACTCCAATACTCTCCAAGTTTAATACTTTATTTTAAAAACACCTCTGCATATCAACGGAAGTCGAGCAAAGCGAGGAGTAAATCAAAACCTAAAACGCTTAAAACCAATTATCCCACGCTTACCAAGTAGAATAATTTTGTTTAAAACCACGTCAGTACATCAAAGGTAGGCAAGCAAAGCGAGAAATAGATCAAAACGAAGAATACGTAAACCCAAGTACCCCACCTCCCCAAGTGTTATAATATATTTATGCTATACCTCGGTACATTAAAGGAAAGCGAAGGAACCATAAAATAAATCTGAACCATATAAGTGTGAACCCACTTACTCCATACTCTACAAGTTTAATAATTTATAAAAAACACCTCGACATATCAACGCAAGGCGAGCGAAGCGAGGAGTAAATCAAAACCTAAAACGCTGAAAACCAATTATCCCACGCTTACCTAGTACAATAATTTTGTTGAAAACAACGACAGTGCATCAAAGGAAGGCAAGCAAAGCGAAAAACAGATCTAAACCTAGAATAGTTAAACCCAAGTACCCCACGCTCCCCATGTGTAATAATATATTTAAGCTACACCACGGCACATCAAAGGAAAGCGAAGGAAGCGTAAAATAAATCTGAAACATATATGTGTGAATGCACTTACTCCATAATCTCCAAGTTTAATAATTTATAAAAAACACCTCGACATATCAACGCAAGGCGAGCGAAGCGAGGAAATCTTAACCTAAAACGCTGAAAACCAATTATCAAACGCTTACCGAGTACAATGATTATTTTATTAAAATCAAGTCGGTACATCGAAGGAAGGCAAGCAAAGCGAAATACATATCAGAACCTATAATAGCTAAACCCAAATACACCACCCTCCCCAAGTGTTATAAAATATTTAAGCTACACCTCGGTACATTAAAGGAAAGCAAAGGAAGCGTAAAATAGATCTGAAACATATATGTGTGAACCCACTTACTCCATACTCTCCAAGTTTAATACTTTATTTTAAAAACACCTCTGCATATCAACGGAAGTCGAGCGAAGCGAGGAGTAAATCAAAACCTAAAACGCTTAAAACCAATTATACCACGATTACCTAGTACAATAATTTTGTTGAAAACTACGTCAGTACATCAAAGGAAGGCAAGCAAAGCGAAAAACATATCAGAACCTATAATAGCTAAACCTAAATACACCACCCTCCCCAAGTGTTATAATATATTTAAGCTACACCTCGGTACATCAAAGCAAAGCGAAGGAAGCGTAAAATAAATCTGAAACATATAAGTGTGAACCCACTTACTCCATACTCTCCAAGTTTAATACTTTATTTTAAAAACACCACTGCATATCAACGGAAGTCGAGCAAAGCGAGGAGTAAATCAAAACCTAAAACGCTTAAAACCAATTATCCCACGCTTACCAAGTAGAATAATTTTGTTTAAAACCACGTCAGTGCATCAAAGGAAGGCAAGCAAAGCGAAAAACAGATCTGAACCTAGAATAGTTAAACCCAAGTACCCCACGCTCCCCATGTGTAATAATATATTTAAGCTACACCGCGGCACATCAAAGGAAAGCGAAGGAAGCGTAAAATAAATCTGAAACATATATGTGTGAACCCACTTACTCCATAATCTCCAAGTTTAATACTTTATTTTAAAAACACCTCTGCATATCAACGGAAGTCGAGCGAAGCGAGGAGTAAATCAAAACCTAAAACGCTTAAAACCAATTATACCACGATTACCTAGTACAATAATTTTGTTGAAAACTACGTCAGTACATCAAAGGAAGGCAAGCAAAGCGAAAAACATATCAGAACCTATAATAGCTAAACCTAAATACACCACCCTCCCCAAGTGTTATAATATATTTAAGCTACACCTCGGTACATCAAAGCAAAGCGAAGGAAGCGTAAAATAAATCTGAAACATATAAGTGTGAACCCACTTACTCCATACTCTCCAAGTTTAATACTTTATTTTAAAAACACCACTGCATATCAACGGAAGTCGAGCAAAGCGAGGAGTAAATCAAAACCTAAAACGCTTAAAACCAATTATCCCACGCTTACCAAGTAGAATAATTTTGTTTAAAACCACGTCAGTGCATCAAAGGAAGGCAAGCAAAGCGAAAAACAGATCTGAACCTAGAATAGTTAAACCCAAGTACCCCACGCTCCCCATGTGTAATAATATATTTAAGCTACACCGCGGCACATCAAAGGAAAGCGAAGGAAGCGTAAAATAAATCTGAAACATATATGTGTGAACCCACTTACTCCATAATCTCCAAGTTTAATACTTTATTTTAAAAACACCTCGGCATATCAACGGAAGGCGAGCGAAGCGAGGAGTAAATCAAAACCTAAAACGCTTAAAACCAATTATCCCACGCTTACCAAGTAGAATAATTTTGTTTAAAACCACGTCAGTACATCAAAGGAAGGCAAGCAAAGCGAGAAATAGATCAAAACCAAGAATACGTAAACCCAAGTACCCCACGCTCCCCAAGTGTTATAATATATTTATGCTATACCTCGGTACATTAAAGGAAAGCGAAGGAACCATAAAATAAATATGAAACATATATGTGTGAACCCACTTACTCCATACTCTACAAGTTTAATAATTTATAAAAAACACCTCGACATATCAACGCAAGGCGAGCGAAGCGAGGAGTAAATCAAAACCTAAAACGCTTAAAACCAATTATACCACGATTACCTAGTACAATAATTTTGTTGAAAACTACGTCAGTACATCAAAGGAAGGCAAGCAAAGCGAAAAACATATCAGAACCTATAATAGCTAAACCTAAATACACCACCCTCCCCAAGTGTTATAATATATTTAAGCTACACCTCGGTACATCAAAGCAAAGCGAAGGAAGCGTAAAATAAATCTGAAACATATAAGTGTGAACCCACTTACTCCATACTCTCCAAGTTTAATACTTTATTTTAAAAACACCACTGCATATCAACGGAAGTCGAGCAAAGCGAGGAGTAAATCAAAACCTAAAACGCTTAAAACCAATTATCCCACGCTTACCAAGTAGAATAATTTTGTTTAAAACCACGTCAGTGCATCAAAGGAAGGCAAGCAAAGCGAAAAACAGATCTGAACCTAGAATAGTTAAACCCAAGTACCCCACGCTCCCCATGTGTAATAATATATTTAAGCTACACCGCGGCACATCAAAGGAAAGCGAAGGAAGCGTAAAATAAATCTGAAACATATATGTGTGAACCCACTTACTCCATAATCTCCAAGTTTAATACTTTATTATAAAAACACCTCGACATATCAACGCAAGGCGATCGAAGCGAGGAAATCTTAACCTAAAACGCTGAAAACCAATTATCAAACGCTTACCGAGTACAATGATTATTTTATTAAAAACAAGTCGGTACATCGAAGGAAGGCAAGCAAAGCGAAAAACATATCAGAACCTATAATAGCTAAACCCAAATACACCACCCTCCCCAAGTGTTATAATATATCTAAGCTACACCTCGGTACATTAAAGGAAAGCGAAGGAAGCGTAAAATAGATCTGAAACATATATGTGTGAACCCACTTACTCAATACTCTCCAAGTTTAATACTTTATTTTAAAAACACCTCTGCATATCAACGGAAGTCGAGCAAAGCGAGGAGTAAATCAAAACCTAAAACGCTTAAAACCAATTATCCCACGCTTACCAAGTAGAATAATTTTGTTTAAAACCACGTCAGTACATCAAAGGTAGGCAAGCAAAGCGAGAAATAGATCAAAACGAAGAATACGTAAACCCAAGTACCCCACGCTCCCCATGTGTTATAATATATTTATGCTATACCTCGGTACATTAAAGGAAAGCGAAGGAACCATAAAATAAATATGAAACATATATGTGTGAACCCACTTACTCCATACTCTACAAGTTTAATAATTTATAAAAAACACCTC
This sequence comes from Nasonia vitripennis, assembly GCF_009193385.2. Taxonomy (NCBI): domain Eukaryota; kingdom Metazoa; phylum Arthropoda; class Insecta; order Hymenoptera; family Pteromalidae; genus Nasonia; species Nasonia vitripennis. The sequence continues at coordinate 391,083 of NW_022279637.1, forward strand.
GACATATCAACGCAAGGCGAGCGAAGCGAGGAGTAAATCAAAACCTAAAACGCTTAAAACCAATTATACCACGATTACCTAGTACAATAATTTTGTTGAAAACTACGTCAGTACATCAAAGGAAGGCAAGCAAAGCGAAAAACATATCAGAACCTATAATAGCTAAACCTAAATACACCACCCTCCCCAAGTGTTATAATATATTTAAGCTACACCTCGGTACATCAAAGCAAAGCGAAGGAAGCGTAAAATAAATCTGAAACATATAAGTGTGAACCCACTTACTCCATACTCTCCAAGTTTAATACTTTATTTTAAAAACACCACTGCATATCAACGGAAGTCGAGCAAAGCGAGGAGTAAATCAAAACCTAAAACGCTTAAAACCAATTATCCCACGCTTACCAAGTAGAATAATTTTGTTTAAAACCACGTCAGTGCATCAAAGGAAGGCAAGCAAAGCGAAAAACAGATCTGAACCTAGAATAGTTAAACCCAAGTACCCCACGCTCCCCATGTGTAATAATATATTTAAGCTACACCGCGGCACATCAAAGGAAAGCGAAGGAAGCGTAAAATAAATCTGAAACATATATGTGTGAACCCACTTACTCCATAATCTCCAAGTTTAATACTTTATTATAAAAACACCTCGACATATCAACGCAAGGCGATCGAAGCGAGGAAATCTTAACCTAAAACGCTGAAAACCAATTATCAAACGCTTACCGAGTACAATGATTATTTTATTAAAAACAAGTCGGTACATCGAAGGAAGGCAAGCAAAGCGAAAAACATATCAGAACCTATAATAGCTAAACCCAAATACACCACCCTCCCCAAGTGTTATAATATATCTAAGCTACACCTCGGTACATTAAAGGAAAGCGAAGGAAGCGTAAAATAGATCTGAAACATATATGTGTGAACCCACTTACTCAATACTCTCCAAGTTTAATACTTTATTTTAAAAACACCTCTGCATATCAACGGAAGTCGAGCAAAGCGAGGAGTAAATCAAAACCTAAAACGCTTAAAACCAATTATCCCACGCTTACCAAGTAGAATAATTTTGTTTAAAACCACGTCAGTACATCAAAGGTAGGCAAGCAAAGCGAGAAATAGATCAAAACGAAGAATACGTAAACCCAAGTACCCCACCCTCCCCAAGTGTTATAATATATTTATGCTATACCTCGGTACATTAAAGGAAAGCGAAGGAACCATAAAATAAATCTGAACCATATAAGTGTGAACCCACTTACTCCATACTCTACAAGTTTAATAATTTATAAAAAACACCTCGACATATCAACGCAAGGCGAGCGAAGCGAGGAGTAAATCAAAACCTAAAACGCTGAAAACCAATTATCCCACGCTTACCTAGTACAATAATTTTGTTGAAAACAACGACAGTGCATCAGAGGAAGGCAAGCAAAGCGAAAAACAGATCTAAACCTAGAATAGTTAAACCCAAGTACCCCACGCTCCCCATGTGTAATAATATATTTAAGCTACACCACGGCACATCAAAGGAAAGCGAAGGAAGCGTAAAATAAATCTGAAACATATATGTGTGAATGCACTTACTCCATAATCTCCAAGTTTAATAATTTATAAAAAACACCTCGACATATCAACGCAAGGCGAGCGAAGCGAGGAAATCTTAACCTAAAACGCTGAAAACCAATTATCAAACGCTTACCGAGTACAATGATTATTTTATTAAAATCAAGTCGGTACATCGAAGGAAGGCAAGCAAAGCGAAATACATATCAGAACCTATAATAGCTAAACCCAAATACACCACCCTCCCCAAGTGTTATAAAATATTTAAGCTACACCTCGGTACATTAAAGGAAAGCAAAGGAAGCGTAAAATAGATCTGAAACATATATGTGTGAACCCACTTACTCCATACTCTCCAAGTTTAATACTTTATTTTAAAAACACCTCTGCATATCAACGGAAGTCGAGCAAAGCGAGGAGTAAATCAAAACCTAAAACGCTTAAAACCAATTATCCCACGCTTACCAAGTAGAATAATTTTGTTTAAAACCACGTCAGTACATCAAAGGTAGGCAAGCAAAGCGAGAAATAGATCAAAACGAAGAATACGTAAACCCAAGTACCCCACGCTCCCCATGTGTAATAATATATTTAAGCTACACCACGGCACATCAAAGGAAAGCGAAGGAAGCGTAAAATAAATCTGAAACATATATGTGTGAACCCACTTACTCCATACTCTACAAGTTTAAGAATTTATAAAAACACCTCGACATATCAACGCAAGGCGAGCGAAGCGAGGAGTAAATCAAAACCTAAAACGCTGAAAACCAATTATCCCACGCTTACCTAGTACAATAATTTTGTTGAAAACAACGACAGTGCATCAAAGGAAGGCAAGCAAAGCGAAAAACAGATCTGAACCTAGAATAGTTAAACCCAAGTACCCCACGCTCCCTATGTGTAATAATATATTTAAGCTACACCACGGCACATCAAAGGAAAGCGAAGGAATCGTAAAATAAATCTGAAACATATATGTGTGAACCCACTTACTCCATACTCTACAAGTTTAAGAATTTATAAAAACACCTCGACATATCAACGCAAGGCGAGCGAAGCGAGGAGTAAATCAAAACCTAAAACGCTGAAAACCAATTATCCCACGCTTACCTAGTACAATAATTTTGTTGAAAACAACGACAGTGCATCAAAGGAAGGCAAGCAAAGCGAAAAACATATCAGAACCTATAATAGCTAAACCCAAGTACCCCACGCTCCCCAAGTGTTATAATATATTTATGCTATACCTCGGTACATCAAAGCATAGCGAAGGATGCGTAAAATAAATCTGAAACATATATGTGTGAACCCACTTACTCCATAATCTCCAAGTTTAATACTTTATTTTAAAAGCACCTCGGCATATCAACGGAAGGCGAGCGAAGCGAGGAGTAAATCAAAACCTAAAACGCTTAAAACCAATTATCCCACGCTTACCAAGTAGAATAATTTTGTTTAAAACCACGTCAGTACATCAAAGGAAGGCAAGCAAAGCGAGAAATAGATCAAAACCAAGAATACGTAAACCCAAGTACCCCACGCTCCCCAAGTGTTATAATATATTTATGCTATACCTCGGTACATTAAAGGAAAGCGAAGGAACCATAAAATAAATATGAAACATATATGTGTGAACCCACTTACTCCATACTCTACAAGTTTAATAATTTATAAAAAACACCTCGACATATCAACGCAAGGCGAGCGAAGCGAGGAAATCTTAACCTAAAACGCTGAAAACCAATTATCAAACGCTTACCGAGTACAATGATTTTTTTATTAAAAACAAGTCGGTACATCGAAGGAAGGCAAGCAAAGCGAAAAACATATCAGAACCTATAATAGCTAAACCCAAATACACCACCCTCCCCAAGTGTTATAATATATTTAAGCTACACCTCGGCACATCAAAGGAATGCGAAGGAAACGTAAAATAAATCTAAAACATATATGTGTGAACCCACTTACTCCATAATCTCCAAGTTTAATAATTTATTAGAAAAACACCTCGACATATCAACACAAGGCGAGCGAAGCGAGGAGTAAATCAAAACCTAAAACGCTGAAAAACAATTATCCCACGCTTACCAAGTAGAATGATTTTTTTATTAAAAACAAGTCGGTACATCGAAGGAAGGCAAGCAAAGCGAAAAACATATCAGAACCTAGAATAGTTAAACCCAAGTACCCCACGCTCCCCAAGTGTTATAATATATTTAAGCTACCCCTCGGCACATCAAAAAAGTGATGCTCTGTGCAAATATGATCTTATTTTTTAAAGATATTTGCTTATGAATGTGAAATGAAGCAAGCTTTATGGATTCACGCGTACTACAAGACGTCATCTGCAGATTTCGTCCGGATATAAGGGGTGTATAGAATAATCATTCGTAAAGATACGATCTTATTTTTCAAAGATATTTGTTTACGAATGTGAAATGACGCATGTTTTATGGATTCACGCGTACTACAAGACGTCATCTGCAGTTTTGGTTCGGATTAAAAGGATGCTGCTAATAATTATCTGTGAAAATATGGTTTTTTAAAGATAACCGTTTATGAATGTGAAATGACGCAAGCTTTATGGATTCACGCGTACTACAAGCTGTAATCTGCAGATTTGGTCCGGATAAAAGGGGTGCATAGAATAATCATTCATGAAGATTCGATTTTATTTTTCAAAGATATTTGCTTGTGAATGTTAAATTTGGCATGCTTTATGGATTCACGCGTATCATAAGATGTAATCTGCAGATTTGGTCCTGATGAAGGGGATGTATTCTTGTGATATGCGTGAATACGCATATGACAAGACGTAATCTGCAGATTAGGTCCCGATAAAAGAGATCCTGCTAATAATCATTCGTGAAGATACGATCTTATTTTTTAAAGATAACCGTTTATGAATGTGAAATGACGCATGTTTTATGGATTCACGCGTACTACAAGACGTCATCTGCAGATTTGGTCCGGATAAAAGGGGTGCATAGAATAATCATTCGTAAAGATACGATCTTATTTTTCAAAGATATTTGTTTACGAATGTGAAATGACGCATGTTTTATGGATTCACGCGTACTACAAGACGTAATCTGCAGTTTTGGTCCGGATTCAAAGGATGCTGCGAATAATCATCTGAGCAAATAAGATCTTATTTTTCAAAGATATCTGTTCATGAATGTGAAATGACGCATACTTTTTGGATTCACGCGTACTACAAGACGTAATCTGCAGATTTGGTCCCGATAATAGGGATGCTGCTAATGATTATCTGTGCAAATATGGTCTTAATTTGTAAAGATATTTGTTCATGAATGTGAATTGACGCAAGCTTTATGGATTCACGCGTACTACAAGACGTAATCTGCAGATTGGGCCCGGATGAAAGTGATGCTCTGTGCAAATATGATCTTATTTTTTAAAGATATTTGTTTACGAATGTGAAATGACGCATGCTTTCTGGATTCACGCGTACTACAAGACGTAATCTGCAGATTTGGTCCCGATAATAGGGATGCTGCTAATGATTATCTGTGCAAATATGGTCTTAATTTGTAAAGATATTTGTTCATGAATGTGAATTGACGCAAGCTTTATGGATTCACGCGTACTACAAAACGTAATCTGCAGATTTGGTCCTGATAAACGGGATGCTGCTAATGATTATCTGTGTAAATATGGTTTTTTGAAGATATCTGTTTATGAATGTGAAATCATGCAAGCTTTATGGATTCACGCGTACTACAAGACGTAATCTGCAGTTTTGGTCCGGATTAAAAGGATGCTGCGAATAATCATCTGAGCAAATAAGATCACATTTTAAAGATATTTGTTTATGAATGTGAAATGACGCATGCCTTATGGATTCACGCATATCACAAGACGAAATCCGCAGATTAGGACCGCATAAAAGCGATACTGCTAATAATCATTCGTGCAGATACGATCTTATTTTTCAGAGATATCTGTTCATGAATGTGAAATGACGCATACTTTTTGGATTCACGCGTACTACAAGACGTAATCTGCAGATTGGGCCCGGATGAAAGTGATGCTCTGTGCAAATATGATCTTATTTTTTAAAAATATTTGTTTACGAATGTGAAATGACGCATGCTTTCTGGATTCACGCGTACTACAAGACGTAATCTGCAGAGTTGGACCGGTTGAAAGGGATGGTGCCAATAATTATCTGTGAAAATATGAAATGGTTTTTTGAAGATAACAATTAGTGGATGTAAAATTTCGCATGCTTTAAGGATTTACGCATATCGCAAGTCGTAATCTGCAGATTTGGTCCTGATAAATGGGATGTATTCACGCATATCACAAGACGTAATCCGCAGATTAGGACTGCATAAAAGCGATACTGCTAATAATCATTCGTGCAGATACGATCTTATTTTTCAAAGATATCTGTTTGTGAATATAAAATGAAGCATGCTTTATGGATTCACGCATATAACAAGTCGTAATCTGCAGATTTAGTCCGGATAAAAGGGGTGAATAGAATAATCATTCGTACAGATACGATCTTATTTTTCAAAAATATCTGTTTATGAATGTGAAATGACGCATGCTTTATGGATTCACGCATATAACAAGTCGTAATCTGCAGATTTAGTCCGGATAAAAGGGGTGAATAGAATAATCATTCGTACAGATACGATCTTATTTTTCAAAGATATCTGTTTATGAATGTGAAATGACGCATGCTTTATGGATTCACGCGTATCATAAGTTGTAATCTGCAGATTTGGTCCTGATGAAGGGGATGTATTCTTGTGATATGCGTGAATAAGCATATCACAAGACGTAATCTGCAGATTAGGACCGGATAATAGAGATCCTACTAATAATCATTCGTGCAGATACGATCTTATTTTTCAAAGATATTTGTTTACGAATGTGAAATAACGCATGTTTTATGAATTCACTCATATTACAAGACGTAATCTGCAGATTAGGTCCCGATAAAAAAGATCCTGCTAATAATCATTCGTGAAGATACGATCTTATTTTCAATGATATCTTTTTATGAATGTAAAATGACGCATGCTAGATGGATTCACGCGAATCGCATGTCGTAATATGCAGGTTTGGTCCTGATTAAAAGGATGCTGCGAATATTCATCTGAGCAAATAAGATCTCATTTTAAAGATATTTGTTTATGAATGTGAAATGACGCATGCCTTATGGATTCAGGCATATAACAAGTCGTAATCTGCAGATGAGGACCGGTCAAAAGAGATCCTGCTAATAATCATTCGTACAGATACGATAGTATTTTTCAAAGATATCTGTTTAGGTATGTAAAATGAGGAATGCTTTATGGATTCACGCATATAACAAGCTGTAATCTGCAGATTTGGTCCTGATGAAGGGGATGTATTCTTGTGATATGCGTGAATACGCATATTACAAGACGTAATCTGCAGATTAGGACCGGATAAAAGAGACCCTACTAATAATCATTCGTGCAGATACGATCTTATTTTTCAAAGATATTTGTTAACGAATGTGAAATGACGCATGTTTTATGGATTCACTCATATTACAAGACGTAATCTGCAGATTAGGTCCCGATAAAAGAGATCCTGCTAATAATCATTCGTGAAGATACGATCTTATTTTCAATGATATCTTTTTATGAATTTAAAATGACGCATGCTAGATGGATTCACGCGTATCACATGTCGTAATATTCAGATTTGGTCCTGATAAAAAGGATGCTGCTAATAATCATTCGTGCAGATATGATCTTATTTTTCAATGATATCTTTTTATGAATGTGAAATGACGCATGCCTTATGGATTCAGGCATATAACAAGTCGTAATCTGCAGATGAGGACCGGTCAAAAGAGATCCTGCTAATAATCATTCGTACAGATACGATAGTATTTTTCAAAGATATCTGTTTAGGTATGTAAAATGAGGAATGCTTTATGGATTCACGCATATAACAAGCTGTAATCTGCAGATTTGGTCCTGATGAAGGGGATGTATTCTTGTGATATGCGTGAATACGCATATTACAAGACGTAATCTGCAGATTAGGACCGGATAAAAGAGACCCTACTAATAATCATTCGTGCAGATACGATCTTATTTTTCAAAGATATTTTTTTACGAATGTGAAATGACGCATGCCTTATGGATTCACGCATATAACAAGTCGTAATCTGTAGATGAGGACCGGTCAAAAGAGATCCTGTTAATAATCATTCGTGCAGAAACGATCTTATTTTTCAATGATATCTTTTTATGAATGTAAAATGACGCATGCTATATGGATTCACGCGTACTACAAGAGGTAATCTGCAGTTTTGGCTCGGATGAAAGTGATGCTCCGTGCAAATATGATCTTATTTTTTAAAGATATCTGTTTATGAATGTGAAATGACGCATGTTTTATGGATTCACGCGTATCATAAGTCGTAATCTGCAGTTTTGGTCCGGATTAAAAGGATGCTGCGAATAATCATCTGAGCAAATATGATCACATGTTAAAGATATCTGTTTATGAATATAAAATAACGCAAGCTTTATGGATTCACGCGTACTACAAGACGTAATCTGCAGATTTGGTCCTGATAAAAAGGATGCCGCGAATAGTCTTCTGTGCATATATGATCTTATTTTCAATGATATCTTTTTATGAATGTAAAATGACGCATGCTAGATGGATTCACGCGTATCACATGTCGTAATATGCAGATTTGGTCTTGATAAAAAGGATGCTGCCAATAGTCTTCTGTGCAAATATGATCGTATTTTTCAAAGATATCTGTTTATGAATGTGAAATGTCGCATGCTTTATGGATTCACGCATATAACAAGTCGTAATCTGCAGATTAGGTCCCGATAAAAGAGATCCTGCTAATAATCATTCGTGAAGATACGATCTTATTTTTTAAAGATAACCGTTTATGAATGTGAAATGACGCATTTTTTATGGATTCACGCGTACTACAAGACGTCATCTGCAGATTTGGTACGGATAAAAGGGGTGGATAGAATAATCATTCGTAAAGATACGATCTTATTTTTCAAAGATATTTGTTTACGAATGTGAAATGACGCATGTTTTATGGATTCACGCGTACTACAAGACGTAATCTGCAGTTTTGGTCCGGATTAAAAGGATGCTGCGAATAATCATCTGAGCAAATAAGATCTTATTTTTCAAAGATATCTTTTTATGAATGTGATATGACGCATGCTTTATGGATTCACTCGTACTAGAAGACGTAATCTGCAGATTGGGCCCGGATGAAAGTGATGCTCTGTGCAAATATGATCTTATTTTTTAATGATATTTCTTTACGAATGTGAAATGACGCATGCCTTATGGATTCACGCATATAACAAGTCGTAATCTGCAGATGAGGACCGGTCAAAAGAGATACTGCTAATAATCATTCGTGCAGATACGATCTTATTTTTAATGATATCTTTTTATGAATGTGATATGACGCATGCTTTATGGATTCACGCGTACTACAAGAGGTAATCTGCAGTTTTGGTTCGGATTAAAAGGATGCTGCGAATAGCATCTATGAAAATATGGTTTTTGGAGATATCTGTTAGTGGATGTAAAATTTCGCATGCTTTATGGATTCAGCGCACTACAAGACGTAATCTGCAGATTTGGTCCGGATAAAAGAGGTGCATAGAATAGTCATTCGTAAAGACACGATCTTATTTTTCAAAGATATTTATTTAAGAAAGGTGAAATGACGCATGTTTTATGGATTCACGCGTACTACAAGGCGTAATCTGCAGTTTTGGTCCGGATTAAAAGGATGCTGCGAATAATCATCTGAGCAAATAAGATCTCATTTTAAAGATATTTGTTTATGAATGTGAAATGACGCATGCCTTATGGATTCACGCATATCACAAGACGTAATCCGCAGATTAGGACCGCATAAAAGCGATACTGCTAATAATCATTCGTGCAGATACGATCTTATTTTTCAAAGATATCTGTTCATGAATGTGAAATGACGCATACTTTTAGGATTCACGCGTACTACAAGACGTAATCTGCAGATTTGGTCCGTATAAAAGAGGTGCATAGAATAGTCATTCGTAAAGACACGATCTTATTTTTCAAAGATATTTGTTTACGAATGTGAAATGACGCATGTTTTATGGATTCACGCGTACTACAAGACGTAATCTGCAGTTTTGGTCCGGATTAAAAGGATGCTGCGAATAATCATCTGAGCAAATAAGATCTCATTTTAAAGATATTTGTTTATGAATGTGAAATGACGCATGCCTTATGGATTCACGCATATCACAAGACGTAATCCGCAGATTAGGACCGCATAAAAGCGATACTGCTAATAATCATTCGTGCAGATACGATCTTATTTTTCAAAGATATCCGTTCATGAATGTGAAATGACGCATACTTTTAGGATTCACGCGTACTACAAGACGTAATCGGCAGATTGGGCCCGGATGAAAGTGATGCTCTCTGCAAATATGATCTTATTTTTTAAAAATATTTGTTTACGAATGTGAAATGACGCATGTTTTATGGATTCACGCGTACTACAAGACGTAATCTGCAGTTTTGGTCCGGATTAAAAGGATGCTGCGAATAATCATCTGAGCAAATAAGATCTTATTTTTCAAAGATATCTTTTTATGAATGTGATATGACGCATGCTTTATGGATTCACGCGTACTACAAGACGTAATCTGCAGATTGGGCCCGGATGAAAGTGATGCTCTGTGCAAATATGATCTTATTTTTTAATGATATTTCTTTACGAATGTGAAATGACGCATGCCTTATGGATTCACGCATATAACAAGTCGTAATCTGCAGATGAGGACCGGTCAAAAGAGATACTGCTAATAATCATTCGTGCAGATACGATCTTATTTTTAATGATATCTTTTTATGAATGTGATATGACGCATGCTTTATGGATTCACGCGTACTACAAGAGGTAATCTGCAGTTTTGGTTGGGATTAAAAGGATGCCGCGAATAGTCTTCTGTGCATATATGATCTTATTTTCAATGATATCTTTTTATGAATGTAAAATGACGCATGCTAGATGGATTCACGCGTATCACATGTCGTAATATGCAGATTTGGTATTGATAAAAAGGATGCTGCCAATAGTCTTCTGTGCAAATATGATCGTATTTTTCAAAGATATCTGTTTATGAATGTGAAATGTCGCATGCTTTATGGATTCACGCATATAACAAGTCGTAATCTGCAGATTAGGTCCCGATAAAAGCGATACTGCTAATAATCATTCGTGAAGATACGATCTTATTTTTTAAAGATAACCGTTTATGAATGTGAAATGACGCATTTTTTATGGATTCACGCGTACTACAAGACGTCATCTGCAGATTTGGTACGGATAAAAGGGGTGGATAGAATAATCATTCGTGCAGATACGATCTTATTTTTCAAAGATATCTGTTCATGAATGTGAAATGACGCATACTTTTAGGATTCACGCGTACTACAAGACGTAATCTGCAGATTGGGCCCGGATGAAAGTGATGCTCTGTGCAAATATGATCTTATTTTTTAAAAATATTTGTTTACGAATGTGAAATGACGCATGCTTTCTGGATTCACGCGTACTACAAGACGTAATCTGCAGAATTGGCCCGGATAAAAGGAGTGCATAGAATAATAATTCGTGAAGATTCGATCTTATTTTTCAAAGATATTCGCTTGTGAATGTGAAATGACCCATCCTCTATGTATTCACGTGTATTACAAGACGTAATCTACAGAGTTGGACCGGTTGAAAGGGATGGTGCCAATAATTATCTGTGAAAATATGAAATGGTTTTTTGAAGATAACAATTAGTGGATGTAAAATTTCGCATGCTTTAAGGATTTACGCATATCGCAAGTCGTAATCCGCAGATTAGGACTGCATAAAAGCGATACTGCTAATAATCATTCGTGCAGATACGATCTTATTTTTCAAAGATATCTGTTTGTGAATGTGAAATGACGCATGCTTTAAGAATTCACGCGCACTACAAGACGTAATCTGCAGATTTGGTCCGGATAAAAGGGGTGCATAGAATAGTCATTCGTGAATATTCGATCTTATTTTTGAAAGATATCTGTTTATGAATGTGAAATGACGCATGCTTTATGGATTCATGCGTACTACAAGACGTAATCTGCAGATTGGGTCCGTATAAAAGGGGTGCATAGAATAATCATTCGTAAAGATACGATCTTATTTTTCAAAGATATTTGTTTACGAATGTGAAATGACGCATGTTTTATGGATTCACGCGTACTACAAGACGTCATCTGCAGATTTGGTCCGGATAAAAGGGGTGCATAGAATAATCATTCGTACAGATACGATCTTATTTTTCAAAGATATCTGTTTATGAATGTGAAATGACGCATGCTTTATGGAATCACGCATATAACAAGTCGTAATCTGCAGATTTAGTCCGGATAAAAGGGGTGAATAGAATAATCATTCGTACAGATACGATCTTATTTTTCAAAGATATTTGTTTACGAATGTGAAATAACGCATGTTTTATGGATTCACTCATATTACAAGACGTAATCTGCAGATTAGGTCCCGATAAAAAAGATCCTGCTAATAATCATTCGTGAAGATACGATCTTATTTTCAATGATATCTTTTTATGAATGTAAAATGACGCATGCTAGATGGATTCACGCGTATCGCATGTCGTAATATGCAGGTTTGGTCCTGATTAAAAGGATGCTGCGTATATTCATCTGAGCAAATAAGATCTCATTTTAAAGATATTTGTTTATGAATGTGAAATGACGCATGCCTTATGGATTCAGGCATATAACAAGTCGTAATCTGCAGATGAGGACCGGTCAAAAGAGATCCTGCTAATAATCATTCGTACAGATACGATAGTATTTTTCAAAGATATCTGTTTATGTATGTAAAATGAGGAATGCTTTATGGATTCACGCATATAACAAGCTGTAATCTGCAGATTTGGTCCTGATGAAGGGGATGTATTCTTGTGATATGCGTGAATACGCATATTACAAGACGTAATCTGCAGATTAGGACCGGATAAAAGAGACCCTACTAATAATAATTCGTGCAGATACGATCTTATTTTTCAAAGATATTTGTTTATGAATGTGAAATGACGCATGCCTTATGGATTCAGGCATATAACAAGTCGTAATCTGCAGATGAGGACCGGTCAAAAGAGATCCTGCTAATAATCATTCGTGCAGATACGATCTTATTTTTCAAAGATATTTGTTAACGAATGTGAAATGACGCATGTTTTATGGATTCACTCATATTACAAGACGTAATCTGCAGATGAGGACCGGTCAAAAGAGATCCTGTTAATAATCATTCGTGCCGAAACGATCTTATTTTTCAATGATATCTTTTTATGAATGTGAAATGACGCATGCTATATGGATTCACGCGTACTACAAGAGGTAATCTGCAGTTTTGGCTCGGATGAAAGTGATGCTCCGTGCAAATATGATCTTATTTATTAAAGATATCTGTTTATGAATGTGAAATGACGCATGTTTTATGGATTCACGCGTACTACAAGACGTAATCTGCAGATGAGGACCGGTCAAAAGAGATCCTGCTAATAATCATTCGTGCAGATACGATCTTATTTTTCAAAGATATTTGTGTACGAATGTGAAATAACGCATGTTATATGGATTCACGCGTACTACAAGACGTCATCTGCAGATTTGGTCCGGATAAAAGAGGTGCATAGAATAGTCATCCGTGAAGATTCGATCTTATTTTTCAAAGATATTTGCTTGTGAATGTGAAATGTCGCATGCTTTATGGATTCATGCGTACTACAAGACGTAATCTGCAGATTGGGTCCGTATAAAAGGGGTGCATAGAATAATCATTCGTAAAGATACGATCTTATTTTTCAAAGATATTTGTTTACGAATGTGAAATGACGCATGTTTTATGGATTCACGCGTACTACAAGACGTAATCTGCAGTTTTGGTCCGGATTAAAAGGATGCTGCGAATAATCATCTGAGCAAATAAGATCTCATTTTAAAGATATTTGTTTATGAATGTGAAATGACGCATGCCTTATGGATTCACGCATATCACAAGACGTAATCTGCAGATGAGGACCGGTCAAAAGAGATCCTGCTAATAATCATTCGTGCAGATATGATCTTATTTTTCAATGATATCTTTTTATGAATGTGAAATGACGCATGCTTTAAGAATTCACGCGCACTACAAGACGTAATCTGCAGATTTGGTCCGGATAAAAGGGGTGCATAGAATAGTCATTCGTGAATATTCGATCTTATTTTTGAAAGATATCTGTTTATGAATGTGAAATGACGCATGCTTTATGGATTCATGCGTACTACAAGACGTAATCTGCAGATTGGGTCCGTATAAAAGGGGTGCATAGAATAATCATTCGTAAAGATACGATCTTATTTTTCAAAGATATTTGTTTACGAATGTGAAATGACGCATGTTTTATGGATTCACGCGTACTACAAGACGTCATCTGCAGATTTGGTCCGTATAAAAGAGGTGCATAGAATAATCATTCGTAAAGATACGATCTTATTTTTCAAAGATATTTGTTTACGAATGTGAAATGACGCATGTTTTATGGATTCACGCGTACTACAAGACGTAATCTGCAGTTTTGGTCCGGATTAAAAGGATGCTGCGAATAATCATCTGAGCAAATAAGATCTCATTTTAAAGATATTTGTTTATGAATGTGAAATGACGCATGCCTTATGGATTCACGCATATCACAAGACGTAATCCGCAGATTAGGACCGCATAAAAGCGATACTGCTAATAATCATTCGTGCAGATACGATCTTATTTTTCAAAGATATCTGTTCATGAATGTGAAATGACGCATACTTTTAGGATTGACGCGTACTACAAGACGTAATCTGCAGATTGGGCCCGGATGAAAGTGATGCTATGTGCAAATATGATCTTATTTTTTAAAAATATTTGTTTACGAATGTGAAATGACGCATGCTTTCTGGATTCACGCGTACTACAAGACGTAATCTGCAGAATTGGCCCGGATAAAAGGAGTGCATAGAATAATAATTCGTGAAGATTCGATCTTATTTTTCAAAGATATTCGCTTGTGAATGTGAAATGACCCATCCTCTATGTATTCACGTGTATTACAAGACGTAATCTACAGAGTTGGACCGGTTGAAAGGGATGGTGCCAATAATTATCTGTGAAAATATGAAATGGTTTTTTGAAGATAACAATTAGTGGATGTAAAATTTCGCATGCTTTAAGGATTTACGCATATCGCAAGTCGTAATCCGCAGATTAGGACTGCATAAAAGCGATACTGCTAATAATCATTCGTGCAGATACGATCTTATTTTTCAAAGATATCTGTTTGTGAATATAAAATGACGCATGCTTTATGGATTCACGCATATAACAAGTCGTAATCTGCAGATTTAGTCTGGATAAAAGGGGTGAATAGAATAATCATTCGTACAGATACGATCATATTTTTCAAAGATATCTGTTTATGAATGTGAAATGACGCATGCTTTATGGATTCACGCGTATCATAAGTTGTAATCTGCAGATTTGGTCCTGATGAAGGGGATGTATTCTTGTGATATGCGTGAATACGCATATCACAAGACGTAATCTGCAGATTAGGACCGGATAATAGAGATCCTGCTAATAATCATTCGTGAAGATACGATCTTATTTTTCAAATATATCTGTTTATGAATGTGAAATGACGCAAGCTTTATGGATTCACGCGTACTACAAGACGTAATCTGCAGATTTGGTCCTGATAAAAAGGATGCCGCGAATAGTATTCTGTGCATATATGATCTTATTTTTTAAAGATAACTGTTTATGAATGTGAAATGACGCATGTTTTATGGATTCACGCGTACTACAAGACGTAATCTGCAGTTTTGGTCCGGATTAAAAGGATGCTGCGAATAATCATCTGAGCAAATAATATCTCATTTTAAAGATATTTGTTTATGAATGTGAAATGACACATGCTTTATGAATTCACGCGTACTACAAGACGTAATCTGCAGTTTGGGTCCGGATTAAAAGGATGCTGCGAATAATCATCTGAGCAAATAAGATGTCATTTTAAAGATATTTGTTTATGAATGTGAAATGACGCATACTTTTTGGATTCACGCGTACTACAAGACGTAATCTGCAGATTGGGCCCGGATGAAAGTGATGCTCTGTGCAAATATGATCTTATTTTTTAAAGATATTTGTTTATGAATGTGAAATGAAGCAAGCTTTATGGATTCAAGCGTACTACAAGACGTCTCTGCAGATTTGGTCCGGATAAAAGGGATGCTGCTAATAATTATCTGTGTAAATATGGTTCTTTGAAGATATCTGTTTACGAATGTGAAATGACGCAACCTTTATGGATTCACGCGTATCATAAGTTGTAATCTGCAGATTTGGTCCTGATGAAGGGGATGTATTCTTGTGATATGCGTGAATACGCATATCACAAGACGTAATCTGCAGATTAGGACCGGATAATAGAGATCCTGCTAATAATCATTCGTGAAGATACGATCTTATTTTTCAAATATATCTGTTTATGAATGTGAAATGACGCAAGCTTTATGGATTCACGCGTACTACAAGACGTAATCTGCAGATTTGGTCCTGATAAAAATGATGCCGCGAATAGTATTCTGTGCATTTATGATCTTATTTTTTAAAGATAACTGTTTATGAATGTGAAATGACGCATACTTTTTGGATTCACGCGTACTACAAGACGTAATCTGCAGATTGGGCCCGGATGAAAGTGACGCTCTGTGCAAATATGATCTTATTTTTTAAAGATATTTGTTTATGAATGTGAAATGAAGCAAGCTTTATGGATTCACGCGTACTACAAGACGTCTCTGCAGATTTGGTCCGGATAAAAGGGATGCTGCTAATAATTATCTGTGTAAATATGGTTCTTTGAAGATATCTGTTTACGAATGTGAAATGACGCAAGCTTTATGGATTCACGCGTACTACAAGACGTAATCTGCAGATTAGATCGGGATAAAAGAGATCTTGCTAATAATCATTCGTGCAGATACGATCTTATTTTCAATGATATCTTTTTATGAATGTAAAATGACGCATGCTAGATGGATTCACGCGTATCCCATGTCGTAGTATGCAGATTTGGTACTGATAAAAAGGATGCAGCGAATAGTCTTCTGTGCAAATATGATCTTATTTTTCAAAGATATCTGTTTTTGAATGTGAAATGACGCAAGCTTTATGGATTCACGCGTACTACAAGACGTCATCTGCAGATTTGGTCCGTATAAAAGGGGTGCATAGAATAATCATTCGTAAAGATACGATCTTATTTTTCAATGATATCTTTTTATGAATGTAAAATGACGCATGCTAGATGGATTCACGCGTATCACATGTCGTAATATGCAGATTTGGTACTGATAAAAAGGATGCTGCGAATAGTCTTCTGTGCAAATATGATCTTATTTTTCAAAGATATTTGTTTACGAATGTGAAATGACGCATGCCTTATGGATTCACTCATATAAAAAGTCGTAATCTGCAGATGAGGACCGGTCAAAAGAGATCCTGTTAATAATCATTCGTGCAGAAATGATCGTATTTTTCAAAGATATCTGTTTATGAATGTGAAATGTCGCATGCTTTATGGATTCACGCATATAACAAGTCGTAATCTGCAGATTAGGTCCCGATAAAAGAGATCCTGCTAATAATCATTCGTGAAGATACGATCTTATTTTTTAAAGATAACCGTTTATGAATGTGAAATGACGCATTTTTTATGGATTCACGCGTACTACAAGACGTCATCTGCAGATTTGGTCCGGATAAAAGGGGTGCATAGAATAATCATTCGTAAAGATACGATCTTATTTTTCAAAGATATTTGTTTACGAATGTAAAATGACACATGTTTTATGGATTCACGCGTACTACAAGACGTAATCTGCAGTTTTGGTCCGGATAAAAGGGGTGAATACAATAATCATTCGTACAGATACGATCTTATTTTTCAAAGATATCTGTTTATGAATGTGAAATGATGCAAGCTTTATGGATTCACGCGTACTACAAGACGTAATCTGTAGATTAGATCGGGATAAAAGAGATCTTGCTAATAATCATTCGTGCAGATACGATCTTATTTTTCAATGATATCTTTTTATGAATGTAAAATGACGCATGCTAGATGGATTCACGCATATAACAAGTCGTAATCTGCAGATTTAGTCCGGATAAAAGGGGTGAATAGAATAATCATTCGTACAGATACGATCTTATTTTTCAAAGATATCTGTTTATGAATGTGAAATGACGCATGCTTTATGGATTCACGCGTATCATAAGTTGTAATCTGCAGATTTAGTCCTGATGAAGGGGATGTATTCTTGTGATATGCGTGAATACGCTTATCACAAGACGTAATCTGCAGATTAGATCGGGATAAAAGAGATCTTGCTAATAATCATTCGTGCAGATACGATCTTATTTTCAATGATATCTTTTTATGAATGTAAAATGACGCATGCTAGATGGATTCACGCGTATCACATGCCGTAATATGCAGATTTGGTCTTGATAAAAAGGATGCTGCGAATAGTCTTCTGTGCAAATATGATCTTATTTTTCAAAGATATTTGTTTACGAATGTGAAATGACGCATGCCTTATGGATTCACGCATATCAAAAGTCGTAATCTGCAGATGAGGACCGGTCAAAAGAGATCCTGTTAATAATCATTCGTGCAGAAATGATCGTATTTTTCAAAGATATCTGTTTATGAATGTGAAATGTCGCATGCTTTATGGATTCACGCATATAACAAGTCGTAATCTGCAGATTTAGTCCGGATAAAAGGGGTGAATACAATAATCATTCGTACAGATACGATCTTATTTTTCAAAGATATCTGTTTATGAATGTGAAATGACGCAAGCTTTATGGATTCACGCGTACTACAAGACGTAATCTTCAGATTAGATCGGGATAAAAGAGATCTTGCTAATAATCATTCGTGCAGATACGATCTTATTTTCAATGATATCTTTTTATGAATGTAAAATGACGCATGCTAGATGGATTCACGCGTATCACATGTCGTAATATGCAGATTTGGTACTGATAAAAAGGATGCAGCGAATAGTCTTCTGTGCAAATATGATCTTATTTTTCAAAGATATCTGTTTTTGAATGTGAAATGACGCAAGCTTTATGGATTCACGCGTACTACAAGACGTCATCTGCAGATTTGGTCCGTATAAAAGGGGTGCATAGAATAATCATTCGTAAAGATACGATCTTATTTTTCAATGATATCTTTTTATGAATGTAAAATGACGCATGCTAGATGGATTCACGCGTATCACATGTCGTAATATGCAGATTTGGTACTGATAAAAAGGATGCTGCGAATAGTCTTCTGTGCAAATATCATCTTATTTTTCAAAGATATTTGTTTACGAATGTGAAATGACGCATGCCTTATGGATTCACTCATATAAAAAGTCGTAATCTGCAGATGAGGACCGGTCAAAAGAGATCCTGTTAATAATCATTCGTGCAGAAATGATCGTATTTTTCAAAGATATCTGTTTATGAATGTGAAATGTCGCATGCTTTATGGATTCACGCATATAACAAGTCGTAATCTGCAGATTAGGTCCCGATAAAAGAGATCCTGCTAATAATCATTCGTGCAGAAATGATCGTATTTTTCAAAGATATCTGTTTATGAATGTGAAATGTCGCATGCTTTATGGATTCACGCATATAACAAGTCGTAATCTGCAGATTTAGTCCGGATAAAAGGGGTGAATACAATAATCATTCGTACAGATACGATCTTATTTTTCAAAGATATCTGTTTTTGAATGTGAAATGACGCAAGCTTTATGGATTCACGCGTACTACAAGACGTCATCTGCAGATTTGGTCCGTATAAAAGGGGTGCATAGAATAATCATTCGTAAAGATACGATCTTATTTTTCAATGATATCTTTTTATGAATGTAAAATGACGCATGCTAGATGGATTCACGCGTATCACATGTCGTAATATGCAGATTTGGTACTGATAAAAAGGATGCTGCGAATAGTCTTCTGTGCAAATATCATCTTATTTTTCAAAGATATTTGTTTACGAATGTGAAATGACGCATGCCTTATGGATTCACTCATATAAAAAGTCGTAATCTGCAGATGAGGACCGGTCAAAAGAGATCCTGTTAATAATCATTCGTGCAGAAATGATCGTATTTTTCAAAGATATCTGTTTATGAATGTGAAATGTCGCATGCTTTATGGATTCACGCATATAACAAGTCGTAATCTGCAGATTAGGTCCCGATAAAAGAGATCCTGCTAATAATCATTCGTGAAGATACGATCTTATTTTTTAAAGATAACCGTTTATGAATGTGAAATGACGCATTTTTTATGGATTCACGCGTACTACAAGACGTCATCTGCAGATTTGGTCCGGATAAAAGGGGTGCATAGAATAATCATTCGTAAAGATACGATCTTATTTTTCAAAGATATTTGTTTACGAATGTAAAATGACACATGTTTTATGGATTCACGCGTACTACAAGACGTAATCTGCAGTTTTGGTCCGGATAAAAGGGGTGAATACAATAATCATTCGTACAGATACGATCTTATTTTTCAAAGATATCTGTTTATGAATGTGAAATGATGCAAGCTTTATGGATTCAAGCGTACTACAAGACGTCTCTGCAGATTTGGTCCGGATAAAAGGGATGCTGCTAATAATTATCTGTGTAAATATGGTTCTTTGAAGATATCTGTTTACGAATGTGAAATGACGCATGCTTTTTGGATTCACGCGTATCATAAGTTGTAATCTGCAGATTTGGTCCTGATGAAGGGGATGTATTCTTGTGATATGCGTGAATACGCATATCACAAGACGTAATCTGCAGATTAGGACCGGATAATAGAGATCCTGCTAATAATCATTCGTGAAGATACGATCTTATTTTTCAAATATATCTGTTTATGAATGTGAAATGACGCAAGCTTTATGGATTCATGCGTACTACAAGACGTAATCTGCAGATTTGGTCCTGATAAAAAGGATGCCGCGAATAGTATTCTGTGCATATATGATCTTATTTTTTAAAGATAACTGTTTATGAATGTGAAATGACGCATGTTTTATGGATTCACGCGTACTACAAGACGTAATCTGCAGTTTTGGTCCGGATTAAAAGGATGCTGCGAATAATCATCTGAGCAAATAATATCTCATTTTAAAGATATTTGTTTATGAATGTGAAATGACACATGCTTTATGAATTCACGCGTACTACAAGACGTAATCTGCAGTTTGGGTCCGGATTAAAAGGATGCTGCGAATAATCATCTGAGCAAATAAGATGTCATTTTAAAGATATTTGTTTATGAATGTGAAATGACGCATACTTTTTGGATTCACGCGTACTACAAGACGTAATCTGCAGATTGGGCCCGGATGAAAGTGATGCTCTGTGCAAATATGATCTTATTTTTTAAAGATATTTGTTTATGAATGTGAAATGAAGCAAGCTTTATGGATTCAAGCGTACTACAAGACGTCTCTGCAGATTTGGTCCGGATAAAAGGGATGCTGCTAATAATTATCTGTGTAAATATGGTTCTTTGAAGATATCTGTTTACGAATGTGAAATGACGCAACCTTTATGGATTCACGCGTATCATAAGTTGTAATCTGCAGATTTGGTCCTGATGAAGGGGATGTATTCTTGTGATATGCGTGAATACGCATATCACAAGACGTAATCTGCAGATTAGGACCGGATAATAGAGATCCTGCTAATAATCATTCGTGAAGATACGATCTTATTTTTCAAATATATCTGTTTATGAATGTGAAATGACGCAAGCTTTATGGATTCACGCGTACTACAAGACGTAATCTGCAGATTTGGTCCTGATAAAAATGATGCCGCGAATAGTATTCTGTGCATTTATGATCTTATTTTTTAAAGATAACTGTTTATGAATGTGAAATGACGCATGTTTTATGGATTCACGCGTACTACAAGACGTAATCTGCAGTTTTGGTCCGGATTAAAAGGATGCTGCGAATAATCATCTGAGCAAATAATATCTCATTTTAAAGATATTTGTTTATGAATGTGAAATGACACATGCTTTATGAATTCACGCGTACTACAAGACGTAATCTGCAGTTTGGGTCCGGATTAAAAGGATGCTGCGAATAATCATCTGAGCAAATAAGATGTCATTTTAAAGATATTTGTTTATGAATGTGAAATGACGCATGCCTTATGGATTCACTCATATAAAAAGTCGTAATCTGCAGATGAGGACCGGTCAAAAGAGATCCTGTTAATAATCATTCGTGCAGAAATGATCGTATTTTTCAAAGATATCTGTTTATGAATGTGAAATGTCGCATGCTTTATGGATTCACGCATATAACAAGTCGTAATCTGCAGATTAGGTCCCGATAAAAGAGATCCTGCTAATAATCATTCGTGAAGATACGATCTTATTTTTTAAAGATAACCGTTTATGAATGTGAAATGACGCATTTTTTATGGATTCACGCGTACTACAAGACGTCATCTGCAGATTTGGTCCGGATAAAAGGGGTGCATAGAATAATCATTCGTAAAGATACGATCTTATTTTTCAAAGATATTTGTTTACGAATGTAAAATGACACATGTTTTATGGATTCACGCGTACTACAAGACGTAATCTGCAGTTTTGGTCCGGATAAAAGGGGTGAATACAATAATCATTCGTACAGATACGATCTTATTTTTCAAAGATATCTGTTTATGAATGTGAAATGATGCAAGCTTTATGGATTCACGCGTACTACAAGACGTAATCTGTAGATTAGATCGGGATAAAAGAGATCTTGCTAATAATCATTCGTGCAGATACGATCTTATTTTTCAAAGATATCTGTTTATGAATGTGAAATGACGCATGCTTTATGGATTCACGCGTATCATAAGTTGTAATCTGCAGATTTAGTCCTGATGAAGGGGATGTATTCTTGTGATATGCGTGAATACGCTTATCACAAGACGTAATCTGCAGATTAGATCGGGATAAAAGAGATCTTGCTAATAATCATTCGTGCAGATACGATCTTATTTTCAATGATATCTTTTTATGAATGTAAAATGACGCATGCTAGATGGATTCACGCGTATCACATGCCGTAATATGCAGATTTGGTCTTGATAAAAAGGATGCTGCGAATAGTCTTCTGTGCAAATATGATCTTATTTTTCAAAGATATTTGTTTACGAATGTGAAATGACGCATGCCTTATGGATTCACGCATATCAAAAGTCGTAATCTGCAGATGAGGACCGGTCAAAAGAGATCCTGTTAATAATCATTCGTGCAGAAATGATCGTATTTTTCAAAGATATCTGTTTATGAATGTGAAATGTCGCATGCTTTATGGATTCACGCATATAACAAGTCGTAATCTGCAGATTTAGTCCGGATAAAAGGGGTGAATACAATAATCATTCGTACAGATACGATCTTATTTTTCAAAGATATCTGTTTATGAATGTGAAATGACGCAAGCTTTATGGATTCACGCGTACTACAAGACGTAATCTGCAGATTAGATCGGGATAAAAGAGATCTTGCTAATAATCATTCGTGCAGATACGATCTTATTTTCAATGATATCTTTTTATGAATGTAAAATGACGCATGCTAGATGGATTCACGCGTATCACATGTCGTAATATGCAGATTTGGTACTGATAAAAAGGATGCAGCGAATAGTCTTCTGTGCAAATATGATCTTATTTTTCAAAGATATCTGTTTTTGAATGTGAAATGACGCAAGCTTTATGGATTCACGCGTACTACAAGACGTCATCTGCAGATTTGGTCCGTATAAAAGGGGTGCATAGAATAATCATTCGTAAAGATACGATCTTATTTTTCAATGATATCTTTTTATGAATGTAAAATGACGCATGCTAGATGGATTCACGTGTATCACATGTCGTAATATGCAGATTTGGTACTGATAAAAAGGATGCTGCGAATAGTCTTCTGTGCAAATATGATCTTATTTTTCAAAGATATTTGTTTACGAATGTGAAATGACGCATGCCTTATGGATTCACTCATATAAAAAGTCGTAATCTGCAGATGAGGACCGGTCAAAAGAGATCCTGTTAATAATCATTCGTGCAGAAATGATCGTATTTTTCAAAGATATCTGTTTATGAATGTGAAATGTCGCATGCTTTATGGATTCACGCATATAACAAGTCGTAATCTGCAGATTAGGTCCCGATAAAAGAGATCCTGCTAATAATCATTCGTGAAGATACGATCTTATTTTTTAAAGATAAACGTTTATGAATGTGAAATGACGCATGTTTTATGGATTCACGCGTACTACAAGACGTAATCTGCAGTTTTGGTCCGGATTAAAAGGATGCTGCGAATAATCATCTGAGCAAATAATATCTCATTTTAAAGATATTTGTTTATGAATGTGAAATGACGCAAGCTTTATGGATTCACGCGTACTACAAGACGTAATCTGCAGATTTGGTCCTGATAAAAAGGATGCCGCGAATAGTATTCTGTGCATATATGATCTTATTTTTTAAAGATAACTGTTTATGAATGTGAAATGACGCATGTTTTATGGATTCACGCGTACTACAAGACGTAATCTGCAGATTGGGCCCGGATGAAAGTGACGCTCTGTGCAAATATGATCTTATTTTTTAAAGATATTTGTTTATGAATGTGAAATGAAGCAAGCTTTATGGATTCACGCGTACTACAAGACGTCTCTGCAGATTTGGTCCGGATAAAAGGGATGCTGCTAATAATTATCTGTGTAAATATGGTTCTTTGAAGATATCTGTTTACGAATGTGAAATGACGCAAGCTTTATGGATTCACGCGTACTACAAGACGTAATCTGCAGATTAGATCGGGATAAAAGAGATCTTGCTAATAATCATTCGTGCAGATACGATCTTATTTTCAATGATATCTTTTTATGAATGTAAAATGACGCATGCTAGATGGATTCACGCGTATCACATGCCGTAATATGCAGATTTGGTCTTGATAAAAAGGATGCTGCGAATAGTCTTCTGTGCAAATATGATCTTATTTTTCAAAGATATTTGTTTACGAATGTGAAATGACGCAAGCTTTATGGATTCACGCGTACTACAAGACGTAATCTGCAGATTAGATCGGGATAAAAGAGATCTTGCTAATAATCATTCGTGCAGATACGATCTTATTTTCAATGATATCTTTTTATGAATGTAAAATGACGCATGCTAGATGGATTCACGCGTATCCCATGTCGTAGTATGCAGATTTGGTACTGATAAAAAGGATGCAGCGAATAGTCTTCTGTGCAAATATGATCTTATTTTTCAAAGATATCTGTTTTTGAATGTGAAATGACGCAAGCTTTATGGATTCACGCGTACTACAAGACGTCATCTGCAGATTTGGTCCGTATAAAAGGGGTGCATAGAATAATCATTCGTAAAGATACGATCTTATTTTTCAATGATATCTTTTTATGAATGTAAAATGACGCATGCTAGATGGATTCACGCGTATCACATGTCGTAATATGCAGATTTGGTACTGATAAAAAGGATGCTGCGAATAGTCTTCTGTGCAAATATGATCTTATTTTTCAAAGATATTTGTTTACGAATGTGAAATGACGCATGCCTTATGGATTCACTCATATAAAAAGTCGTAATCTGCAGATGAGGACCGGTCAAAAGAGATCCTGTTAATAATCATTCGTGCAGAAATGATCGTATTTTTCAAAGATATCTGTTTATGAATGTGAAATGTCGCATGCTTTATGGATTCACGCATATAACAAGTCGTAATCTGCAGATTAGGTCCCGATAAAAGAGATCCTGCTAATAATCATTCGTGAAGATACGATCTTATTTTTTAAAGATAACCGTTTATGAATGTGAAATGACGCATTTTTTATGGATTCACGCGTACTACAAGACGTCATCTGCAGATTTGGTCCGGATAAAAGGGGTGCATAGAATAATCATTCGTAAAGATACGATCTTATTTTTCAAAGATATTTGTTTACGAATGTAAAATGACACATGTTTTATGGATTCACGCGTACTACAAGACGTAATCTGCAGTTTTGGTCCGGATAAAAGGGGTGAATACAATAATCATTCGTACAGATACGATCTTATTTTTCAAAGATATCTGTTTATGAATGTGAAATGATGCAAGCTTTATGGATTCACGCGTACTACAAGACGTAATCTGTAGATTAGATCGGGATAAAAGAGATCTTGCTAATAATCATTCGTGCAGATACGATCTTATTTTTCAATGATATCTTTTTATGAATGTAAAATGACGCATGCTAGATGGATTCACGCATATAACAAGTCGTAATCTGCAGATTTAGTCCGGATAAAAGGGGTGAATAGAATAATCATTCGTACAGATACGATCTTATTTTTCAAAGATATCTGTTTATGAATGTGAAATGACGCATGCTTTATGGATTCACGCGTATCATAAGTTGTAATCTGCAGATTTAGTCCTGATGAAGGGGATGTATTCTTGTGATATGCGTGAATACGCTTATCACAAGACGTAATCTGCAGATTAGATCGGGATAAAAGAGATCTTGCTAATAATCATTCGTGCAGATACGATCTTATTTTCAATGATATCTTTTTATGAATGTAAAATGACGCATGCTAGATGGATTCACGCGTATCACATGCCGTAATATGCAGATTTGGTCTTGATAAAAAGGATGCTGCGAATAGTCTTCTGTGCAAATATGATCTTATTTTTCAAAGATATTTGTTTACGAATGTGAAATGACGCATGCCTTATGGATTCACGCATATCAAAAGTCGTAATCTGCAGATGAGGACCGGTCAAAAGAGATCCTGTTAATAATCATTCGTGCAGAAATGATCGTATTTTTCAAAGATATCTGTTTATGAATGTGAAATGTCGCATGCTTTATGGATTCACGCATATAACAAGTCGTAATCTGCAGATTTAGTCCGGATAAAAGGGGTGAATACAATAATCATTCGTACAGATACGATCTTATTTTTCAAAGATATCTGTTTATGAATGTGAAATGACGCAAGCTTTATGGATTCACGCGTACTACAAGACGTAATCTGCAGATTAGATCGGGATAAAAGAGATCTTGCTAATAATCATTCGTGCAGATACGATCTTATTTTCAATGATATCTTTTTATGAATGTAAAATGACGCATGCTAGATGGATTCACGCGTATCACATGTCGTAATATGCAGATTTGGTACTGATAAAAAGGATGCAGCGAATAGTCTTCTGTGCAAATATGATCTTATTTTTCAAAGATATCTGTTTTTGAATGTGAAATGACGCAAGCTTTATGGATTCACGCGTACTACAAGACGTCATCTGCAGATTTGGTCCGTATAAAAGGGGTGCATAGAATAATCATTCGTAAAGATACGATCTTATTTTTCAATGATATCTTTTTATGAATGTAAAATGACGCATGCTAGATGGATTCACGCGTATCACATGTCGTAATATGCAGATTTGGTACTGATAAAAAGGATGCTGCGAATAGTCTTCTGTGCAAATATGATCTTATTTTTCAAAGATATTTGTTTACGAATGTGAAATGACGCATGCCTTATGGATTCACTCATATAAAAAGTCGTAATCTGCAGATGAGGACCGGTCAAAAGAGATCCTGTTAATAATCATTCGTGCAGAAATGATCGTATTTTTCAAAGATATCTGTTTATGAATGTGAAATGTCGCATGCTTTATGGATTCACGCATATAACAAGTCGTAATCTGCAGATTAGGTCCCGATAAAAGAGATCCTGCTAATAATCATTCGTGAAGATACGATCTTATTTTTTAAAGATAACCGTTTATGAATGTGAAATGACGCATTTTTTATGGATTCACGCGTACTACAAGACGTCATCTGCAGATTTGGTCCGGATAAAAGGGGTGCATAGAATAATCATTCGTAAAGATACGATCTTATTTTTCAAAGATATTTGTTTACGAATGTAAAATGACACATGTTTTATGGATTCACGCGTACTACAAGACGTAATCTGCAGTTTTGGTCCGGATAAAAGGGGTGAATACAATAATCATTCGTACAGATACGATCTTATTTTTCAAAGATATCTGTTTATGAATGTGAAATGAAGCAAGCTTTATGGATTCAAGCGTACTACAAGACGTCTCTGCAGATTTGGTCCGGATAAAAGGGATGCTGCTAATAATTATCTGTGTAAATATGGTTCTTTGAAGATATCTGTTTACGAATGTGAAATGACGCAACCTTTATGGATTCACGCGTATCATAAGTTGTAATCTGCAGATTTGGTCCTGATGAAGGGGATGTATTCTTGTGATATTCGTGAATACGCATATCACAAGACGTAATCTGCAGATTAGGACCGGATAATAGAGATCCTGCTAATAATCATTCGTGAAGATACGATCTTATTTTTCAAATATATCTGTTTATGAATGTGAAATGACGCAAGCTTTATGGATTCACGCGTACTACAAGACGTAATCTGCAGATTTGGTCCTGATAAAAATGATGCCGCGAATAGTATTCTGTGCATTTATGATCTTATTTTTTAAAGATAACTGTTTATGAATGTGAAATGACGCATGTTTTATGGATTCACGCGTACTACAAGACGTAATCTGCAGTTTTGGTCCGGATTAAAAGGATGCTGCGAATAATCATCTGAGCAAATAATATCTCATTTTAAAGATATTTGTTTATGAATGTGAAATGACACATGCTTTATGAATTCACGCGTACTACAAGACGTAATCTGCAGTTTGGGTCCGGATTAAAAGGATGCTGCGAATAATCATCTGAGCAAATAAGATGTCATTTTAAAGATATTTGTTTATGAATGTGAAATGACGCATGCCTTATGGATTCACTCATATAAAAAGTCGTAATCTGCAGATGAGGACCGGTCAAAAGAGATCCTGTTAATAATCATTCGTGCAGAAATGATCGTATTTTTCAAAGATATCTGTTTATGAATGTGAAATGTCGCATGCTTTATGGATTCACGCATATAACAAGTCGTAATCTGCAGATTAGGTCCCGATAAAAGAGATCCTGCTAATAATCATTCGTGAAGATACGATCTTATTTTTTAAAGATAACCGTTTATGAATGTGAAATGACGCATTTTTTATGGATTCACGCGTACTACAAGACGTCATCTGCAGATTTGGTCCGGATAAAAGGGGTGCATAGAATAATCATTCGTAAAGATACGATCTTATTTTTCAAAGATATTTGTTTACGAATGTAAAATGACACATGTTTTATGGATTCACGCGTACTACAAGACGTAATCTGCAGTTTTGGTCCGGATAAAAGGGGTGAATACAATAATCATTCGTACAGATACGATCTTATTTTTCAAAGATATCTGTTTATGAATGTGAAATGATGCAAGCTTTATGGATTCACGCGTACTACAAGACGTAATCTGTAGATTAGATCGGGATAAAAGAGATCTTGCTAATAATCATTCGTGCAGATACGATCTTATTTTTCAATGATATCTTTTTATGAATGTAAAATGACGCATGCTAGATGGATTCACGCATATAACAAGTCGTAATCTGCAGATTTAGTCCGGATAAAAGGGGTGAATAGAATAATCATTCGTACAGATACGATCTTATTTTTCAAAGATATCTGTTTATGAATGTGAAATGACGCATGCTTTATGGATTCACGCGTATCATAAGTTGTAATCTGCAGATTTAGTCCTGATGAAGGGGATGTATTCTTGTGATATGCGTGAATACGCTTATCACAAGACGTAATCTGCAGATTAGATCGGGATAAAAGAGATCTTGCTAATAATCATTCGTGCAGATACGATCTTATTTTCAATGATATCTTTTTATGAATGTAAAATGACGCATGCTAGATGGATTCACGCGTATCACATGTCGTAATATGCAGATTTGGTACTGATAAAAAGGATGCAGCGAATAGTCTTCTGTGCAAATATGATCTTATTTTTCAAAGATATCTGTTTTTGAATGTGAAATGACGCAAGCTTTATGGATTCACGCGTACTACAAGACGTCATCTGCAGATTTGGTCCGTATAAAAGGGGTGCATAGAATAATCATTCGTAAAGATACGATCTTATTTTTCAATGATATCTTTTTATGAATGTAAAATGACGCATGCTAGATGGATTCACGCGTATCACATGTCGTAATATGCAGATTTGGTACTGATAAAAAGGATGCTGCGAATAGTCTTCTGTGCAAATATGATCTTATTTTTCAAAGATATTTGTTTACGAATGTGAAATGACGCATGCCTTATGGATTCACTCATATAAAAAGTCGTAATCTGCAGATGAGGACCGGTCAAAAGAGATCCTGTTAATAATCATTCGTGCAGAAATGATCGTATTTTTCAAAGATATCTGTTTATGAATGTGAAATGTCGCATGCTTTATGGATTCACGCATATAACAAGTCGTAATCTGCAGATTAGGTCCCGATAAAAGAGATCCTGCTAATAATCATTCGTGAAGATACGATCTTATTTTCAATGATATCTGTTTATGAATGTGAAATGTCGCATGCTTTATGGATTCACGCATATAACAAGTCGTAATCTGCAGATTTAGTCCGGATAAAAGGGGTGAATACAATAATCATTCGTACAGATACGATCTTATTTTTCAAAGATATCTGTTTATGAATGTGAAATGACGCAAGCTTTATGGATTCACGCGTACTACAAGACGTAATCTTCAGATTAGATCGGGATAAAAGAGATCTTGCTAATAATCATTCGTGCAGATACGATCTTATTTTCAATGATATCTTTTTATGAATGTAAAATGACGCATGCTAGATGGATTCACGCGTATCACATGTCGTAATATGCAGATTTGGTACTGATAAAAAGGATGCAGCGAATAGTCTTCTGTGCAAATATGATCTTATTTTTCAAAGATATCTGTTTTTGAATGTGAAATGACGCAAGCTTTATGGATTCACGCGTACTACAAGACGTCATCTGCAGATTTGGTCCGTATAAAAGGGGTGCATAGAATAATCATTCGTAAAGATACGATCTTATTTTTCAATGATATCTTTTTATGAATGTAAAATGACGCATGCTAGATGGATTCACGCGTATCACATGTCGTAATATGCAGATTTGGTACTGATAAAAAGGATGCTGCGAATAGTCTTCTGTGCAAATATGATCTTATTTTTCAAAGATATTTGTTTACGAATGTGAAATGACGCATGCCTTATGGATTCACGCATATCAAAAGTCGTAATCTGCAGATGAGGACCGGTCAAAAGAGATCCTGTTAATAATCATTCGTGCAGAAATGATCGTATTTTTCAAAGATATCTGTTTATGAATGTGAAATGTCGCATGCTTTATGGATTCACGCATATAACAAGTCGTAATCTGCAGATTTAGTCCGGATAAAAGGGGTGAATACAATAATCATTCGTACAGATACGATCTTATTTTTCAAAGATATCTGTTTATGAATGTGAAATGACGCAAGCTTTATGGATTCACGCGTACTACAAGACGTAATCTTCAGATTAGATCGGGATAAAAGAGATCTTGCTAATAATCATTCGTGCAGATACGATCTTATTTTCAATGATATCTTTTTATGAATGTAAAATGACGCATGCTAGATGGATTCACGCGTATCACATGTCGTAATATGCAGATTTGGTACTGATAAAAAGGATGCAGCGAATAGTCTTCTGTGCAAATATGATCTTATTTTTCAAAGATATCTGTTTTTGAATGTGAAATGACGCAAGCTTTATGGATTCACGCGTACTACAAGACGTCATCTGCAGATTTGGTCCGTATAAAAGGGGTGCATAGAATAATCATTCGTAAAGATACGATCTTATTTTTCAATGATATCTTTTTATGAATGTAAAATGACGCATGCTAGATGGATTCACGCGTATCACATGTCGTAATATGCAGATTTGGTACTGATAAAAAGGATGCTGCGAATAGTCTTCTGTGCAAATATCATCTTATTTTTCAAAGATATTTGTTTACGAATGTGAAATGACGCATGCCTTATGGATTCACTCATATAAAAAGTCGTAATCTGCAGATGAGGACCGGTCAAAAGAGATCCTGTTAATAATCATTCGTGCAGAAATGATCGTATTTTTCAAAGATATCTGTTTATGAATGTGAAATGTCGCATGCTTTATGGATTCACGCATATAACAAGTCGTAATCTGCAGATTAGGTCCCGATAAAAGAGATCCTGCTAATAATCATTCGTGCAGAAATGATCGTATTTTTCAAAGATATCTGTTTATGAATGTGAAATGTCGCATGCTTTATGGATTCACGCATATAACAAGTCGTAATCTGCAGATTTAGTCCGGATAAAAGGGGTGAATACAATAATCATTCGTACAGATACGATCTTATTTTTCAAAGATATCT
This sequence comes from Nasonia vitripennis, assembly GCF_009193385.2. NCBI lineage: Eukaryota > Metazoa > Arthropoda > Insecta > Hymenoptera > Pteromalidae > Nasonia > Nasonia vitripennis. Next base: position 423,350 of record NW_022279637.1, read on the forward strand.
GTTTTTGAATGTGAAATGAAGCAAGCTTTATGGATTCACGCGTACTACAAGACGTCATCTGCAGATTTGGTCCGTATAAAAGGGGTGCATAGAATAATCATTCGTAAAGATACGATCTTATTTTTCAATGATATCTTTTTATGAATGTAAAATGACGCATGCTAGATGGATTCACGCGTATCACATGTCGTAATATGCAGATTTGGTACTGATAAAAAGGATGCTGCGAATAGTCTTCTGTGCAAATATCATCTTATTTTTCAAAGATATTTGTTTACGAATGTGAAATGACGCATGCCTTATGGATTCACTCATATAAAAAGTCGTAATCTGCAGATGAGGACCGGTCAAAAGAGATCCTGTTAATAATCATTCGTGCAGAAATGATCGTATTTTTCAAAGATATCTGTTTATGAATGTGAAATGTCGCATGCTTTATGGATTCACGCATATAACAAGTCGTAATCTGCAGATTAGGTCCCGATAAAAGAGATCCTGCTAATAATCATTCGTGAAGATACGATCTTATTTTTTAAAGATAACCGTTTATGAATGTGAAATGACGCATTTTTTATGGATTCACGCGTACTACAAGACGTCATCTGCAGATTTGGTCCGGATAAAAGGGGTGCATAGAATAATCATTCGTAAAGATACGATCTTATTTTTCAAAGATATTTGTTTACGAATGTAAAATGACACATGTTTTATGGATTCACGCGTACTACAAGACGTAATCTGCAGTTTTGGTCCGGATAAAAGGGGTGAATACAATAATCATTCGTACAGATACGATCTTATTTTTCAAAGATATCTGTTTATGAATGTGAAATGATGCAAGCTTTATGGATTCAAGCGTACTACAAGACGTCTCTGCAGATTTGGTCCGGATAAAAGGGATGCTGCTAATAATTATCTGTGTAAATATGGTTCTTTGAAGATATCTGTTTACGAATGTGAAATGACGCATGCTTTTTGGATTCACGCGTATCATAAGTTGTAATCTGCAGATTTGGTCCTGATGAAGGGGATGTATTCTTGTGATATGCGTGAATACGCATATCACAAGACGTAATCTGCAGATTAGGACCGGATAATAGAGATCCTGCTAATAATCATTCGTGAAGATACGATCTTATTTTTCAAATATATCTGTTTATGAATGTGAAATGACGCAAGCTTTATGGATTCACGCGTACTACAAGACGTAATCTGCAGATTTGGTCCTGATAAAAAGGATGCCGCGAATAGTATTCTGTGCATATATGATCTTATTTTTTAAAGATAACTGTTTATGAATGTGAAATGACGCATGTTTTATGGATTCACGCGTACTACAAGACGTAATCTGCAGTTTTGGTCCGGATTAAAAGGATGCTGCGAATAATCATCTGAGCAAATAATATCTCATTTTAAAGATATTTGTTTATGAATGTGAAATGACACATGCTTTATGAATTCACGCGTACTACAAGACGTAATCTGCAGTTTGGGTCCGGATTAAAAGGATGCTGCGAATAATCATCTGAGCAAATAAGATGTCATTTTAAAGATATTTGTTTATGAATGTGAAATGACGCATACTTTTTGGATTCACGCGTACTACAAGACGTAATCTGCAGATTGGGCCCGGATGAAAGTGATGCTCTGTGCAAATATGATCTTATTTTTTAAAGATATTTGTTTATGAATGTGAAATGAAGCAAGCTTTATGGATTCAAGCGTACTACAAGACGTCTCTGCAGATTTGGTCCGGATAAAAGGGATGCTGCTAATAATTATCTGTGTAAATATGGTTCTTTGAAGATATCTGTTTACGAATGTGAAATGACGCAACCTTTATGGATTCACGCGTATCATAAGTTGTAATCTGCAGATTTGGTCCTGATGAAGGGGATGTATTCTTGTGATATGCGTGAATACGCATATCACAAGACGTAATCTGCAGATTAGGACCGGATAATAGAGATCCTGCTAATAATCATTCGTGAAGATACGATCTTATTTTTCAAATATATCTGTTTATGAATGTGAAATGACGCAAGCTTTATGGATTCACGCGTACTACAAGACGTAATCTGCAGATTTGGTCCTGATAAAAATGATGCCGCGAATAGTATTCTGTGCATTTATGATCTTATTTTTTAAAGATAACTGTTTATGAATGTGAAATGACGCATGTTTTATGGATTCACGCGTACTACAAGACGTAATCTGCAGTTTTGGTCCGGATTAAAAGGATGCTGCGAATAATCATCTGAGCAAATAATATCTCATTTTAAAGATATTTGTTTATGAATGTGAAATGACACATGCTTTATGAATTCACGCGTACTACAAGACGTAATCTGCAGTTTGGGTCCGGATTAAAAGGATGCTGCGAATAATCATCTGAGCAAATAAGATGTCATTTTAAAGATATTTGTTTATGAATGTGAAATGACGCATGCCTTATGGATTCACTCATATAAAAAGTCGTAATCTGCAGATGAGGACCGGTCAAAAGAGATCCTGTTAATAATCATTCGTGCAGAAATGATCGTATTTTTCAAAGATATCTGTTTATGAATGTGAAATGTCGCATGCTTTATGGATTCACGCATATAACAAGTCGTAATCTGCAGATTTAGTCCGGATAAAAGGGGTGAATACAATAATCATTCGTACAGATACGATCTTATTTTTCAAAGATATCTGTTTATGAATGTGAAATGACGCAAGCTTTATGGATTCACGCGTACTACAAGACGTAATCTGCAGATTAGATCGGGATAAAAGAGATCTTGCTAATAATCATTCGTGCAGATACGATCTTATTTTCAATGATATCTTTTTATGAATGTAAAATGACGCATGCTAGATGGATTCACGCGTATCACATGTCGTAATATGCAGATTTGGTACTGATAAAAAGGATGCAGCGAATAGTCTTCTGTGCAAATATGATCTTATTTTTCAAAGATATCTGTTTTTGAATGTGAAATGACGCAAGCTTTATGGATTCACGCGTACTACAAGACGTCATCTGCAGATTTGGTCCGTATAAAAGGGGTGCATAGAATAATCATTCGTAAAGATACGATCTTATTTTTCAATGATATCTTTTTATGAATGTAAAATGACGCATGCTAGATGGATTCACGCGTATCACATGTCGTAATATGCAGATTTGGTACTGATAAAAAGGATGCAGCGAATAGTCTTCTGTGCAAATATGATCTTATTTTTCAAAGATATCTGTTTTTGAATGTGAAATGACGCAAGCTTTATGGATTCACGCGTACTACAAGACGTCATCTGCAGATTTGGTCCGTATAAAAGGGGTGCATAGAATAATCATTCGTAAAGATACGATCTTATTTTTCAAAGATATCTGTTTATGAATGTGAAATGACGCATGCTTTATGGATTCACGCGTATCATAAGTTGTAATCTGCAGATTTAGTCCTGATGAAGGGGATGTATTCTTGTGATATGCGTGAATACGCTTATCACAAGACGTAATCTGCAGATTAGGACCGGATAATAGAGATCCTGCTAATAATCATTCGTGAAGATACGATCTTATTTTTCAAAGATATCTGTTTACGAATGTGAAATGACGCATGCCTTATGGATTCACTCATATAAAAAGTCGTAATCTGCAGATGAGGACCGGTCAAAAGAGATCCTGTTAATAATCATTCGTGCAGAAATGATCGTATTTTTCAAAGATATCTGTTTATGAATGTGAAATGTCGCATGCTTTATGGATTCACGCATATAACAAGTCGTAATCTGCAGATTAGGTCCCGATAAAAGAGATCCTGCTAATAATCATTCGTGAAGATACGATCTTATTTTTTAAAGATAACCGTTTATGAATGTGAAATGACGCATTTTTTATGGATTCACGCGTACTACAAGACGTCATCTGCAGATTTGGTCCGGATAAAAGGGGTGCATAGAATAATCATTCGTAAAGATACGATCTTATTTTTCAAAGATATTTGTTTACGAATGTAAAATGACACATGTTTTATGGATTCACGCGTACTACAAGACGTAATCTGCAGTTTTGGTCCGGATAAAAGGGGTGAATACAATAATCATTCGTACAGATACGATCTTATTTTTCAAAGATATCTGTTTATGAATGTGAAATGATGCAAGCTTTATGGATTCACGCGTACTACAAGACGTAATCTGTAGATTAGATCGGGATAAAAGAGATCTTGCTAATAATCATTCGTGCAGATACGATCTTATTTTTCAATGATATCTTTTTATGAATGTAAAATGACGCATGCTAGATGGATTCACGCATATAACAAGTCGTAATCTGCAGATTTAGTCCGGATAAAAGGGGTGAATAGAATAATCATTCGTACAGATACGATCTTATTTTTCAAAGATATCTGTTTATGAATGTGAAATGACGCATGCTTTATGGATTCACGCGTATCATAAGTTGTAATCTGCAGATTTAGTCCTGATGAAGGGGATGTATTCTTGTGATATGCGTGAATACGCTTATCACAAGACGTAATCTGCAGATTAGGACCGGATAATAGAGATCCTGCTAATAATCATTCGTGAAGATACGATCTTATTTTTCAAAGATATCTGTTTATGAATGTGAAATGACGCAAGCTTTATGGATTCACGCGTACTACAAGACGTAATCTGCAGATTTGGTCCTGATAAAAAGGATGCCGCGAATAGTCTTCTGTGCATATATGATCTTATTTTTTAAAGATAACTGTTTATGAATGTGAAATGACGCATGTTTTATGGATTCACGCGTACTACAAGACGTAATCTGCAGTTTTGGTCCGGATTAAAAGGATGCTGCGAATAATCATCTGAGCAAATAAGATGTCATTTTAAAGATATTTATTTATGAATGTGAAATGACGCATACTTTTTGGATTCACGCGTACTACAAGACGTAATCTGCAGATTGGGCCCGGATGAAAGTGATGCTCTGTGCAAATATGATCTTATTTTTTAAAGATATTTGTTTATGAATGTGAAATGAAGCAAGCTTTATGGATTCACGCGTACTACAAGACGTCTCTGCAGATTTGGTCCGGATAAATGGGATGCTGCTAATAATTATCTGTGTAAATATGGTTCTTTGAAGATATCTGTTTACGAATGTGAAATGACGCAAGCTTTATGGATTCACGCGTACTACAAGACGTAATCTGCAGATTAGATCGGGATAAAAGAGATCTTGCTAATAATCATTCGTGCAGATACGATCTTATTTTCAATGATATCTTTTTATGAATGTAAAATGACGCATGCTAGATGGATTCACGCGTATCACATGTCGTAATATGCAGATTTGGTCTTGATAAAAAGGATGCTGCGAACAGTCTTCTGTGCAAATATGATCTTATTTTTCAAAGATATTTGTTTACGAATGTGAAATGACGCATGCCTTATGGATTCACGCATATAAAAAGTCGTAATCTGCAGATGAGGGCCGGTCAAAAGAGATCCTGTTAATAATCATTCGTGCAGAAATGATCGTATTTTTCAAAGATATCTGTTTATGAATGTGAAATGTCGCATGCTTTATGGATTCACGCATATAACAAGTCGTAATCTGCAGATTTAGTCCGGATAAAAGAGGTGAATACAATAATCATTCGTACAGATACGATCTTATTTTTCAAAGATATCTGTTTTTGAATGTGAAATGACGCAAGCTTTATGGATTCACGCGTACTACAAGACGTCATCTGCAGATTTGGTCCGTATAAAAGGGGTGCATAGAATAATCATTCGTAAAGATACGATCTTATTTTTCAATGATATCTTTTTATGAATGTAAAATGACGCATGCTAGATGGATTCACGCGTATCACATGTCGTAATATGCAGATTTGGTACTGATAAAAAGGATGCTGCGAATAGTCTTCTGTGCAAATATGATCTTATTTTTCAAAGATATTTGTTTACGAATGTGAAATGACGCATGCCTTATGGATTCACGCATATAAAAAGTCGTAATCTGCAGATGAGGACCGGTCAAAAGAGATCCTGTTAATAATCATTCGTGCAGAAATGATCGTATTTTTCAAAGATATCTGTTTATGAATGTGAAATGTCGCATGCTTTATGGATTCACGCATATAACAAGTCGTAATCTGCAGATTAGGTCCCGATAAAAGAGATCCAGCTAATAATCATTCGTGAAGATACGATCTTATTTTCAATGATATCTTTTTATGAATGTAAAATGACGCATGCTAGATGGATTCACGCGAATCGCATGTCGTAATATGCAGGTTTGGTCCTGATTAAAAGGATGCTGCGAATATTCATCTGAGCAAATAAGATCTCATTTTAAAGATATTTGTTTATGAATGTGAAATGACGCATGCCTTATGGATTCAGGCATATAACAAGCCGTAATCTGCAGATGAGGACCGGCCAAAAGAGATACTGCTAATAATCATTCGTGCAGATACGATCTTATTTTTCAAAGATATCTGTTTATGAATGTGAAATGACGCATGCTTTATGGATTCACGCGTATCATAAGTTGTAATCTGCAGATTTGTTCCTGATGAAGGGGATGTATTCTTGTGATATGCGTGAATACGCATATCACAAGACGTAATCTGCAGATTAGGACCGGATAATAGAGATCCTACTAATAATTATTCGTGCAGATACGATCTTATTTTTCAAAGATATCTGTTTATGAATGTGAAATGATGCAAGCTTTATGGATTCACGCGTACTACAAGACGTAATCTGTAGATTAGATCGGGATAAAAGAGATCTTGCTAATAATCATTCGTGCAGATACGATCTTATTTTTCAATGATATCTTTTTATGAATGTAAAATGACGCATGCTAGATGGATTCACGCATATAACAAGTCGTAATCTGCAGATTTAGTCCGGATAAAAGGGGTGAATAGAATAATCATTCGTACAGATACGATCTTATTTTTCAAAGATATCTGTTTATGAATGTGAAATGACGCATGCTTTATGGATTCACGCGTATCATAAGTTGTAATCTGCAGATTTAGTCCTGATGAAGGGGATGTATTCTTGTGATATGCGTGAATACGCTTATCACAAGACGTAATCTGCAGATTAGGACCGGATAATAGAGATCCTGCTAATAATCATTCGTGAAGATACGATCTTATTTTTCAAAGATATCTGTTTATGAATGTGAAATGACGCATGTTTTATGGATTCACGCGTACTACAAGACGTAATCTGCAGTTTTGGTCCGGATTAAAAGGATGCTGCGAATAATCATCTGAGCAAATAAGATGTCATTTTAAAGATATTTATTTATGAATGTGAAATGACGCATACTTTTTGGATTCACGCGTACTACAAGACGTAATCTGCAGATTGGGCCCGGATGAAAGTGATGCTCTGTGCAAATATGATCTTATTTTTTAAAGATATTTGTTTATGAATGTGAAATGAAGCAAGCTTTATGGATTCACGCGTACTACAAGACGTCTCTGCAGATTTGGTCCGGATAAAAGGGATGCTGCTAATAATTATCTGTGTAAATATGGTTCTTTGAAGATATCTGTTTACGAATGTGAAATGACGCAAGCTTTATGGATTCACGCGTACTACAAGACGTAATCTGCAGATTAGATCGGGATAAAAGAGATCTTGCTAATAATCATTCGTGCAGATACGATCTTATTTTCAATAATATCTTTTTATGAATGTAAAATGACGCATGCTAGATGGATTCACGCGTATCACATGTCGTAATATGCAGATTTGGTCTTGATAAAAAGGATGCTGCGAACAGTCTTCTGTGCAAATATGATCTTATTTTTCAAAGATATTTGTTTACGAATGTGAAATGACGCATGCCTTATGGATTCACGCATATAAAAAGTCGTAATCTGCAGATGAGGACCGGTCAAAAGAGATCCTGTTAATAATCATTCGTGCAGAAATGATCGTATTTTTCAAAGATATCTGTTTATGAATGTGAAATGTCGCATGCTTTATGGATTCACGCATTTAACAAGTCGTAATCTGCAGATTTAGTCCGGATAAAAGGGGTGAATACAATAATCATTCGTACAGATACGATCTTATTTTTCAAAGATATCTGTTTTTGAATGTCAAATGACGCAAGCTTTATGGATTCACGCGTACTACAAGACATCATCTGCAGATTTGGTCCGTATAAAAGGGGTGCATAGAATAATCATTCGTAAAGATACGATCTTATTTTTCAATGATATCTTTTTATGAATGTAAAATGACGCATGCTAGATGGATTCACGCGTATCACATGTCGTAATATGCAGATTTGGTACTGATAAAAAAGATGCTGCGAATAGTCTTCTGTGCAAATATGATCTTATTTTTCAAAGATATTTGTTTACGAATGTGAAATGACGCATGCCTTATGGATTCACGCATATAAAAAGTCGTAATCTGCAGATGAGGACGGGTCAAAAGAGATCCTGTTAATAATCATTCGTGCAGAAATGATCGTATTTTTCAAAGATATCTGTTTATGAATGTGAAATGTCGCATGCTTTATGGATTCACGCATATAACAAGTCGTAATCTGCAGATTAGGTCCCGATAAAAGAGATCCAGCTAATAATCATTCGTGAAGATACGATCTTATTTTCAATGATATCTTTTTATGAATGTAAAATGACGCATGCTAGATGGATTCACGCGAATCGCATGTCGTAATATGCAGGTTTGGTCCTGATTAAAAGGATGCTGCGAATATTCATCTGAGCAAATAAGATCTCATTATAAAGATATTTGTTTATGAATGTGAAATGACGCATGCCTTATGGATTCAGGCATATAACAAGCCGTAATCTGCAGATGAGGACCGGTCAAAAGAGATACTGCTAATAATAATTCGTGCAGATACGATCTTATTTTTCAAAGATATCTGTTTATGAATGTGAAATGACGCATGCTTTATGGATTCACGCGTATCATAAGTTGTAATCTGCAGATTTGTTCCTGATGAAGGGGATGTATTCTTGTGATATGCGTGAATACGCATATCACAAGACGTAATCTGCAGATTAGGACCGGATAATAGAGATCCTACTAATAATTATTCGTGCAGATACGATCTTATTTTTCAAAGATATCTGTTTATGAATGTGAAATGATGCAAGCTTTATGGATTCACGCGTACTACAAGACGTAATCTGTAGATTAGATCGGGATAAAAGAGATCTTGCTAATAATCATTCGTGCAGATACGATCTTATTTTTCAATGATATCTTTTTATGAATGTAAAATGACGCATGCTAGATGGCATATAACAAGTCGTAATCTGCAGATTTAGTCCGGATAAAAGGGGTGAATAGAATAATCATTCGTGAAGATACGATCTTATTTTCAATGATATCTTTTTATGAATGTAAAATGACGCATGCTAGATGGATTCACGCGAATCGCATGTCGTAATATGCAGGTTTGGTCCTGATTAAAAGGATGCTGCGAATATTCATCTGAGCAAATAAGATCTCATTATAAAGATATTTGTTTATGAATGTGAAATGACGCATGCCTTATGGATTCAGGCATATAACAAGCCGTAATCTGCAGATGAGGACCGGTCAAAAGAGATACTGCTAATAATAATTCGTGCAGATACGATCTTATTTTTCAAAGATATCTGTTTATGAATGTGAAATGACGCATGCTTTATGGATTCACGCGTATCATAAGTTGTAATCTGCAGATTTGTTCCTGATGAAGGGGATGTATTCTTGTGATATGCGTGAATACGCATATCACAAGACGTAATCTGCAGATTAGGACCGGATAATAGAGATCCTACTAATAATTATTCGTGCAGATACGATCTTATTTTTCAAAGATATCTGTTTATGAATGTGAAATGATGCAAGCTTTATGGATTCACGCGTACTACAAGACGTAATCTGTAGATTAGATCGGGATAAAAGAGATCTTGCTAATAATCATTCGTGCAGATACGATCTTATTTTTCAATGATATCTTTTTATGAATGTAAAATGACGCATGCTAGATGGATTCACGCATATAACAAGTCGTAATCTGCAGATTTAGTCCGGATAAAAGGGGTGAATAGAATAATCATTCGTACAGATACGATCTTATTTTTCAAAGATATCTGTTTATGAATGTGAAATGACGCATGCTTTATGGATTCACGCGTATCATGAGTTGTAATCTGCAGATTTAGTCCTGATGAAGGGGATGTATTCTTGTGATATGCGTGAATACGCTTATCACAAGACGTAATCTGCAGATTAGGACCGGATAATAGAGATCCTGCTAATAATCATTCGTGAAGATACGATCTTATTTTTCAAAGATATCTGTTTATGAATGTGAAATGACGCAAGCTTTATGGATTCACGCGTACTACAATACGTAATCTGCAGATTTGGTCCTGATAAAAAGGATGCCGCGAATAGTCTTCTGTGCATATATGATCTTATTTTTTAAAGATAACTGTTTATGAATGTGAAATGACGCATGTTTTATGGATTCACGCGTACTACAAGACGTAATCTGCAGGTTTGGTCCTGATTAAAAGGATGCTGCGAATATTCATCTGAGCAAATAAGATCTCATTTTAAAGATATTTGTTTATGAATGTGAAATGACGCATGCCTTATGGATTCAGGCATATAACAAGCCGTAATCTGCAGATGAGGACCGGTCAAAAGAGATACTGCTAATAATCATTCGTGCAGATACGATCTTATTTTTCAAAGATATCTGTTTATGAATGTGAAATGACGCATGCTTTATGGATTCACGCGTATCATAAGTTGTAATCTGCAGATTTGTTCCTGATGAAGGGGATGTATTCTTGTGATATGCGTGAATACGCATATCACAAGACGTAATCTGCAGATTAGGACCGGATAATAGAGATCCTACTAATAATTATTCGTGCAGATACGATCTTATTTTTCAAAGATATTTGTTTACGAATGTGAAATAACGCATGTTTTATGGATTCACTCATATTACAAGACGTAATCTGCAGATTAGGTCCCGATAAAAAAGATCCTGCTAATAATCATTCGTGAAGATACGATCTTATTTTTCAATGATATATTTTTATGAATGTGAAATGACGCATGCTATATGGATTCACGCGTACTACAAGAGGTAATCTGCAGTTTTGGCTCGGATGAAAGTGATGCTCCGTGCAAATATGATCTTTTTTTTTAAAGATATCTGTTTATGAATGTGAAATGACGCATGTTTTATGGATTCACGCGTACTACAAGACGTAATCTGCAGATGAGCACCGGTCAAAAGAGATCCTGCTAATAATCATTCGTGCAGATACGATCTTATTTTTCAAAGATATTTGTTTACGAATGTGAAATAACGCATGTTTTATGGATTCACTCATATTACAAGACGTAATCTGCAGATTAGGTCCCGATAAAAGAGATCCTGCTAATAATCATTCGTGAAGATACGATCTTATTTTTCAAAGATATCTGTTTGTGAATATAAAATGACGCATGCTTTATGGATTCACGCATATAACAAGTCGTAATCTGCAGATGAGGACCGGTCAAAAGAGATCCTGTTAATAATCATTCGTGCAGAAATGATCGTATTTTTCAAAGATATCTGTTTATGAATGTGAAATGTCGCATGCTTTATGGATTCACGCATATAACAAGTCGTAATCTGCAGATTAGGTCCCGATAAAAGAGATCCTGCTAATAATCATTCGTGAAGATACGATCTTATTTTTTAAAGATAACCGTTTATGAATGTGAAATGACGCATTTTTTATGGATTCACGCGTACTACAAGACGTCATCTGCAGATTTGGTCCGGATAAAAGGGGTGCATAGAATAATCATTCGTAAAGATACGATCTTATTTTTCAAAGATATTTGTTTACGAATGTAAAATGACACATGTTTTATGGATTCACGCGTACTACAAGACGTAATCTGCAGTTTTGGTCCGGATAAAAGGGGTGAATACAATAATCATTCGTACAGATACGATCTTATTTTTCAAAGATATCTGTTTATGAATGTGAAATGATGCAAGCTTTATGGATTCACGCGTACTACAAGACGTAATCTGTAGATTAGATCGGGATAAAAGAGATCTTGCTAATAATCATTCGTGCAGATACGATCTTATTTTTCAATGATATCTTTTTATGAATGTAAAATGACGCATGCTAGATGGATTCACGCATATAACAAGTCGTAATCTGCAGATTTAGTCCGGATAAAAGGGGTGAATAGAATAATCATTCGTACAGATACGATCTTATTTTTCAAAGATATCTGTTTATGAATGTGAAATGACGCATGCTTTATGGATTCACGCGTATCATAAGTTGTAATCTGCAGATTTAGTCCTGATGAAGGGGATGTATTCTTGTGATATGCGTGAATACGCTTATCACAAGACGTAATCTGCAGATTAGATCGGGATAAAAGAGATCTTGCTAATAATCATTCGTGCAGATACGATCTTATTTTCAATGATATCTTTTTATGAATGTAAAATGACGCATGCTAGATGGATTCACGCGTATCACATGTCGTAATATGCAGATTTGGTACTGATAAAAAGGATGCAGCGAATAGTCTTCTGTGCAAATATGATCTTATTTTTCAAAGATATCTGTTTTTGAATGTGAAATGACGCAAGCTTTATGGATTCACGCGTACTACAAGACGTCATCTGCAGATTTGGTCCGTATAAAAGGGGTGCATAGAATAATCATTCGTAAAGATACGATCTTATTTTTCAATGATATCTTTTTATGAATGTAAAATGACGCATGCTAGATGGATTCACGCGTATCACATGTCGTAATATGCAGATTTGGTACTGATAAAAAGGATGCTGCGAATAGTCTTCTGTGCAAATATGATCTTATTTTTCAAAGATATTTGTTTACGAATGTGAAATGACGCATGCCTTATGGATTCACTCATATAAAAAGTCGTAATCTGCAGATGAGGACCGGTCAAAAGAGATCCTGTTAATAATCATTCGTGCAGAAATGATCGTATTTTTCAAAGATATCTGTTTATGAATGTGAAATGTCGCATGCTTTATGGATTCACGCATATAACAAGTCGTAATCTGCAGATTAGGTCCCGATAAAAGAGATCCTGCTAATAATCATTCGTGAAGATACGATCTTATTTTTTAAAGATAAACGTTTATGAATGTGAAATGACGCATTTTTTATGGATTCACGCGTACTACAAGACGTAATCTGCAGTTTTGGTCCGGATAAAAGGGGTGAATACAATAATCATTCGTACAGATACGATCTTATTTTTCAAAGATATCTGTTTATGAATGTGAAATGATGCAAGCTTTATGGATTCAAGCGTACTACAAGACGTCTCTGCAGATTTGGTCCGGATAAAAGGGATGCTGCTAATAATTATCTGTGTAAATATGGTTCTTTGAAGATATCTGTTTACGAATGTGAAATGACGCATGCTTTTTGGATTCACGCGTATCATAAGTTGTAATCTGCAGATTTGGTCCTGATGAAGGGGATGTATTCTTGTGATATGCGTGAATACGCATATCACAAGACGTAATCTGCAGATTAGGACCGGATAATAGAGATCCTGCTAATAATCATTCGTGAAGATACGATCTTATTTTTCAAATATATCTGTTTACGAATGTGAAATGACGCAAGCTGTATGGATTCACGCGTACTACAAGACGTAATCTGCAGATTTGGTCCTGATAAAAAGGATGCCGCGAATAGTATTCTGTGCATATATGATCTTATTTTTTAAAGATAACTGTTTATGAATGTGAAATGACGCATGTTTTATGGATTCACGCGTACTACAAGACGTAATCTGCAGATGAGCACCGGTCAAAAGAGATCCTGCTAATAATCATTCGTGCAGATACGATCTTATTTTTCAAAGATATTTGTTTACGAATGTGAAATAACGCATGTTTTATGGATTCACTCATATTACAAGACGTAATCTGCAGATTAGGTCCCGATAAAAGAGATCCTGCTAATAATCATTCGTGAAGATACGATCTTATTTTTCAAAGATATCTGTTTGTGAATATAAAATGACGCATGCTTTATGGATTCACGCATATAACAAGTCGTAATCTGCAGATGAGGACCGGTCAAAAGAGATCCTGTTAATAATCATTCGTGCAGAAATGATCGTATTTTTCAAAGATATCTGTTTATGAATGTGAAATGTCGCATGCTTTATGGATTCACGCATATAACAAGTCGTAATCTGCAGATTAGGTCCCGATAAAAGAGATCCTGCTAATAATCATTCGTGAAGATACGATCTTATTTTTTAAAGATAACCGTTTATGAATGTGAAATGACGCATTTTTTATGGATTCACGCGTACTACAAGACGTCATCTGCAGATTTGGTCCGGATAAAAGGGGTGCATAGAATAATCATTCGTAAAGATACGATCTTATTTTTCAAAGATATTTGTTTACGAATGTAAAATGACACATGTTTTATGGATTCACGCGTACTACAAGACGTAATCTGCAGTTTTGGTCCGGATAAAAGGGGTGAATACAATAATCATTCGTACAGATACGATCTTATTTTTCAAAGATATCTGTTTATGAATGTGAAATGATGCAAGCTTTATGGATTCACGCGTACTACAAGACGTAATCTGTAGATTAGATCGGGATAAAAGAGATCTTGCTAATAATCATTCGTGCAGATACGATCTTATTTTTCAATGATATCTTTTTATGAATGTAAAATGACGCATGCTAGATGGATTCACGCATATAACAAGTCGTAATCTGCAGATTTAGTCCGGATAAAAGGGGTGAATAGAATAATCATTCGTACAGATACGATCTTATTTTTCAAAGATATCTGTTTATGAATGTGAAATGACGCATGCTTTATGGATTCACGCGTATCATAAGTTGTAATCTGCAGATTTAGTCCTGATGAAGGGGATGTATTCTTGTGATATGCGTGAATACGCTTATCACAAGACGTAATCTGCAGATTAGATCGGGATAAAAGAGATCTTGCTAATAATCATTCGTGCAGATACGATCTTATTTTCAATGATATCTTTTTATGAATGTAAAATGACGCATGCTAGATGGATTCACGCGTATCACATGTCGTAATATGCAGATTTGGTACTGATAAAAAGGATGCAGCGAATAGTCTTCTGTGCAAATATGATCTTATTTTTCAAAGATATCTGTTTTTGAATGTGAAATGACGCAAGCTTTATGGATTCACGCGTACTACAAGACGTCATCTGCAGATTTGGTCCGTATAAAAGGGGTGCATAGAATAATCATTCGTAAAGATACGATCTTATTTTTCAATGATATCTTTTTATGAATGTAAAATGACGCATGCTAGATGGATTCACGCGTATCACATGTCGTAATATGCAGATTTGGTACTGATAAAAAGGATGCTGCGAATAGTCTTCTGTGCAAATATGATCTTATTTTTCAAAGATATTTGTTTACGAATGTGAAATGACGCATGCCTTATGGATTCACTCATATAAAAAGTCGTAATCTGCAGATGAGGACCGGTCAAAAGAGATCCTGTTAATAATCATTCGTGCAGAAATGATCGTATTTTTCAAAGATATCTGTTTATGAATGTGAAATGTCGCATGCTTTATGGATTCACGCATATAACAAGTCGTAATCTGCAGATTAGGTCCCGATAAAGAGATCCTGCTAATAATCATTCGTGAAGATACGATCTTATTTTTAAAGATAAACGTTTATGAATGTGAAATGACGCATTTTTTATGGATTCACGCGTACTACAAGACGTAATCTGCAGTTTTGGTCCGGATAAAAGGGGTGAATACAATAATCATTCGTACAGATACGATCTTATTTTTCAAAGATATCTGTTTATGAATGTGAAATGATGCAAGCTTTATGGATTCAAGCGTACTACAAGACGTCTCTGCAGATTTGGTCCGGATAAAAGGGATGCTGCTAATAATTATCTGTGTAAATATGGTTCTTTGAAGATATCTGTTTACGAATGTGAAATGACGCATGCTTTTTGGATTCACGCGTATCATAAGTTGTAATCTGCAGATTTGGTCCTGATGAAGGGGATGTATTCTTGTGATATGCGTGAATACGCATATCACAAGACGTAATCTGCAGATTAGGACCGGATAATAGAGATCCTGCTAATAATCATTCGTGAAGATACGATCTTATTTTTCAAATATATCTGTTTACGAATGTGAAATGACGCAAGCTGTATGGATTCACGCGTACTACAAGACGTAATCTGCAGATTTGGTCCTGATAAAAAGGATGCCGCGAATAGTATTCTGTGCATATATGATCTTATTTTTTAAAGATAACTGTTTATGAATGTGAAATGACGCATGTTTTATGGATTCACGCGTACTACAAGACGTAATCTGCAGTTTTGGTCCGGATTAAAAGGATGCTGCGAATAATCATCTGAGCAAATAATATCTCATTTTAAAGATATTTGTTTATGAATGTGAAATGACACATGCTTTATGAATTCACGCGTACTACAAGACGTAATCTGCAGTTTGGGTCCGGATTAAAAGGATGCTGCGAATAATCATCTGAGCAAATAAGATGTCATTTTAAAGATATTTGTTTATGAATGTGAAATGACGCATACTTTTTGGATTCACGCGTACTACAAGACGTAATCTGCAGATTGGGCCCGGATGAAAGTGATGCTCTGTGCAAATATGATCTTATTTTTTAAAGATATTTGTTTATGAATGTGAAATGAAGCAAGCTTTATGGATTCAAGCGTACTACAAGACGTCTCTGCAGATTTGGTCCGGATAAAAGGGATGCTGCTAATAATTATCTGTGTAAATATGGTTCTTTGAAGATATCTGTTTACGAATGTGAAATGACGCAACCTTTATGGATTCACGCGTATCATAAGTTGTAATCTGCAGATTTGGTCCTGATGAAGGGGATGTATTCTTGTGATATGCGTGAATACGCATATCACAAGACGTAATCTGCAGATTAGGACCGGATAATAGAGATCCTGCTAATAATCATTCGTGAAGATACGATCTTATTTTTCAAATATATCTGTTTATGAATGTGAAATGACGCAAGCTTTATGGATTCACGCGTACTACAAGACGTAATCTGCAGATTTGGTCCTGATAAAAATGATGCCGCGAATAGTATTCTGTGCATTTATGATCTTATTTTTTAAAGATAACTGTTTATGAATGTGAAATGACGCATGTTTTATGGATTCACGCGTACTACAAGACGTAATCTGCAGTTTGGGTCCGGATTAAAAGGATGCTGCGAATAATCATCTGAGCAAATAAGATGTCATTTTAAAGATATTTGTTTATGAATGTGAAATGACGCATGCCTTATGGATTCACTCATATAAAAAGTCGTAATCTGCAGATGAGGACCGGTCAAAAGAGATCCTGTTAATAATCATTCGTGCAGAAATGATCGTATTTTTCAAAGATATCTGTTTATGAATGTGAAATGTCGCATGCTTTATGGATTCACGCATATAACAAGTCGTAATCTGCAGATTTAGTCCGGATAAAAGGGGTGAATACAATAATCATTCGTACAGATACGATCTTATTTTTCAAAGATATCTGTTTATGAATGTGAAATGACGCAAGCTTTATGGATTCACGCGTACTACAAGACGTAATCTGCAGATTAGATCGGGATAAAAGAGATCTTGCTAATAATCATTCGTGCAGATACGATCTTATTTTCAATGATATCTTTTTATGAATGTAAAATGACGCATGCTAGATGGATTCACGCGTATCACATGTCGTAATATGCAGATTTGGTACTGATAAAAGGATGCAGCGAATAGTCTTCTGTGCAAATATGATCTTATTTTTCAAAGATATCTGTTTTTGAATGTGAAATGACGCAAGCTTTATGGATTCACGCGTACTACAAGACGTCATCTGCAGATTTGGTCCGTATAAAAGGGGTGCATAGAATAATCATTCGTAAAGATACGATCTTATTTTTCAATGATATCTTTTTATGAATGTAAAATGACGCATGCTAGATGGATTCACGCGTATCACATGTCGTAATATGCAGATTTGGTACTGATAAAAAGGATGCAGCGAATAGTCTTCTGTGCAAATATGATCTTATTTTTCAAAGATATCTGTTTTTGAATGTGAAATGACGCAAGCTTTATGGATTCACGCGTACTACAAGACGTCATCTGCAGATTTGGTCCGTATAAAAGGGGTGCATAGAATAATCATTCGTAAAGATACGATCTTATTTTTCAAAGATATCTGTTTATGAATGTGAAATGACGCATGCTTTATGGATTCACGCGTATCATAAGTTGTAATCTGCAGATTTAGTCCTGATGAAGGGGATGTATTCTTGTGATATGCGTGAATACGCTTATCACAAGACGTAATCTGCAGATTAGGACCGGATAATAGAGATCCTGCTAATAATCATTCGTGAAGATACGATCTTATTTTTCAAAGATATCTGTTTACGAATGTGAAATGACGCATGCCTTATGGATTCACTCATATAAAAAGTCGTAATCTGCAGATGAGGACCGGTCAAAAGAGATCCTGTTAATAATCATTCGTGCAGAAATGATCGTATTTTTCAAAGATATCTGTTTATGAATGTGAAATGTCGCATGCTTTATGGATTCACGCATATAACAAGTCGTAATCTGCAGATTAGGTCCCGATAAAAGAGATCCTGCTAATAATCATTCGTGAAGATACGATCTTATTTTTTAAAGATAACCGTTTATGAATGTGAAATGACGCATTTTTTATGGATTCACGCGTACTACAAGACGTCATCTGCAGATTTGGTCCGGATAAAAGGGGTGCATAGAATAATCATTCGTAAAGATACGATCTTATTTTTCAAAGATATTTGTTTACGAATGTAAAATGACACATGTTTTATGGATTCACGCGTACTACAAGACGTAATCTGCAGTTTTGGTCCGGATAAAAGGGGTGAATACAATAATCATTCGTACAGATACGATCTTATTTTTCAAAGATATCTGTTTATGAATGTGAAATGATGCAAGCTTTATGGATTCACGCGTACTACAAGACGTAATCTGTAGATTAGATCGGGATAAAGAGATCTTGCTAATAATCATTCGTGCAGATACGATCTTATTTTTCAATGATATCTTTTTATGAATGTAAAATGACGCATGCTAGATGGATTCACGCATATAACAAGTCGTAATCTGCAGATTTAGTCCGGATAAAAGGGGTGAATAGAATAATCATTCGTACAGATACGATCTTATTTTTCAAAGATATCTGTTTATGAATGTGAAATGACGCATGCTTTATGGATTCACGCGTATCATAAGTTGTAATCTGCAGATTTAGTCCTGATGAAGGGGATGTATTCTTGTGATATGCGTGAATACGCTTATCACAAGACGTAATCTGCAGATTAGGACCGGATAATAGAGATCCTGCTAATAATCATTCGTGAAGATACGATCTTATTTTTCAAAGATATCTGTTTATGAATGTGAAATGACGCAAGCTTTATGGATTCACGCGTACTACAAGACGTAATCTGCAGATTTGGTCCTGATAAAAAGGATGCCGCGAATAGTCTTCTGTGCATATATGATCTTATTTTTTAAAGATAACTGTTTATGAATGTGAAATGACGCATGTTTTATGGATTCACGCGTACTACAAGACGTAATCTGCAGTTTTGGTCCGGATTAAAAGGATGCTGCGAATAATCATCTGAGCAAATAAGATGTCATTTTAAAGATATTTATTTATGAATGTGAAATGACGCATACTTTTTGGATTCACGCGTACTACAAGACGTAATCTGCAGATTGGGCCCGGATGAAAGTGATGCTCTGTGCAAATATGATCTTATTTTTTAAAGATATTTGTTTATGAATGTGAAATGAAGCAAGCTTTATGGATTCACGCGTACTACAAGACGTCTCTGCAGATTTGGTCCGGATAAATGGATGCTGCTAATATTATCTGTGTAAATATGGTTCTTTGAAGATATCTGTTTACGAATGTGAAATGACGCAAGCTTTATGGATTCACGCGTACTACAAGACGTAATCTGCAGATTAGATCGGGATAAAAGAGATCTTGCTAATAATCATTCGTGCAGATACGATCTTATTTTCAATGATATCTTTTATGAATGTAAATGACGCATGCTAGATGGATTCACGCGTATCACATGTCGTAATATGCAGATTTGGTCTTGATAAAAAGGATGCTGCGAACAGTCTTCTGTGCAAATATGATCTTATTTTTCAAGATATTTGTTTACGAATGTGAAATGACGCATGCCTTATGGATTCACGCATATAAAAAGTCGTAATCTGCAGATGAGGGCCGGTCAAAAGAGATCCTGTTAATAATCATTCGTGCAGAAATGATCGTATTTTTCAAAGATATCTGTTTATGAATGTGAAATGTCGCATGCTTTATGGATTCACGCATATAACAAGTCGTAATCTGCAGATTTAGTCCGGATAAAAGAGGTGAATACAATAATCATTCGTACAGATACGATCTTATTTTTCAAAGATATCTGTTTTTGAATGTGAAATGACGCAAGCTTTATGGATTCACGCGTACTACAAGACGTCATCTGCAGATTTGGTCCGTATAAAAGGGGTGCAGAGAATAATCATTCGTAAAGATACGATCTTATTTTTCAATGATATCTTTTATGAATGTAAAATGACGCATGCTAGATGGATTCACGCGTATCACATGTCGTAATATGCAGATTTGGTACTGATAAAAAGGATGCTGCGAATAGTCTTCTGTGCAAATATGATCTTATTTTTCAAAGATATTTGTTTACGAATGTGAAATGACGCATGCCTTATGGATTCACGCATATAAAAAGTCGTAATCTGCAGATGAGGACGGGTCAAAAGAGATCCTGTTAATAATCATTCGTGCAGAAATGATCGTATTTTTCAAAGATATCTGTTTATGAATGTGAAATGTCGCATGCTTTATGGATTCACGCATATAACAAGTCGTAATCTGCAGATTAGGTCCCGATAAAAGAGATCCAGCTAATAGTCATTCGTGAAGATACGATCTTATTTTCAATGATATCTTTTTATGAATGTAAAATGACGCATGCTAGATGGATTCACGCGAATCGCATGTCGTAATATGCAGGTTTGGTCCTGATTAAAAGGATGCTGCGAATATTCATCTGAGCAAATAAGATCTCATTATAAGATATTTGTTTATGAATGTGAAATGACGCATGCCTTATGGATTCAGGCATATAACAAGCCGTAATCTGCAGATGAGGACCGGTCAAAAGAGATACTGCTAATAATCATTCGTGCAGATACGATCTTATTTTTCAAAGATATCTGTTTATGAATGTGAAATGACGCATGCTTTATGGATTCACGCGTATCATAAGTTGTAATCTGCAGATTTGTTCCTGATGAAGGGGATGTATTCTTGTGATATGCGTGAATACGCATATCACAAACGTAATCTGCAGATTAGGACCGGATAATAGAGATCCTACTAATAATTATTCGTGCAGATACGATCTTATTTTTCAAAGATATCTGTTTATGAATGTGAAATGATGCAAGCTTTATGGATTCACGCGTACTACAAGACGTAATCTGTAGATTAGATCGGGATAAAAGAGATCTTGCTAATAATCATTCGTGCAGATACGATCTTATTTTTCAATGATATCTTTTATGAATGTAAAATGACGCATGCTAGATGGATTCACGCATATAACAAGTCGTAATCTGCAGATTTAGTCCGGATAAAAGGGGTGAATAGAATAATCATTCGTACAGATACGATCTTATTTTTCCAAAGATATCTGTTTATGAATGTGAAATGACGCATGCTTTATGGATTCACGGCGTATCATGAGTTGTAATCTGCAGATTTAGTCCTGATGAAGGGGATGTATTCTTGTGATATGCGTGCAGATATCTTTGAAAATAAGATATCTGCACGAATAATTATTGATAGGGATCTCTATTATCCGGTGCTAAATGGGTGCGTGTGGCGATATGCGTATTCGCATATCACAAGAATACCCATCCACTACTTCAAGGAACAATGCGATTTTAACCCTGATGCGCGATGAATCCATAAACGTGCGTCATTTCATTCATAAACAGATATCTTTGAAAAATGGATCATTATCTGCAGATTCATTATTAACGGTAATCTTTGACCGGTCGACGTTGTAATGCCTGAGATCCATAAAGGCATGCGTCATTCACATTCATAAACAAATATCTTTATAATGAGATCTTATTTGCTCAGATGAATATTCGCAGCATCCAGCTTTTAATCCAGGTAAACCTGCATATTGAGCACGATTCGCGTGAATCATCTGGCATGCGATCATTTTACATTCATAAAAAGATATCATTGAAAATAAGATCGTATCTTCACGAATGATTCTATTCACCCTTTTATCCGGACTAAATCTGCAGATTACGACTTGTTATATGCCGTAGCATGCGTCATTTACATTCATAAAAGATATCATTTGAAAAATAAGATCATTATCTGCACGATGATTATTAGCAAGATCTCTTTTATCCCGATCTAATCTACAGATTACGTGCAGCGTGCGTGAATCCATAAAGCATGTTTCACATTCATAAACAGATATCAAGAAAAATAAGATCGTATCTGCAGATAATTATTAGTAGGATCTCTATTATCCGGTCTAATCTGCAAGGTACGTCTTGTGATATGCGTATTCACGCATATCACAGAATACATCCCCTTCATCAGGAACAAATCTGCAGATTACAACTTATGATACGCGTGAATCCATAAAGCATGCGTCATTTCACATTCATAAACGAATGTCTTTGAAAATAAGATCGTATCACGGAATTATTATTAGCAGTATCTTTGACCGGTCTCATCTGCAGTGCGGCTTGTTATACTTACAGAATCGCAAGGCATACGTCATTTCACATTCATAAACAAATATCTTTATAATGAGATCTTATTTGTAGATGAATATTCGCAGCATCCTTTTAATCAGGACCAAACCTGCATATTACGACATGCGATTCGCGTGAATCCTCTAGCATGCGTCATTTTACATTCATAAAAAGATATCATTGAAAATAAGATCGTATCTTCACGAATGATTATTAGCTGGATCTCTTTTATCGGGACCTAATCTGCAGATTACGGCTTGTTATGCGTGAATCCATAAGCATGCGACATTTCACATTCATAAACAGATATCTTTGAAAAAATACGATCATTTCTGCACGAATGATTATTAACAGGATCTTTTATTGCGTCCTCATCTGCAGATTACGACTTTTTATATGCGTGAATCCATAAGGCATGCGTCATTTCACACATTCGTAAACAAATATCTTTGAAAAATACCATCATATTTGCACGAAGACTATTCGCAGCATCTTTTTATCAGTACCAAATCTGCATATTACGACATGATACGCGTGAATCCATCTAGCATGCGTCATTTACATTCATAAAAGATATCATTGAAAAAATAAGATCGTATCTTTACGAATGATTATTCTATGCACCTTTTCAAAGATATCTGTTTATGAATGTGAAATGACGCATGCTTTATGGATTCACGCGTATCATAAGTTGTAATCTGCAGATTTGGTCCTGATGAAGGGGATGCCGCGAATAGTATTCTGTGCATATATGATCTTATTTTTTAAAGATAACTGTTTATGAATGTGAAATGACGCATGTTTTATGGATTCACGCGTACTACAAGACGTAATCTGCAGTTTTGGTCCGGATTAAAAGGATGCTGCGAATAATCATCTGAGCAAATAATATCTCATTTTAAAGATATTTGTTTATGAATGTGAAATGACACATGCTTTATGAATTCACGCGTACTACAAGACGTAATCTGCAGTTTGGGTCCGGATTAAAAGGATGCTGCGAATAATCATCTGAGCAAATAAGATGTCATTTTAAAGATATTTGTTTATGAATGTGAAATGACGCATACTTTTTGGATTCACGCGTACTACAAGACGTAATCTGCAGATTGGGCCCGGATGAAAGTGTGCTCTCTGTGCAAATATGATCTTATTTTTTAAAGATATTTGTTTATGAATGTGAAATGAAGCAAGCTTTATGGATTCAAGCGTACTACAAGACGTCTCTGCAGATTGGTCCGGATAAAAGGGATGCTGCTAATAATTATCTGTGTAAATATGGTTCTTTGAAGATATCTGTTTACGAATGTGAAATGACGCAAGCTTTATGGATTCACGCGTATCATAAGTTGTAATCTGCAGATTTGGTCCTGATGAAGGGGATGTATTCTTGTGATATGCATGAATACGCATATCACAAGACGTAATGCTGCCAGATTAGGACGGGATAAAAAGATCTGCTAATAATCATTGTGAAGATACGATCTTATTTTTCAAATATATCTGTTTATGAATGTGAAATGACGCAAGCTTTATGGATTCACGCGTACTACAAGACGTAATCTGCAGATTTGGTCCTGATAAAAATGATGCCGCGAATAGTATTCTGTGCATTATGATCTTATTTTTTAAAGATAACTGTTTATGAATGTGAAATGACGCATGTTTTATGGATTCACGCGTACTACAAGACGTAATCTGCAGTTTGGTCCGGATTAAAAGGATGCTGCGAATAATCATTCTGAGCAAATAATATCTTCATTTTAAAAGATATTTTTTATGAATGTGAAATGACACATGCTTTATGAATTCACGCGTACTACAAGACGTAATCTGCAGTTTGGGTCCGGATAAAAGGATGCTGCGAATAATCATCTGGCAAATAAGATGTCATTTTAAAGATATTTGTTTATGAATGTGAAATGACGCATACTTTTTGGATTCACGCGTACTACAAGACGTAATCTGCAGATTGGGCCCGGATGAAAGTGACGCTCTGTGCAAATATGATCTAATTTTTTAAAGATATTTGTTTATGAATGTGAAATGAAGCAAGCTTTATGGATTCACGCGTACTACAAGACGTCTCTGCAGATTTGGTCCGGAAAAAGGATGCTGCTAATAATTATCTGTGTAAATATGGTTCTTTGAAGATATCTGTTTACGAATGTGAAATGACGCAAGCTTTATGGATTCACGCGTACTACAAGACGTAATCTGCAGATTAGATCGGGATAAAAGAGATCTTGCTAATAATC
Source organism: Nasonia vitripennis (assembly GCF_009193385.2). Lineage (NCBI taxonomy): Eukaryota > Metazoa > Arthropoda > Insecta > Hymenoptera > Pteromalidae > Nasonia > Nasonia vitripennis. Next base: position 448,623 of record NW_022279637.1, read on the forward strand.
ATTCGTGCAGATACGATCTTATTTTCAATGATATCTTTTTATGAATGTAAAATGACGCATGCTAGATGGATTCACGCGTATCACATGTCGTAATATGCAGATTTGGTCTTGATAAAAAGGATGCTGCGAACAGTCTTCTGTGCAAATATGATCTTATTTTTCAAAGATATTTGTTTACGAATGTGAAATGACGCATGCCTTATGGATTCACGCATATAAAAAGTCGTAATCTGCAGATGAGGACCGGTCAAAAGAGATCCTGTTAATAATCATTCGTGCAGAAATGATCGTATTTTTCAAAGATATCTGTTTTATGAATGTGAAATGTCGCATGCTTTATGGATTCACGCATATAACAAGTCGTAATCTGCAGATTTAGTCCGGATAAAAGAGTGAATACAATAATCATTCGTACAGATACGATCTTATTTTTCAAAGATATCTGTTTTTGAATGTGAAATGACGCAAGCTTTATGGATTCACGCGTACTACAAGACGTCATCTGCAGATTTGGTCCGTATAAAAGGGGTGCATAGAATAATCATTCGTAAAGATACGATCTTATTTTTCAATGATATCTTTTTATGAATGTAAAATGACGCATGCTAGATGGATTCACGCGTATCACATGTCGTAATATGCAGATTTGGTACTGATAAAAAAGGATGCTGCGAATAGTCTTCTGTGCAATATGATCTTATTTTTTAAAGATAACTGTTTATGAATGTGAAATGACGCATGTTTTATGGATTCACGCGTACTACAAGACGTAATCTGCAGTTTTGGTCCGGATTAAAAGGATGCTGCGAATAATCATCTGAGCAAATAAGATGTCATTTTAAAGATATTTATTTATGAATGTTGAAATGACGAATACTTTTTGGATTCACGGCGTACTACAAGACGTAATCTGCAGATTGGGCCCGGATGAAAGTGATGCTCTGTGCAAATATGATCTTATTTTTTAAAGATATTTGTTTATGAATGTGAAATGAAGCAAGCTTTATGGATTCACGCGTACTACAAGACGTCTCTGCAGATTTGGTCCGGATAAAAGGGATGCTGCTAATAATTATCTGTGTAAATATGGTTCTTTGAAGATATCTGTTTACGAATGTGAAAATGACGCAAGCTTTATGGATTCACGCGTACTACAAGACGTAATCTGCAGATTAGATCGGGATAAAAGAGATCTTGCTAATAATCATTCGTGCAGATACGATCTTATTTTCAATGATATTTTTTATGAATGTAAAATGACGCATGCTAGATGGATTCACGCGTATCACATGTCGTAATATGCAGATTTGGTCTTGATAAAAAGGATGCTGCGAACAGTCTTCTGTGCAAATATGATCTTATTTTTCAAAGATATTTGTTTACGAATGTGAAATGACGCATGCCTTATGGATTCACGCATATAAAAAGTCGTAATCTTCAGATGAGGACCGGTCAAAAGAGATCCTGTTAATAATCATTCGTGCAGAAATGATCGTATTTTTCAAAGATATCTGTTTATGAATGTGAAAATGTCGCATGCTTTATGGATTCACGCATTTAACAAGTCGTAATCTGCAGATTTAGTCCGGATAAAAGGGGTGAATACAATAATCATTCGTACAGATACGATCTTATTTTTCAAAGATATCTGTTTTTGAATGTCAAATGACGCAAGCTTTATGGATTCACGCGTACTACAAGACATCATCTGCAGATTTGGTCCGTATAAAAGGGGTGCATAGAATAATCATTCGTAAAGATACGATCTTATTTTTTCAATGATATCTTTTTATGAATGTAAAATGACGCATGCTAGATGGATTCACGCGTATCACATGTCGTAATATGCAGATTTGGTACTGATAAAAAGGATGCTGCGAATAGTCTTCTGTGCAAATATGATCTTATTTTTTCAAAGATATTTGTTTACGAATGTGAAATGACGCATGCCTTATGGATTCACGCATATAAAAAGTCGTAATCTGCAGATGAGGACGGGTCAAAAGAGATCCTGTTAATAATCATTCGTGCAGAAATGATCGTATTTTTCAAAGATATCTGTTATGAATGTGAAATGTCGCATGCTTTATGGATTCACGCATATAACAAGTCGTAATCTGCAGATTAGGTCCCGATAAAAGAGATCCAGCTAATAATCATTTCGTGAAGATACGATCTTATTTTCAATGATATCTTTTTTATGAATGTAAAATGACGCATGCTAGATGGATTCACGCGAATCGCATGTCGTAATATGCAGGTTTGGTCCTGATTAAAAGGATGCTGCGAATATTATCTGAGCAAATAAGATCTCATTATAAAGATATTTGTTTATGAATGGTGAAATGACGCATGCCTTATGGATTCAGGCATATAACAAGCCGTAATCTGCAGATTAGGTCCCCATAAAGAGATCCTGCTAATAATCATTCGTTGAAAATACGATCTTATTTTTTAAGATAACCGTTTATGAATGTGAAATGACGCATTTTTTATGGATTCACGCGTACTACAAGACGTCATCTGCAGATTTGGTCCGGATAAAAGGGGTGCATAGAATAATCATTCGTAAAGTACGATCTTATTTTTCAAAGATATTTGTTTACGAATGTAAAATGACACATGTTTTATGGATTCACGCGTACTACAAGACGTAATCTGTAGATTAGATCGGGATAAAAGAGATCTTGCATAATCATTCGTACAGATACGATCTTATTTTCAAAGATATCTGTTTATGAATGTGAAATGAGCATGCTTTATGGATTCACGCGTATCATAAGTTGTAATCTGCAGATTTAGTCCTGATGAAGGGGATGTATTCTTGTGATATGCGTGAATACGCATATCACAAGACGTAATCTGCAGATTAGGACCGGATAATAGAGATCCTGCTAATAATCATTCGTGAAGATACGATCTTATTTTTTCAAATATATCTGTTTATGAATGTGAAATGACGCAAGCTTTATGGATTCACGCGTACTACAAGACGTAATCTGCAGATTTGGTCCTGATAAAAATGATGCCGCAAATAGTATTCTGTGCATTTATGATCTTATTTTTTAAAGATAACTGTTTTTATGAAATGTGAAATGACGCATGTTTTTATGGATTCACGCGTACTACAAGACGTAATCTGCAGTTTTTGGTCCGGATTAAAAGGATGCTGCGAATAATCATCTGAGCAAATAATATCTCATTTTAAAGATATTTGTTTATGAATGTGAAATGACACATGCTTTATGAATTCACGCGTACTACAAGACGTAATCTGCAGTTTGGGTCCGGATTAAAAGGATGCTGCGAATAATCATCTGAGCAAATAAGATGTCATTTTAAAGATATTTGTTTATGAATGTGAAATGACGCATACTTTTTGGAATTCACGCGTACTACAAGACGTAATCTGCAGATTGGGCCCGGATGAAAGTGACGCTCTGTGCAAATATGATCTATTTTTTAAAGATATTTGTTTATGAATGTGAAATGAAGCAAGCTTTATGGATTCACGCGTACTACAAGACGTCTCTGCAGATTTGGTCCGGATAAAAGGGATGCTGCTAATAATTATCTGTGTAAATATGGTTCTTTGAAGATATCTGTTTACGAATGTGAAATGACGCAAGCTTTATGGATTCACGCGTACTACAAGACGTATCTGCAGATTAGATCGGGATAAAAGAGATCTTGCTAATAATCATTCGTGCAGATACGATCTTATTTTCAATGATATCTTTTTATGAATGTAAAATGACGCATGCTAGATGGATTCACGCGTATCACATGCCGTAATATGCAGATTTGGTCTTGATAAAAAGGATGCTGCGAATAGTCTTCTGTGCAAATATGATCTTATTTTTCAAAGATATTTGTTTACGAAGTGAAATGACGCATGCCTTATGGATTCACGCATATAAAAAGTCGTAATCTGCAGATGAGGACCGGTCAAAAGAGATCCTGTTAATAATCATTCGTGCAGAAATGATCGTATTTTCAAAAGATATCTGGTTTATGAATGTGAAATGTCGCATGCTTTATGGATTCACGCATATAACAAGTCGTAATCTGCAGATTTAGTCCGGATAAAAGGGGTGAATACAATAATCATTCGTACAGATACGATCTTATTTTTCAAAGATATCTGTTTATGAATGTGAAATGACGCAAGCTTTATGGATTCACGCGTACTACAAGACGTAATCTGCAGATTAGATCGGGATAAAGAGATCTTGCTAATAATCATTCGTGCAGATACGATCTTATTTTCAATGATATCTTTTTATGAATGTAAAATGACGCATGCTAGATGGATTCACGCGTATCACATGTCGTAATATGCAGATTTGGTACTGATAAAAAGGATGCAGCGAATAGTCTTCTGTGCAAATATGATCTTATTTTCAAAGATATCTGTTTTGAATGTGAAATGACGCAAGCTTTATGGATTCACGCGTACTACAAGACGTCATCTGCAGATTTGGTCCGTATAAAAGGGGTGCATAGAATAATCATTCGTAAAGATACGATCTTATTTTTCAATGATATCTTTTTATGAATGTAAAATGACGCATGCTAGATGGATTCACGCGTATCACATGTCGTAATATGCAGATTTGGTACTGATAAAAAGGATGCTGCGAATAGTCTTCTGTGCAAATATGATCTTATTTTTCAAAGATATTTGTTTACGAATGTGAAATGACGCATGCCTTATGGATTCACTCATATAAAAAGTCGTAATCTGCAGATGAGGACCCGGTCAAAAGAGATCCTGTTAATAATCATTCGTGCAGAAATGATCGTATTTTTCAAAGATATCTGTTTATGAATGTGAAATGTCGCATGCTTTATGGATTCACGCATATAACAAGTCGTAATCTGCAGATTAGGTCCCGATAAAAGAGATCCTGCTAATAATCATTCGTGAAGATACGATCTTATTTTTTAAAGATAACCGTTTATGAATGTGAAATGACGCATTTTTTATGGATTCACGCGTACTACAAGACGTCATCTGCAGATTTGGTCCGGATAAAAGGGGTGCATAGAATAATCATTCGTAAAGATACGATCTTATTTTTCAAAGATATTTGTTTACGAATGTAAAATGACACATGTTTTATGGATTCACGCGTACTACAAGACGTAATCTGCAGTTTTGGTCCGGATAAAAGGGGTGAATACAATAATCATTCGTACAGATACGATCTTATTTTTTCAAAGATATCTGTTTATGAATGTGAAATGATGCAAGCTTTATGGATTCACGCGTACTACAAGACGTAATCTGTAGATTAGATCGGGATAAAAGAGATCTTGCTAATAATCATTCGTGCAGATACGATCTTATTTTTCAATGATATCTTTTTATGAATGTAAAATGACGCATGCTAGATGGATTCACGCATATAACAAGTCGTAATCTGCAGATTTAGTCCGGATAAAAGGGGTGAATAGAATAATCATTCGTACAGATACGATCTTATTTTTCAAAGATATCTGTTTATGAATGTGAATGACGCATGCTTTATGGATCACGCGTATCATAAGTTGTAATCTGCAGATTTAGTCCTGATGAAGGGGATGTATTCTTGTGATATGCGTGAATACGCTTATCACAAGACGTAATCTGCAGATTAGGACCGGATAATAGAGATCCTGCTAATAATCATTCGTGAAGATACGATCTTATTTTTCAAAGATATCTGTTTATGAATGTGAAATGACGCAAGCTTTATGGATTCACGCGTACTACAAGACGTAATCTGCAGATTGGTCCTGATAAAAAGGATGCCGCGAATAGTCTTCTGTGCATATATGATCTTATTTTTTAAAGATAACTGTTTATGAATGTGAAATGACGCATGTTTTATGGATTCACGCGTACTACAAGACGTAATCTGCCAGTTTTGGTCCGGATTAAAAGGATGCTGCGAATAATCATCTGAGCAAATAAGATGTCATTTTAAAGATATTTATTTATGAATGTGAAATGACGCATACTTTTTGGATTCACGCGTACTACAAGACGTAATCTGCAGATTGGGCCCGGATGAAAGTGATGCTCTGTGCAAATATGATCTTATTTTTTAAAGATATTTGTTTATGAATGTGAAATGAAGCAAGCTTTATGGATTCACGCGTACTACAAGACGTCTCTGCAGATTTGGTCCGGATAAAAGGGATGCTGCTAATAATTATCTGTGTAAATATGGTTCTTTGAAGATATCTGTTTACGAATGTGAAATGACGCAAGCTTTATGGATTCACGCATTTAACAAGTCGTAATCTGCAGATTTAGTCCGGATAAAAGGGGTGAATACAATAATCATTCGTACAGATACGATCTTATTTTTCAAAGATATCTGTTTTTGAATGTCAAATGACGCAAGCTTTATGGATTCACGCGTACTACAAGACGTAATCTGCAGATTAGATCGGGATAAAAGAGATCTTGCTAATAATCATTCGTGCAGATACGATCTTATTTTCAATGATATCTTTTTATGAATGTAAAATGACGCATGCTAGATGGATTCACGCGTATCACATGTCGTAATATGCAGATTTGGTCTGATAAAAAGGATGCTGCGAACAGTCTTCTGTGCAAATATGATCTTATTTTTCAAAGATATTTGTTTACGAATGTGAAATGACGCATGCCTTATGGATTCACGCATATAAAAAGTCGTAATCTGCAGATGAGGACCGGTCAAAAGAGATCCTGTTAATAATCATTCGTGCAGAAATGATCGTATTTTTCAAAGATATCTGTTTATGAATGTGAAATGTCGCATGCTTTATGGATTCACGCATTTAACAAGTCGTAATCTGCAGATTTAGTCCGGATAAAAGGGGTGAATACAATAATCATTCGTACAGATACGATCTTATTTTTCAAAGATATCTGTTTTTGAATGTCAAATGACGCAAGCTTTATGGATTCACGCGTACTACAAGACATCATCTGCAGATTTGGTCCGTATAAAAGGGGTGCATAGAATAATCATTCGTAAAGATACGATCTTATTTTTCAATGATATCTTTTTATGAATGTAAAATGACGCATGCTAGATGGATTCACGCGTATCACATGTCGTAATATGCAGATTTGGTACTGATAAAAAGGATGCTGCGAATAGTCTTCTGTGCAAATATGATCTTATTTTCAAAGATATTTGTTTACGAATGTGAAATGACGCATGCCTTATGGATTCACGCATATAAAAAGTCGTAATCTGCAGATGAGGACGGGTCAAAAGAGATCCTGTTAATAATCATTCGTGCAGAAATGATCGTATTTTTCAAAGATATCTGTTTATGAATGTGAAATGTCGCATGCTTTATGGATTCACGCATATAACAAGTCGTAATCTGCAGATTAGGTCCCGATAAAGAGATCCAGCTAATAATCATTCGTGAAGATACGATCTTATTTTCAATGATATCTTTTTATGAATGTAAAATGACGCATGCTAGATGGATTCACGCGAATCGCATGTCGTAATATGCAGGTTTGGTCCTGATTAAAAGGATGCTGCGAATATTCATCTGAGCAAATAAGATCTCATTTTAAAGATATTTGTTTATGAATGTGAAATGACGCATGCCTTATGGATTCAGGCATATAACAAGCCGTAATCTGCAGATGAGGACCGGTCAAAAGAGATACTGCTAATAATCATTCGTGCAGATACGATCTTATTTTTCAAAGATATCTGTTTATGAATGTGAAATGACGCATGCTTTATGGATTCACGCGTATCATAAGTTGTAATCTGCAGATTTGTTCCTGATGAAGGGGATGTATTCTTGAGATATGCGTGAATACGCATATCACAAGACGTAATCTGCAGATTAGGACCGGATAATAGAGATCCTACTAATAATTATTCGTGCAGATACGATCTTATTTTTCAAAGATATCTGTTTATGAATGTGAAATGATGCAAGCTTTATGGATTCACGCGTACTACAAGACGTAATCTGTAGATTAGATCGGGATAAAAGAGATCTTGCTAATAATCATTCGTGCAGATACGATCTTATTTTTCAATGATATCTTTTTATGAATGTAAAATGACGCATGCTAGATGGATTCACGCATATAACAAGTCGTAATCTGCAGATTTAGTCCGGATAAAAGGGGTGAATAGAATAATCATTCGTACAGATACGATCTTATTTTTCAAAGATATCTGTTTATGAATGTGAAATGACGCATGCTTTATGGATTCACGCGTATCATGAGTTGTAATCTGCAGATTTAGTCCTGATGAAGGGGATGTATTCTCGTGATATGCGTGAATACGCTTATCACAAGACGTAATCTGCAGATTAGGACCGGATAATAGAGATCCTGCTAATAATCATTCGTGAAGATACGATCTTATTTTTCAAAGATATCTGTTTATGAATGTGAAATGACGCAAGCTTTATGGATTCACACGTACTACAATACGTAATCTGCAGATTTGGTCCTGATAAAAAGGATGCCGCGAATAGTCTTCTGTGCATATATGATCTTATTTTTTAAAGATAACTGTTTATGAATGTGAAATGACGCATGTTTTATGGATTCACGCGTACTACAAGACGTAATCTGCAGTTTTGGTCCGGATTAAAAGGATGCTGCGAATAATCATCTGAGCAAATAAGATGTCATTTTAAAGATATTTATTTATGAATGTGAAATGACGCATACTTTTTGGATTCACGCGTACTACAAGACGTAATCTGCAGATTGGGCCCGGATGAAAGTGATGCTCTGTGCAAATATGATCTTATTTTTTAAAGATATTTGTTTATGAATGTGAAATGAAGCAAGCTTTATGGATTCACGCGTACTACAAGACGTCTCTGCAGATTTGGTCCGGATAAAAGGGATGCTGCTAATAATTATCTGTGTAAATATGGTTCTTTGAAGATATCTGTTTACGAATGTGAAATGACGCAAGCTTTATGGATTCACGCGTACTACAAGACGTAATCTGCAGATTAGATCGGGATAAAAGAGATCTTGCTAATAATCATTCGTGCAGATACGATCTTATTTTCAATGATATCTTTTTATGAATGTAAAATGACGCATGCTAGATGGATTCACGCGTATCACATGTCGTAATATGCAGATTTGGTCTTGATAAAAAGGATGCTGCGAACAGTCTTCTGTGCAAATATGATCTTATTTTTGAAAGATATTTGTTTACGAATGTGAAATGACGCATGCCTTATGGATTCACGCATATAAAAAGTCGTAATCTGCAGATGAGGACCGGTCAAAAGAGATCCTGTTAATAATCATTCGTGCAGAAATGATCGTATTTTTCAAAGATATCTGTTTATGAATGTGAAATGTCGCATGCTTTATGGATTCACGCATTTAACAAGTCGTAATCTGCAGATTTAGTCCGGATAAAAGGGGTGAATACAATAATCATTCGTACAGATACGATCTTATTTTTCAAAGATATCTGTTTTTGAATGTGAAATGACGCAAGCTTTATGGATTCACGCGTACTACAAGACGTCATCTGCAGATTTGGTCCGTATAAAAGGGGTGCATAGAATAATCATTCGTAAAGATACGATCTTATTTTTCAATGATATCTTTTTATGAATGTAAAATGACGCATGCTAGATGGATTCACGCGTATCACATGTCGTAATATGCAGATTTGGTACTGATAAAAAGGATGCTGCGAATAGTCTTCTGTGCAAATATGATCTTATTTTTCAAAGATATTTGTTTACGAATGTGAAATGACGCATGCCTTATGGATTCACGCATATAAAAAGTCGTAATCTGCAGATGAGGACGGGTCAAAAGAGATCCTGTTAATAATCATTCGTGCAGAAATGATCGTATTTTTCAAAGATATCTGTTTATGAATGTGAAATGTCGCATGCTTTATGGATTCACGCATATAACAAGTCGTAATCTGCAGATTAGGTCCCGATAAAAGAGATCCAGCTAATAATCATTCGTGAAGATACGATCTTATTTTCAATGATATCTTTTTATGAATGTAAAATGACGCAAGCTGGATGGATTCACGCGAATCGCATGTCGTAATATGCAGGTTTGGTCCTGATTAAAAGGATGCTGCGAATATTCATCTGAGCAAATAAGATCTCATTTTAAAGATATTTGTTTATGAATGTGAAATGACGCATGCCTTATGGATTCAGGCATATAACAAGCCGTAATCTGCAGATGAGGACCGGTCAAAAGAGATACTGCTAATAATCATTCGTGCAGATACGATCTTATTTTTCAAAGATATCTGTTTATGAATGTGAAATGACGCATGCTTTATGGATTCACGCGTATCATAAGTTGTAATCTGCAGATTTGTTCCTGATGAAGGGGATGTATTCTTGTGATATGCGTGAATACGCTTATCACAAGACGTAATCTGCAGATTAGGACCGGATAATAGAGATCCTGCTAATAATCATTCGTGAAGATACGATCTTATTTTTCAAAGATATCTGTTTATGAATGTGAAATGACGCAAGCTTTATGGATTCACGCGTACTACAAGACGTAATCTGCAGATTGGTCCTGATAAAAAGGATGCCGCGAATAGTCTTCTGTGCATATATGATCTTATTTTTAAAGATAACTGTTTATGAATGTGAAATGACGCATGTTTTATGGATTCACGCGTACTACAAGACGTAATCTGCAGTTTTGTCCGGATTAAAAGGATGCTGCGAATAATCATCTGAGCAAATAAGATGTCATTTTAAAGATATTTATTTATGAATGTGAAATGACGCATACTTTTTGGATTCACGCGTACTACAAGACGTAATCTGCAGATTGGGCCCGGATGAAAGTGATGCTCTGTGCAAATATGATCTTATTTTTTAAAGATATTTGTTTATGAATGTGAAATGAAGCAAGCTTTATGGATTCACGCGTACTACAAGACGTCTCTGCAGATTTGGTCCGGATAAAAGCGATGCTGCTAATAATTATCTGTGTAAATATGGTTCTTTGAAGATATCTGTTTACGAATGTGAAATGACGCAAGCTTTATGGATTCACGCGTACTACAAGACGTAATCTGCAGATTAGATCGGGATAAAAGAGATCTTGCTAATAATCATTCGTGCAGATACGATCTTATTTTCAATGATATCTTTTTATGAATGTAAAATGACGCATGCTAGATGGATTCACGCGTATCACATGTCGTAATATGCAGATTTGGTCTTGATAAAAAGGATGCTGCGAACAGTCTTCTGTGCAAATATGATCTTATTTTTCAAAGATATTTGTTTACGAATGTGAAATGACGCATGCCTTATGGATTCACGCATATAAAAAGTCGTAATCTGCAGATGAGGACCGGTCAAAAGAGATCCTGTTAATAATCATTCGTGCAGAAATGATCGTATTTTTCAAAGATATCTGTTTATGAATGTGAAATGTCGCATGCTTTATGGATTCACGCATTTAACAAGTCGTAATCTGCAGATTTAGTCCGGATAAAAGGGGTGAATACAATAATCATTCGTACAGATACGATCTTATTTTTCAAAGATATCTGTTTTTGAATGTCAAATGACGCAAGCTTTATGGATTCACGCGTACTACAAGACATCATCTGCAGATTTGGTCCGTATAAAAGGGGTGCATAGAATAATCATTCGTAAAGATACGATCTTATTTTTCAATGATATCTTTTTATGAATGTAAAATGACGCATGCTAGATGGATTCACGCGTATCACATGTCGTAATATGCAGATTTGGTACTGATAAAAAGGATGCTGCGAATAGTCTTCTGTGCAAATATGATCTTATTTTTCAAAGATATTTGTTTACGAATGTGAAATGACGCATGCCTTATGGATTCACGCATATAAAAAGTCGTAATCTGCAGATGAGGACGGGTCAAAAGAGATCCTGTTAATAATCATTCGTGCAGAAATGATCGTATTTTTCAAAGATATCTGTTTATGAATGTGAAATGTCGCATGCTTTATGGATTCACGCATATAACAAGTCGTAATCTGCAGATTAGGTCCCGATAAAAGAGATCCAGCTAATAATCATTCGTGAAGATACGATCTTATTTTCAATGATATCTTTTTATGAATGTAAAATGACGCATGCTAGATGGATTCACGCGAATCGCATGTCGTAATATGCAGGTTTGGTCCTGATTAAAAGGATGCTGCGAATATTCATCTGAGCAAATAAGATCTCATTTTAAAGATATTTGTTTATGAATGTGAAATGACGCATGCCTTATGGATTCAGGCATATAACAAGCCGTAATCTGCAGATGAGGACCGGTCAAAAGAGATACTGCTAATAATCATTCGTGCAGATACGATCTTATTTTTCAAAGATATCTGTTTATGAATGTGAAATGACGCATGCTTTATGGATTCACGCGTATCATAAGTTGTAATCTGCAGATTTGTTCCTGATGAAGGGGATGTATTCTTGAGATATGCGTGAATACGCATATCACAAGACGTAATCTGCAGATTAGGACCGGATAATAGAGATCCTACTAATAATTATTCGTGCAGATACGATCTTATTTTTCAAAGATATCTGTTTATGAATGTGAAATGATGCAAGCTTTATGGATTCACGCGTACTACAAGACGTAATCTGTAGATTAGATCGGGATAAAAGAGATCTTGCTAATAATCATTCGTGCAGATACGATCTTATTTTTCAATGATATCTTTTTATGAATGTAAAATGACGCATGCTAGATGGATTCACGCATATAACAAGTCGTAATCTGCAGATTTAGTCCGGATAAAAGGGGTGAATAGAATAATCATTCGTACAGATACGATCTTATTTTTCAAAGATATCTGTTTATGAATGTGAAATGACGCATGCTTTATGGATTCACGCGTATCATGAGTTGTAATCTGCAGATTTAGTCCTGATGAAGGGGATGTATTCTCGTGATATGCGTGAATACGCTTATCACAAGACGTAATCTGCAGATTAGGACCGGATAATAGAGATCCTGCTAATAATCATTCGTGAAGATACGATCTTATTTTTCAAAGATATCTGTTTATGAATGTGAAATGACGCAAGCTTTATGGATTCACGCGTACTACAATACGTAATCTGCAGATTTGGTCCTGATAAAAAGGATGCCGCGAATAGTCTTCTGTGCATATATGATCTTATTTTTTAAAGATAACTGTTTATGAATGTGAAATGACGCATGTTTTATGGATTCACGCGTACTACAAGACGTAATCTGCAGTTTTGGTCCGGATTAAAAGGATGCTGCGAATAATCATCTGAGCAAATAAGATGTCATTTTAAAGATATTTATTTATGAATGTGAAATGACGCATACTTTTTGGATTCACGCGTACTACAAGACGTAATCTGCAGATTGGGCCCGGATGAAAGTGATGCTCTGTGCAAATATGATCTTATTTTTTAAAGATATTTGTTTATGAATGTGAAATGAAGCAAGCTTTATGGATTCACGCGTACTACAAGACGTCTCTGCAGATTTGGTCCGGATAAAAGGGATGCTGCTAATAATTATCTGTGTAAATATGGTTCTTTGAAGATATCTGTTTACGAATGTGAAATGACGCAAGCTTTATGGATTCACGCGTACTACAAGACGTAATCTGCAGATTAGATCGGGATAAAAGAGATCTTGCTAATAATCATTCGTGCAGATACGATCTTATTTTCAATGATATCTTTTTATGAATGTAAAATGACGCATGCTAGATGGATTCACGCGTATCACATGTCGTAATATGCAGATTTGGTCTTGATAAAAAGGATGCTGCGAACAGTCTTCTGTGCAAATATGATCTTATTTTTCAAAGATATTTGTTTACGAATGTGAAATGACGCATGCCTTATGGATTCACGCATATAAAAAGTCGTAATCTGCAGATGAGGACCGGTCAAAAGAGATCCTGTTAATAATCATTCGTGCAGAAATGATCGTATTTTTCAAAGATATCTGTTTATGAATGTGAAATGTCGCATGCTTTATGGATTCACGCATTTAACAAGTCGTAATCTGCAGATTTAGTCCGGATAAAAGGGGTGAATACAATAATCATTCGTACAGATACGATCTTATTTTTCAAAGATATCTGTTTTTGAATGTGAAATGACGCAAGCTTTATGGATTCACGCGTACTACAAGACGTCATCTGCAGATTTGGTCCGTATAAAAGGGGTGCATAGAATAATCATTCGTAAAGATACGATCTTATTTTTCAATGATATCTTTTTATGAATGTAAAATGACGCATGCTAGATGGATTCACGCGTATCACATGTCGTAATATGCAGATTTGGTACTGATAAAAAGGATGCTGCGAATAGTCTTCTGTGCAAATATGATCTTATTTTTCAAAGATATTTGTTTACGAATGTGAAATGACGCATGCCTTATGGATTCACGCATATAAAAAGTCGTAATCTGCAGATGAGGACGGGTCAAAAGAGATCCTGTTAATAATCATTCGTGCAGAAATGATCGTATTTTTCAAAGATATCTGTTTATGAATGTGAAATGTCGCATGCTTTATGGATTCACGCATATAACAAGTCGTAATCTGCAGATTAGGTCCCGATAAAAGAGATCCAGCTAATAATCATTCGTGAAGATACGATCTTATTTTCAATGATATCTTTTTATGAATGTAAAATGACGCATGCTGGATGGATTCACGCGAATCGCATGTCGTAATATGCAGGTTTGGTCCTTATTAAAAGGATGCTGCGAATATTCATCTGAGCAAATAAGATCTCATTTTAAAGATATTTGTTTATGAATGTGAAATGACGCATGCCTTATGGATTCAGGCATATAACAAGCCGTAATCTGCAGATGAGGACCGGTCAAAAGAGATACTGCTAATAATCATTCGTGCAGATACGATCTTATTTTTCAAAGATATCTGTTTATGAATGTGAAATGACGCATGCTTTATGGATTCACGCGTATCATAAGTTGTAATCTGCAGATTTGTTCCTGATGAAGGGGATGTATTCTTGTGATATGCGTGAATACGCATATCACAAGACGTAATCTGCAGATTAGGACCGGATAATAGAGATCCTACTAATAATTATTCGTCCAGATACGATCTTATTTTTCAAAGATATTTGTTTACGAATGTGAAATAACGCATGTTTTATGGATTCACTCATATTACAAGACGTAATCTGCAGATTAGGTCCCGATAAAAAAGATCCTGCTAATAATCATTCGTGAAGATACGATCTTATTTTTCAATGATATATTTTTATGAATGTGAAATGACGCATGCTATATGGATTCACGCGTACTACAAGAGGTAATCTGCAGTTTTGGCTCGGATGAAAGTGATGCTCCGTGCAAATATGATCTTTTTTTTTAAAGATATCTGTTTATGAATGTGAAATGACGCATGTTTTATGGATTCACGCGTACTACAAGACGTAATCTGCAGATGAGCACCGGTCAAAAGAGATCCTGCTAATAATCATTCGTGCAGACACGATCTTATTTTTCAAAGATATTTGTTTACGAATGTGAAATAACGCATGTTTTATGGATTCACTCATATTACAAGACGTAATCTGCAGATTAGGTCCCGATAAAAGAGATCCTGCTAATAATCATTCGTGAAGATACGATCTTATTTTCAATGATATCTTTTTATGAATGTGAAATGACGCATGCTTTATGAATTCACGCGTACTACAAGAGATAATCTGCAGTTTTGGCTCGGATTAAAAGGATGCTGCGAATAGCATCTATGAAAATATGGTTTTTGAAGATATCTGTTAGTGGATGTAAAATTTCGCATGCTTTATGGATTCACGCGCACTACAAGACGTAATCTGCAGATTTGGTCCGGATAAAAGGGGTGCATAGAATAATCATTCGTGAAGATTCGATCTTATTTTTCAAAGATATTCGCTTGTGAATGTGAAATGACCCATCCTCTATGTATTCACGTGTATTACAAGACGTAATCTACAGAGTTGGACCGGTTGAAAGGGATGGTGCCAATAATTATCTGTGAAAATATGAAATGGTTTTTTGAAGATAACAATCAGTGGATGTAAAATTTTGCATGCTTTAAGGATTTACGCATATCGCAAGTCGTAATCTGCAGATTTGGTCCTGATAAATGGGATGTATTCACGCATATCACAAGACGTAATCCGAAGATTAGGACTGCATAAAAGCGATACTGCTAATAATCATTCGTGCAGATACAATCTTATTTTTCAAAGATATCTGATTGTGAATATAAAATGACGCATGCTTTATGGATTCACGCGCACTACAAGACGTAATCTGCAGATTTGGTCCGGATAAAAGGGGTGCATAGAATAATCATTCGTGAAGATTCGATCTTATTTTTCAAAGATATTCGCTTGTGAATGTGAAATGACCCATCCTCTATGTATTCACGTGTATTACAAGACGTAATCTACAGAGTTGGACCGGTTGAAAGGGATGGTGCCAATAATTATCTGTGAAAATATGAAATGGTTTTTTGAAGATAACAATCAGTGGATGTAAAATTTTGCATGCTTTAAGGATTTACGCATATCGCAAGTCGTAATCTGCAGATTTGGTCCTGATAAATGGGATGTATTCACGCATATCACAAGACGTAATCCGAAGATTAGGACTGCATAAAAGCGATACTGCTAATAATCATTCGTGCAGATACAATCTTATTTTTCAAAGATATCTGATTGTGAATATAAAATGACGCATGCTTTATGGATTCACGCATATAACAAGTCGTAATCTGCAGATTTAGTCCGGATAAAAGGGGTGAATAGAATAATCATTCGTACAGATACGATCTTATTTTTCAAAGATATCTGTTTATGAATGTGAAATGACGCATGCTTTATGGATTCACGCGTATCATAAGTTGTAATCTGCAGATTTGGTCCTGATGAAGGGGATGTATTCTTGTGATATGCGTGAATACGCATATCACAAGACGTAATCTGCAGATTAGATCGGGATAAAAGAGATCTTGCTAATAATCATTCGTGCAGATACGATCTTATTTTCAATGATATCTTTTTATGAATGTAAAATGACGCATGCTAGATGGATTCACGCGTATCACATGTCGTAATATGCAGATTTGGTCCTGATAAAAAGGATGCCGCGAATAGTCTTCTGTGCAAATATGATCTTATTTTTTAAAGATAACTGTTTATGAATGTGAAATGACGCATGTTTTATGGATTCACGCGTACTACAAGACGTAATCTGTAGTTTTGGTCCTGATTAAAAGGATGCTGCGAATAATCATCTGAGCAAATAATATCTCATTTTAAAGATATTTGTTTATGAATGTGAAATGACGCATGCTTTATGAATTCACGCGTACTACAAGACGTAATCTGCAGTTTGGGTCCGGATTAAAAGGATGCTGCGAATAATCATCTGAGCAAATAAGATGTTATTTTAAAGATATTTGTTTATGAATGTGAAATGACGCATACATTTTGGATTCACGCGTACTACAAGACGTAATCTGCAGATTGAGCCCGGTTGAAAGTGATGCTCTGTGCAAATATGATCTTATTTTTTAAAGATATTTGTTTATGAATGTGAAATGAAGCAAGCTTTATGGATTCACGCGTACTACAAGACGTCTCTGCAGATTTGGTCCGGATAAAAGGGATGCTGCTAATAATCATTCGTGCAGATACGATCTTATTTTCAATGATATCCTTTTATGAATGTAAAATGACGCATGCTAGATGGATTCACGCGTATCACATGTCGTAATATGCAGATTTGGTCCTGATAAAAAGGATGCCGCGAATAGTCTTCTGTTCAAATATGATCTTATTTTTTAAAGATAACTGTTTATGAATGTGAAATGACGCATGCTTTATGGATCCACTCGTACTACAAGACGTAATCTGCAGTTTTGGTCCGGATTAAAAGGATGCTGCGAATAATCATCTGAGCAAATAATATCTCATTTTAAAGATATTTGTTTATGAATGTGAAATGACGCATGCTTTATGAATTCACGCGTACTACAAGACGTAATCTGCAGTTCTGGTCCGGATTAAAAGGATGCTGCGAATAATCATCTGAGCAAATAAGATGTCATTTTAAAGATATTTGTTTGTGAATGTGAAATGACGCATACTTTTTGGATTCACGCGTACTACAAGACGTAATCTGCAGATTGGGCCCGGATGAAAGTGATGCTCTGTGCAAATATGATCTTATTTTTTAAAGATATTTGTTTATGAATGTGAAATGAAGCAAGCTTTATGGATTCACGCGTACTACAAGACGTCTCTGCAGATTTGGTCCGGATAAAAGGGATGCTGCTAATAATTATCTGTGTAAATATGGTTCTTTGAAGATATCTGTTTATGAATGTGAAATGACGCAAGCTTTATGGATTCACGCGTACTACAAGACGTAATCTGCAGATTAGATCGGGATAAAAGAGATCTTGCTAATAATCATTCGTGCAGATACGATCTTATTTTCAATGATATCTTTTTATGAATGTAAAATGACGCATGCTAGATTGATTCACGCGTATCACATGTCGTAATGTGCAGATTTGGTCTTGATAAAAAGGATGCTGCGAATAGTCTTCTGTGCAAATATGATCTTATTTTTCAAAGATATTTGTTTACGAATGTGAAATGACGCATGCCTTATGGATTCACGCATATAAAAAGTCGTAATCTGCAGATGAGGAACGGTCAAAAGAGATCCTGTTAATAATCATTCGTGCAGAAATGATCGTATTTTTCAAAGATATCTGTTTATGAATGTGAAATGTCGCATGCTTTATGGATTCACGCATATAACAAGTCGTAATCTGCAGATTAGATCGGGATAAAAGAGATCTTGCTAATAATCATTCGTGCAGATACGATCTTATTTTTCAATGATATCTTTTTATGAATGTAAAATGACGCATGCTAGATGGATTCACCCGTATCACATGTCGTAATATGCAGATTTGGTACTGATAACAAGGATGCAGCGAATAGTCTTCTGTGCAAATATGATCTTATTTTTTAAAGATAACCGTTTATGAATGTGAAATGACGCAAGCTTTATGGATTCACGCGTACTACAATACGTTATCTGCAGATTTGGTCCGTATAAAAGGGGTGCATAGAATAATCATTCGTAAAGATACGATCTTATTTTTCAAAGATATTTGTTTACGAATGTGAAATGACGCATGTTTTATGGATTCACGCGTACTACAAGACGTAATCTGCAGTTTTGGTCCGGATTAAAAGGATGCTGCGAATAATCATCTGAGCAAATAAGATCTCATTTTAAAGATATTTGTTTATGAATGTGAAATGACGCATGCCTTATGGATTCACGCATATCACAAGACGTAATCCGCAGATTAGGACCGCATAAAAGCGATACTGCTAATAATCATTCGTGCAGATACGATCTTATTTTTCAAAGATATCTGTTCATGAATGTGAAATGACGCATGTTTTATGGATTCACTCATATTACAAGACGTAATCTGCAGATTAGGTCCCGATAAAAAAGATCCTTCTAATAATCATTCGTGAAGATACGATCTTATTTTTCAATCATATCTTTTTATGAATGTAAAATGACGCATGCTAGATGGATTCACGCGTATCACATGTCGTAATATGCAGATTTGGTCCTGATAAAAAGGATGCCGCGAATAGTCTGCTGTGCAAATATGATCTTATTTTTTAAAGATAACTGTTTATGAATGTGAAATGACGCATGTTTTATGGATTCACGCGTACTACAAGACGTAATCTGCAGATTTGGTCCTGATAAAAGGGATGCTGCTAATGATTATCTGTGTAAATATGGTTTTTTGAAGATATCTGTTTATGAATGTGAAATCATGCAAGCTTTATGGATTCACGCGTAATACAAGACGTTATCTGCAGATTTGGTCCGGATAAAAAGGATGATGAGAATAATCATATGTGCAAATATGATCTTAATTTGTAAACATATTTGTTCATGAATGTGAAATGACGACTGCTCTATGTATCCACGCATATCACAAGACGTAATCTGCAGATTAGGTCCGGATGAAAAGGATTCTGCAAGTAATAATTTGTGCTGATACGATTTTATTTTTCAAAGATATCTGTTCACGAATGTGAAATGGCGCATACTTTTTGGATTCACCCGTACTACAAGACGTAATCTGCAGATTAGATCGGGATAAAAGAGATCTTGCTAATAATAATTCGTGCAGATACGATCTTAATTTCAATGATATCTTTTTATGAATGTAAAATGACGCATGCTAGATGGATTCACGCGTATCACATGTCGTAATATGCAGATTTGGTCCTGATAAAAAGGATGCTGCGAATAGTCTTCTGTGCAAATATGATCTTATTTTTTAAAGATAACTGTTTATGAATGTGAAATGACGCATGTTTTATGGATTCACGCGTACTACAAGACGTCATCAGCAGATTTGGTCCGGATAAAAGGGGTGCATAGAATAATCATTCGTAAAGATACGATCTTATTTTTCAAAGATATTTGTTTACGAATGTGAAATGACGCATGTTTTATGGATTCACGCGTACTACAAGACGTAATCTGCAGATTAGGTCCCGATAAAAAAGATCCTTCTAATAATCATTCGTGAAGATACGATCTTATTTTTCAATCATATCTTTTTATGAATGTAAAATGACGCATGCTAGATGGATTCACGCGTATCACATGTCGTAATATGCAGATTTGGTCCTGATAAAAAGGATGCCGCGAATAGTCTGCTGTGCAAATATGATCTTATTTTTTAAAGATAACTGTTTATGAATGTGAAATGACGCATGTTTTATGGATTCACGCGTACTACAAGACGTAATCTGCAGATTTGGTCCTGATAAAAGGGATGCTGCTAATGATTATCTGTGTAAATATGGTTTTTTGAAGATATCTGTTTATGAATGTGAAATCATGCAAGCTTTATGGATTCACGCGTAATACAAGACGTTATCTGCAGATTTGGTCCGGATAAAAAGGATGATGAGAATAATCATATGTGCAAATATGATCTTAATTTGTAAACATATTTGTTCATGAATGTGAAATGACGACTGCTCTATGTATCCACGCATATCACAAGACGTAATCTGCAGATTAGGTCCGGATGAAAAGGATTCTGCAAGTAATAATTTGTGCTGATACGATTTTATTTTTCAAAGATATCTGTTCACGAATGTGAAATGGCGCATACTTTTTGGATTCACCCGTACTACAAGACGTAATCTGCAGATTAGATCGGGATAAAAGAGATCTTGCTAATAATAATTCGTGCAGATACGATCTTAATTTCAATGATATCTTTTTATGAATGTAAAATGACGCATGCTAGATGGATTCACGCGTATCACATGTCGTAATATGCAGATTTGGTCCTGATAAAAAGGATGCTGCGAATAGTCTTCTGTGCAAATATGATCTTATTTTTTAAAGATAACTGTTTATGAATGTGAAATGACGCATGTTTTATGGATTCACGCGTACTACAAGACGTCATCAGCAGATTTGGTCCGGATAAAAGGGGTGCATAGAATAATCATTCGTAAAGATACGATCTTATTTTTCAAAGATATTTGTTTACGAATGTGAAATGACGCATGTTTTATGGATTCACGCGTACTACAAGACGTAATCTGCAGTTTTGGTCCGAATTAAAAGGATGCTGCGAATAATCATCTGAGCAAATAAGATCTCATTTTAAAGATATTTCTTTATGAATGTGAAATGACGCATGCCTTATGGATTCACGCGTACTACAAGAGGTAATCTGCAGTTTTGGCTCGGATGAAAGTGATGCTCTGTGCAAATATGATCTTATTTTGGAAAGATATTTGTTCATGAATGTGAATTGTCGCATGCCTATGGATTCACGCGTATCGCATGTCGTAATATGCAGGTTTGGTCCTGATAAAAAGGATGCTGCGAATAGTCATCTGTGCAAATATGATCTTATTTTTTAAAGATAACTGTTTATGAATATGAAATGACGCATGCTTTATGGATTCACGCGTACTACAAAACGTAATCTGCAGATTTGGTCCGGATAAAAAGGATGATGCGAATAATCGTATGTGCAAATATGGTCTTAATTTGTAATGATATTTGTTCATGAATGTGAATTGACGCATGCCTATGGATTCACGTGTATCACAAGACGTTATCTGCAGATTGGTCCGGATGATAGTGATGCTGCCAATATCAATTCGTGAAGATACGATCTTATTTTTCAAAGATATTTGATTATGAATATGAAATGACGCATGCTTTATGGATTCACGCGTATCGCATGTCGTAATATGCAGGTTTGGTCCTGATAAAAAGGATGCTGCGAATAGTCATCTGTGCAAATATGATCTTATTTTTTAAAGATAACTGTTTATGAATATGAAATGACGCATGCCTATGGATTTACGTGTATCACAAGACGTTATCTGCAGATTGGTCCGGATGATAGTGATGCTGCCAATATCAATTCGTGAAGATACGATCTTATTTTTCAAAGATATTTGTTTATGAATATGAAATGACGCATGCTTTATGGATTCACGCGTACTACAAGTCGTAATCTGCAGATTTGATCCCGATAAAAGGGATGCTGCTAATAATTATCTGTGTAAATATGGTTTTTTGAAGATATCTGTTTATGAATGTGAAATCACGCAAGCTTTATGGATTCACGCGTACTACAAGACGAAATCTGCAGATTTGGTCCGGATAAAAAGGATGATGCGAATAATCATATGTGCAAATATGATCTTAATTTGTAAAGATATATGTTCATGAATGTGAATTGACGCATGCCTATGGATTCACGTGTATCACAAGACGTTATCTGCAGATTGGTCCGGATGATAGTGATGCTGCCAATATCAATTCGTGAAGATACGATCTTATTTTTCAAAGATATTTGATTATGAATATGAAATGACGCATGCTTTATGGATTCACGCGTACTACAAGTCGTAATCTGCAGATTTGGTCTCGATAAAAGGGATGCTGCTAATAATTATCTGTGTAAATATGGTTTTTTGAAGATATCTGTTTATGAATGTAAGCTTTATGGATTCACGCGTACTACAAGACGTAATCTGCAGATTAGATCGGGATAAAAGAGATCTTGCTAATAATCATTCGTGCAGATACGATCTTATTTTCAATGATATCTTTTTATGAATGTAAAATGACGCATGCTAGATGGATTCACGCGTATCACATGTCGTAATATGCAGATTTGGTCTTGATAAAAAGGATGCTGCGAACAGTCTTCTGTGCAAATATGATCTTATTTTTCAAAGATATTTGTTTACGAATGTGAAATGACGCATGCCTTATGGATTCACGCATATAAAAAGTCGTAATCTGCAGATGAGGACCGGTCAAAAGAGATCCTGTTAATAATCATTCGTGCAGAAATGATCGTATTTTTCAAAGATATCTGTTTATGAATGTGAAATGTCGCATGCTTTATGGATTCACGCATTTAACAAGTCGTAATCTGCAGATTTAGTCCGGATAAAAGGGGTGAATACAATAATCATTCGTACAGATACGATCTTATTTTTCAAAGATATCTGTTTTTGAATGTGAAATGACGCAAGCTTTATGGATTCACGCGTACTACAAGACGTCATCTGCAGATTTGGCCCGTATAAAAGGGATGCTGCTAATGATTATCTGTGTAAATATGGTTTTTTGAAGATATCTGTTTATGAATGTGAAATCATGCAAGCTTTATGGATTCACGCGTAATACAAGACGTTATCTGCAGATTTGGTACTGATAAAAAGGATGCTGCGAATAGTCTTCTGTGCAAATATGATCTTATTTTTCAAAGATATTTGTTTACGAATGTGAAATGACGCATGCCTTATGGATTCACGCATATAAAAAGTCGTAATCTGCAGATTAGGTCCCGATAAAAGAGATCCAGCTAATAATCATTCGTGAAGATACGATCTTATTTTCAATGATATCTTTTTATGAATGTAAAATGACGCATGCTGGATGGATTCACGCGAATCGCATGTCGTAATATGCAGGTTTGGTCCTGATTAAAAGGATGCTGCGAATATTCATTTGAGCAAATAAGATCTCATTTTAAAGATATTTGTTTATGAATGTGAAATGACGCATGCCTTATGGATTCAGGCATATAACAAGCCGTAATCTGCAGATGAGGACCGGTCAAAAGAGATACTGCTAATAATCATTCGTGCAGATACGATCTTATTTTTCAAAGATATCTGTTTATGAATGTGAAATGACGCATGCTTTATGGATTCACGCGTATCATAAGTTGTAATCTGCAGATTTGTTCCTGATGAAGGGGATGTATTCTTGTGATATGCGTGAACACGCATATCACAAGACGTAATCTGCAGATTAGGACCGGATAATAGAGATCCTACTAATAATTATTCGTGCAGATACGATCTTATTTTTCAAAGATATTTGTTTACGAATGTGAAATAACGCATGTTTTATGGATTCACTCATATTACAAGACGTAATCTGCAGATTAGGTCCCGATAAAAAAGATCCTGCTAATAATCATTCGTGAAGATACGATCTTATTTTTCAATGATATATTTTTATGAATGTGAAATGACGCATGCTATATGGATTCACGCGTACTACAAGAGGTAATCTGCAGTTTTGGCTCGGATGAAAGTGATGCTCCGTGCAAATATGATCTTTTTTTTTAAAGATATCTGTTTATGAATGTGAAATGACGCATGTTTTATGGATTCACGCGTACTACAAGACGTAATCTGCAGATGAGCACCGGTCAAAAGAGATCCTGCTAATAATCATTCGTGCAGACACGATCTTATTTTTCAAAGATATTTGTTTACGAATGTGAAATAACGCATGTTTTATGGATTCACTCATATTACAAGACGTAATCTGCAGATTAGGTCCCGATAAAAGAGATCCTGCTAATAATCATTCGTGAAGATACGATCTTATTTTCAATGATATCTTTTTATGAATGTGAAATGACGCATGCTTTATGAATTCACGCGTACTACAAGAGATAATCTGCAGTTTTGGCTCGGATTAAAAGGATGCTGCGAATAGCATCTATGAAAATATGGTTTTTGAAGATATCTGTTAGTGGATGTAAAATTTCGCATGCTTTATGGATTCACGCGCACTACAAGACGTAATCTGCAGATTTGGTCCGGATAAAAGGGGTGCATAGAATAATCATTCGTGAAGATTCGATCTTATTTTTCAAAGATATTCGCTTGTGAATGTGAAATGACCCATCCTCTATGTATTCACGTGTATTACAAGACGTAATCTACAGAGTTGGACCGGTTGAAAGGGATGGTGCCAATAATTATCTGTGAAAATATGAAATGGTTTTTTGAAGATAACAATCAGTGGATGTAAAATTTTGCATGCTTTAAGGATTTACGCATATCGCAAGTCGTAATCTGCAGATTTGGTCCTGATAAATGGGATGTATTCACGCATATCACAAGACGTAATCCGAAGATTAGGACTGCATAAAAGCGATACTGCTAATAATCATTCGTGCAGATACAATCTTATTTTTCAAAGATATCTGATTGTGAATATAAAATGACGCATGCTTTATGGATTCACGCATATAACAAGTCGTAATCTGCAGATTTAGTCCGGATAAAAGGGGTGAATAGAATAATCATTCGTACAGATACGATCTTATTTTTCAAAGATATCTGTTTATGAATGTGAAATGACGCATGCTTTATGGATTCACGCGTATCATAAGTTGTAATCTGCAGATTTGGTCCTGATGAAGGGGATGTATTCTTGTGATATGCGTGAATACGCATATCACAAGACGTAATCTGCAGATTAGATCGGGATAAAAGAGATCTTGCTAATAATCATTCGTGCAGATACGATCTTATTTTCAATGATATCTTTTTATGAATGTAAAATGACGCATGCTAGATGGATTCACGCGTATCACATGTCGTAATATGCAGATTTGGTCCTGATAAAAAGGATGCCGCGAATAGTCTTCTGTGCAAATATGATCTTATTTTTTAAAGATAACTGTTTATGAATGTGAAATGACGCATGTTTTATGGATTCACGCGTACTACAAGACGTAATCTGTAGTTTTGGTCCTGATTAAAAGGATGCTGCGAATAATCATCTGAGCAAATAATATCTCATTTTAAAGATATTTGTTTATGAATGTGAAATGACGCATGCTTTATGAATTCACGCGTACTACAAGACGTAATCTGCAGTTTGGGTCCGGATTAAAAGGATGCTGCGAATAATCATCTGAGCAAATAAGATGTTATTTTAAAGATATTTGTTTATGAATGTGAAATGACGCATACATTTTGGATTCACGCGTACTACAAGACGTAATCTGCAGATTGAGCCCGGTTGAAAGTGATGCTCTGTGCAAATATGATCTTATTTTTTAAAGATATTTGTTTATGAATGTGAAATGAAGCAAGCTTTATGGATTCACGCGTACTACAAGACGTCTCTGCAGATTTGGTCCGGATAAAAGGGATGCTGCTAATAATCATTCGTGCAGATACGATCTTATTTTCAATGATATCTTTTTATGAATGTAAAATGACGCATGCTAGATGGATTCACGCGTATCACATGTCGTAATATGCAGATTTGGTCCTGATAAAAAGGATGCCGCGAATAGTCTTCTGTTCAAATATGATCTTATTTTTTAAAGATAACTGTTTATGAATGTGAAATGACGCATGTTTTATGGATCCACTCGTACTACAAGACGTAATCTGCAGTTTTGGTCCGGATTAAAAGGATGCTGCGAATAATCATCTGAGCAAATAATATCTCATTTTAAAGATATTTGTTTATGAATGTGAAATGACGCATGCTTTATGAATTCACGCGTACTACAAGACGTAATCTGCAGTTCTGGTCCGGATTAAAAGGATGCTGCGAATAATCATCTGAGCAAATAAGATGTCATTTTAAAGATATTTGTTTGTGAATGTGAAATGACGCATACTTTTTGGATTCACGCGTACTACAAGACGTAATCTGCAGATTGGGCCCGGATGAAAGTGATGCTCTGTGCAAATATGATCTTATTTTTTAAAGATATTTGTTTATGAATGTGAAATGAAGCAAGCTTTATGGATTCACGCGTACTACAAGACGTCTCTGCAGATTTGGTCCGGATAAAAGGGATGCTGCTAATAATTATCTGTGTAAATATGGTTCTTTGAAGATATCTGTTTATGAATGTGAAATGACGCAAGCTTTATGGATTCACGCGTACTACAAGACGTAATCTGCAGATTAGATCGGGATAAAAGAGATCTTGCTAATAATCATTCGTGCAGATACGATCTTATTTTCAATGATATCTTTTTATGAATGTAAAATGACGCATGCTAGATTGATTCACGCGTATCACATGTCGTAATGTGCAGATTTGGTCTTGATAAAAAGGATGCTGCGAATAGTCTTCTGTGCAAATATGATCTTATTTTTCAAAGATATTTGTTTACGAATGTGAAATGACGCATGCCTTATGGATTCACGCATATAAAAAGTCGTAATCTGCAGATGAGGAACGGTCAAAAGAGATCCTGTTAATAATCATTCGTGCAGAAATGATCGTATTTTTCAAAGATATCTGTTTATGAATGTGAAATGTCGCATGCTTTATGGATTCACGCATATAACAAGTCGTAATCTGCAGATTAGATCGGGATAAAAGAGATCTTGCTAATAATCATTCGTGCAGATACGATCTTATTTTTCAATGATATCTTTTTATGAATGTAAAATGACGCATGCTAGATGGATTCACCCGTATCACATGTCGTAATATGCAGATTTGGTACTGATAAAAAGGATGCAGCGAATAGTCTTCTGTGCAAATATGATCTTATTTTTTAAAGATAACCGTTTATGAATGTGAAATGACGCAAGCTTTATGGATTCACGCGTACTACAATACGTCATCTGCAGATTTGGTCCGTATAAAAGGGGTGCATAGAATAATCATTCGTAAAGATACGATCTTATTTTTCAAAGATATTTGTTTACGAATGTGAAATGACGCATGTTTTATGGATTCACGCGTACTACAAGACGTAATCTGCAGTTTTGGTCCGGATTAAAAGGATGCTGCGAATAATCATCTGAGCAAATAAGATCTCATTTTAAAGATATTTGTTTATGAATGTGAAATGACGCATGCCTTATGGATTCACGCATATCACAAGACGTAATCCGCAGATTAGGACCGCATAAAAGCGATACTGCTAATAATCATTCGTGCAGATACGATCTTATTTTTCAAAGATATCTGTTCATGAATGTGAAATGACGCATGTTTTATGGATTCACTCATATTACAAGACGTAATCTGCAGATTAGGTCCCGATAAAAAAGATCCTTCTAATAATCATTCGTGAAGATACGATCTTATTTTTCAATCATATCTTTTTATGAATGTAAAATGACGCATGCTAGATGGATTCACGCGTATCACATGTCGTAATATGCAGATTTGGTCCTGATAAAAAGGATGCCGCGAATAGTCTGCTGTGCAAATATGATCTTATTTTTTAAAGATAACTGTTTATGAATGTGAAATGACGCATGTTTTATGGATTCACGCGTACTACAAGACGTAATCTGCAGATTTGGTCCTGATAAAAGGGATGCTGCTAATGATTATCTGTGTAAATATGGTTTTTTGAAGATATCTGTTTATGAATGTGAAATCATGCAAGCTTTATGGATTCACGCGTAATACAAGACGTTATCTGCAGATTTGGTCCGGATAAAAAGGATGATGAGAATAATCATATGTGCAAATATGATCTTAATTTGTAAACATATTTGTTCATGAATGTGAAATGACGACTGCTCTATGTATCCACGCATATCACAAGACGTAATCTGCAGATTAGGTCCGGATGAAAAGGATTCTGCAAGTAATAATTTGTGCTGATACAATTTTATTTTTCAAAGATATCTGTTCACGAATGTGAAATGGCGCATACTTTTTGGATTCACCCATACTACAAGACGTAATCTGCAGATTAGATCGGGATAAAAGAGATCTTGCTAATAATAATTCGTGCAGATACGATCTTAATTTCAATGATATCTTTTTATGAATGTAAAATGACGCATGCTAGATGGATTCACGCGTATCACATGTCGTAATATGCAGATTTGGTCCTGATAAAAAGGATGCTGCGAATAGTCTTCTGTGCAAATATGATCTTATTTTTTAAAGATAACTGTTTATGAATGTGAAATGACGCATGTTTTATGGATTCACGCGTACTACAAGACGTCATCAGCAGATTTGGTCCGGATAAAAGGGGTGCATAGAATAATCATTCGTAAAGATACGATCTTATTTTTCAAAGATATTTGTTTACGAATGTGAAATGACGCATGTTTTATGGATTCACGCGTACTACAAGACGTAATCTGCAGTTTTGGTCCGAATTAAAAGGATGCTGCGAATAATCATCTGAGCAAATAAGATCTCATTTTAAAGATATTTCTTTATGAATGTGAAATGACGCATGCCTTATGGATTCACGCGTACTACAAGAGGTAATCTGCAGTTTTGGCTCGGATGAAAGTGATGCTCTGTGCAAATATGATCTTATTTTGGAAAGATATTTGTTCATGAATGTGAATTGTCGCATGCCTATGGATTCACGCGTATCGCATGTCGTAATATGCAGGTTTGGTCCTGATAAAAAGGATGCTGCGAATAGTCATCTGTGCAAATATGATCTTATTTTTTAAAGATAACTGTTTATGAATATGAAATGACGCATGCTTTATGGATTCACGCGTACTACAAAACGTAATCTGCAGATTTGGTCCGGATAAAAAGGATGATGCGAATAATCGTATGTGCAAATATGGTCTTAATTTGTAATGATATTTGTTCATGAATGTGAATTGACGCATGCCTATGGATTTACGTGTATCACAAGACGTTATCTGCAGATTGGTCCGGATGATAGTGATGCTGCCAATATCAATTCGTGAAGATACGATCTTATTTTTCAAAGATATTTGTTTATGAATATGAAATGACGCATGCTTTATGGATTCACGCGTACTACAAGTCGTAATCTGCAGATTTGATCCCGATAAAAGGGATGCTGCTAATAATTATCTGTGTAAATATGGTTTTTTGAAGATATCTGTTTATGAATGTGAAATCACGCAAGCTTTATGGATTCACGCGTACTACAAGACGAAATCTGCAGATTTGGTCCGGATAAAAAGGATGATGCGAATAATCATATGTGCAAATATGATCTTAATTTGTAAAGATATATGTTCATGAATGTGAATTGACGCATGCCTATGGATTCACGTGTATCACAAGACGTTATCTGCAGATTGGTCCGGATGATAGTGATGCTGCCAATATCAATTCGTGAAGATACGATCTTATTTTTCAAAGATATTTGATTATGAATATGAAATGACGCATGCTTTATGGATTCACGCGTACTACAAGTCGTAATCTGCAGATTTGGTCCCGATAAAAGGGATGCTGCTAATAATTATCTGTGTAAATATGGTTTTTTGAAGATATCTGTTTATGAATGTGAAATCACGCAAGCTTTATGGATTCACGCGTACTACAAGACGAAATCTGCAGATTTGGTCCGGATAAAAGGGGTGCATAGAATAATCATTCGTAAAGATACGATCTTATTTTTCAAAGATATTTGTTTACGAATGTGAAATGACGCATGTTTTATGGATTCACGCGTACTACAAGACGTAATCTGCAGTTTTGGTCCGAATTAAAAGGATGCTGCGAATAATCATCTGAGCAAATAAGATCTCATTTTAAAGATATTTCTTTATGAATGTGAAATGACGCATGCCTTATGGATTCACGCGTACTACAAGAGGTAATCTGCAGTTTTGGCTCGGATGAAAGTGATGCTCTGTGCAAATATGATCTTATTTTGGAAAGATATTTGTTCATGAATGTGAATTGTCGCATGCCTATGGATTCACGCGTATCGCATGTCGTAATATGCAGGTTTGGTCCTGATAAAAAGGATGCTGCGAATAGTCATCTGTGCAAATATGATCTTATTTTTTAAAGATAACTGTTTATGAATATGAAATGACGCATGCTTTATGGATTCACGCGTACTACAAAACGTAATCTGCAGATTTGGTCCGGATAAAAAGGATGATGCGAATAATCGTATGTGCAAATATGGTCTTAATTTGTAATGATATTTGTTCATGAATGTGAATTGACGCATGCCTATGGATTTACGTGTATCACAAGACGTTATCTGCAGATTGGTCCGGATGATAGTGATGCTGCCAATATCAATTCGTGAAGATACGATCTTATTTTTCAAAGATATTTGTTTATGAATATGAAATGACGCATGCTTTATGGATTCACGCGTACTACAAGTCGTAATCTGCAGATTTGATCCCGATAAAAGGGATGCTGCTAATAATTATCTGTGTAAATATGGTTTTTTGAAGATATCTGTTTATGAATGTGAAATCACGCAAGCTTTATGGATTCACGCGTACTACAAGACGAAATCTGCAGATTTGGTCCGGATAAAAAGGATGATGCGAATAATCATATGTGCAAATATGATCTTAATTTGTAAAGATATATGTTCATGAATGTGAATTGACGCATGCCTATGGATTCACGTGTATCACAAGACGTTATCTGCAGATTGGTCCGGATGATAGTGATGCTGCCAATATCAATTCGTGAAGATACGATCTTATTTTTCAAAGATATTTGATTATGAATATGAAATGACGCATGCTTTATGGATTCACGCGTACTACAAGTCGTAATCTGCAGATTTGGTCTCGATAAAAGGGATGCTGCTAATAATTATCTGTGTAAATATGGTTTTTTGAAGATATCTGTTTATGAATGTGAAATCACGCAAGCTTTATGGATTCACGCGTACTACAAGACGAAATCTGCAGATTTGGTCCGGATAAAAAGGATGATGCGAATAATCATATGTGCAAATATTATCTTAATTTGTAAAGATATATGTTCATGAATGTGAATTGACGCATGCCTATGGATTCACGTGTATCACAAGACGTTATCTGCAGATTGGTCCGGATGATAGTGATGCTGCCAATATCAATTCGTGAAGATACGATCTTATTTTTCAAAGATATTTGATTATGAATATGAAATGACGCATGCTTTATGGATTCACGCGTACTACAAGTCGTAATCTGCAGATTTGGTCCCGATAAAAGGGATGCTGCTAATAATTATCTGTGTAAATATGGTTTTTTGAAGATATCTGTTTATGAATGTGAAATCACGCAAGCTTTATGGATTCACGCGTACTACAAGACGAAATCTGCAGATTTGGTCCGGATAAAAGGCGTGCATAGAATAATCATTCGTGCAGATACGATCTTATTTTTCAAAGATATTTGTTGTGAATGTGAAATGATGCATCCTCTATGTATTCAAGTGTATTGAAAAACGTAATCTACAGATTTGGACCGGATGAATGGGATGCTGCCAATAATTATCTGTGCAAATATGATCTCAATTTGCAAAGATATTTGTTCATGAATGTGAAATGACGACTGCACTATGTATTTACGCATATCACAAGACGTAATATGCAGATTAAGTCCGGATGAAAAGGATGCTGCAAATAATAATTTGTGCAGATACGATCTTATTTTTGAAAGATATCTGTTCATGACTGTGAAATGACGCATACTTTTTGGATTCACGCGTACTACAAGACGTAATCTGCAGATTTGGCCCGGATGAAAGTGATGCTCTGTGCAAATATGATCTGAATTTGTAAAGATATATGTTCATGAATGTGAAATGACGCATTCTCTATTGATTCACGTGTATCACAAGACGTAATCTGCAGATTTGGTCTGATTGATAGCGATCCTGCGAAGATACATCTCTGCAATTATGATTTGGTTTTCCAAAGATATCTGTTTGTGAATGTAAAATGACGACTGCCCTATGTATCCACGCATATCATAAGACGTTATCTGCAGATTTGGTCCGGATACAAGGGATGCTGCGAATAATCATCTCTGCAATTATGATCTCATTTTAAAGATATTTGTTTATGAATATGAAATGACGCATGCTTTATGGATTCACTTATATCACAAGACGTAATCTGCAGATTAGGTCCGGATAAAAGAGATGCTGCCAATAATTATCTGTGCAAATATTATCTGAATTTGTAAAGATATTTGTTCATGAATGTGAAATGACGCATCCTCTATGTATCCACCCATATCACAAGACTTAATCTGCAGATTAGGTCCGGATAAACAGATCCTGCTAATAATCATTCGTGCAGATACGATCTTATTTTTCAAAGATATTTGCTTGTGAATGTGAAATGGCGCATCCTCTATGTATTCACGCATATCACGAGACGTTATCTGCAGAGTTGGTCCGGATGAAAAGGATGCTGCGTATAATTATTTGTGCAAATATGTTCTTATTTTTAAAGATATCTGTTAGCAATATCCATCAAAAACTTTGACCAACAAATCCCAACACTGCTAAGCGCGCACCCTACAATAACTGAGGACAACACTAGATTCGAATAAATAATGAGTCACATATTGTCTCCTCGCTACATACTGTTCGACAACAACCGAGTACAAATCACACCCATAGGCGCAGAAGCAGGCTAAACAGAAACACCAAGACGTTTAAAAACACAAAGATATATACCTGCAAACGACTCGAACACATTAACTTACCCCGATTCGCTACGTGTCTATGATTTATTCGATACCTATATTCGATGGATGCAACATACCAGTGGCACAATTTGTTATCGCCTGCAGTGAAGCAAGCTTACTCGTACCGCAATTCAGCGAACCATAAATAGCTAAATTCATTAAATGCGCATACAAGGTGAAGCCCAGAAAAGTGCGTATCAAAAAACATTTCAGACAATCTCATAAATATCTTTATAGCAGCATATTTTCATGGCAGATTCGGAATCGCGAATTTATATCACGAGCTGTAAGGCGATATAGCTAGCATCAAGCAACGTAAAAACGAACGCAATATCACTTTCTCAAACAAAGTCAAAGCGTTAGAAATATGAAATACAGCGGAAAGAGAAAATAGTTCAGACACGGCATAGAATAAGAAATAGAGCTATACGCAATAATTTTCATATGGGACTACACATTGAATAAAAGATCGCATAACTCACGCTAGAATGTTAGATGAAGCAACCACACGGGCCATAGAAATCGAACGCGACTTTGAATGGCATAACGACGAAGATACAGAACCTAAATATACGCAAAATAATATCAACGACAGCAAAAATGCCCAAGTAAATCATACAAGCTAAGCAAACAGAGAGATGCCAGATATGTTAAAGAACGAATAACACAGCAGCAAAATGTTGGTTCCGTAACAATGTCAGCAACGGCGTCGCCCCAACGCCACCACTAGTAAATACGATGTGGGCTGCACCTGAAAGAGAAATACCAATAGCTGACTGCGCGCCAGGGCGTGTGCAGAACTCACCAAATCAATTATCAAACTTATAGAACGCCTAAAGAAAGCCAATCTATCGCTTCAGCCGGAAAAATTCGAGTTCCTAATAAGTAAAGTTTTCTGGGACATATAATTAGTAGCGAAGGCCTACGCCCTGACCCGAAAGAGATCAAGGCAGTAAAAATTCACCAACACCAGAGACAGTAAAAAACGTAGAGCAATTTCTAGGACTAGCAAATTATTACAAGCGATTTATACCGAAATTTGCAAAAATTGCAAGACCCCTAAATCTGTTACTGAGAAAATATCAAGGGTTTAATTGGGAGCAAGAAACACAGCAGGCATTCGAAACTCTCAGAGACAAACTATGGGAACCGCCTACACTCATCCATCCCGACTTTGACAACAAATTTCTCGTAACTACCGATGCCTCGGACTACGCAATCGCAGGAGTTTTAAGGGGTCAAGCTTGAGTTAAATCCTGCAAAAAAACAAAAAAATATTCTTCTTACCAAAAAATTTTTGATTTGATGTAATTTGAAAAAAAATTCTATTGAAAATATATAAAATATACACCATTTTTATCGAAAAAAACATGTATATACCTTGTAAAATCATTGACCAAAATTCATGACATTTCACTATATAAATAAGTGTTTTTAGTCACTTGCCACGGCTTTTTGAAAGATCCGGACCGTCTCTATCCGGGCTTAAAATGTACCTTAAACATGCCCCCTCGGACCATCGAGAGACATTTCTAAAAAATATGAATTAAATATAGTTAGCAACAAATTTTGTTGCTAGCAATGTTTAATTCATATTTTTTAGATACGATTTTCGTCAAATCATACCTGTTGGGAAAACTGTACATAAATTATTAAAACATGCGTCAAAAAATTTTTATTATAAAATAAATTAAATCTTTCAAATTAAAAATTTCAAAATCTTTATACAACCATACATGGGTAAAAATGATTTTCATATTAAATTATTACATAAGGTTAGAAAGTAAAATTCGTGCCAAGAAAGCGGCATTGGTTTTTACAAATATTAACCTGATATGTTATTTACTACTTTCTGTACTTTTAATAAACAGCTTGTTTTTGACTTCTAATCTTGATAGCAATGAATCCACCTATATGGCTTAGTACAAAAATTATTGTTAGTCCAAGACAATCGATAATATAGTGGTTTTCATCATAGCCATATTTTTCTAGCACCTTCTTGCCCGAAGAAATGCAAGGTTCTTCGAAATCAGTAGAACATTCTGTAAAAAAAATATTCCAATGATTATTATTGCATTTATGTATGCAAGTAGTATACACCTTATAAAATTAAATTTAGTGTTTATTCTTTTTCATAATTTATCTAATTTCAAATTTACGCGTTTGATTACAGTTTTTTTCATTGTCCTCCATGCCCCCCTTGGCCCTTTCTCAATCAACATTTAATTCTTTTGAACATGTTCTGTCTACAAAAAAGACTTTGTTAAAACTTCTATTCGTAAAAATGTTTTATAAAAACGCAAACCGTCAGACTTGGAAAGTGACAGTTAATCCATACTAGAATTTTTCTTTTTATTCTACACTTGACAAAAATAACTACATTTTGTGCCTTCAATGCAAGGCAAAAGTAGAGTATTTATTTCATAAATTCCATTGAAACAATGAGATTTAATTAATAAAAGCATTGAATCGAATCTGAGTCTACATTTTAATTCCTTTTTGAACATTTCGCGCGCGCGAAGAAAAACACGTGCGAATTCGGGAATAAGAACGAGAGAGAGAGAGAGAGAGAGTGAGCGCGCGGGCTGATCCTTCAGGTGCGCGCTCAGATAGCTCTCGGCCTTAGGGAAATAAACACAGGACTTCGCTCGTGATCTCGTGTGCTGTGCTGTGTTCAGCGGATCGATATATTTTGTGTGTAAGTGCGACGCGGAGTCCGGGTTTCCTGATCTCCCTGCTTAGCGGTTCAGCAACGTCTAGTCCTGCAGTCTATCCGGGATCACGAGCGTCGGCGACGAAAATGAAAAGGTTTGTGTGACGCACAGTGACTGTGATTGTGTAATTGAATGTATATCACCCGCGCGAGGGTGATCCGGCGCGCGCGACCTTCACGGCGATATACGCACGCGAGCGCGATTATTCCAGCGTCGCGGCGAGTCGCAAAGTTGTTGGTGACTCACTTATTATTCTTTCATATTTGTAAACAAACGGTTTTGACGCGCTAGTGAAATATAACTTAGACTTATTATTTTACGTGCTTTTTCGTCATTTCTAAACCTCGCTCGTTTACTTCCGATTCCTGTTCTTTCCTGCGAATACCGCCGCCTACGCGGGCGTTATTTATTAGTACTTATCTAACGCAGTTGAGCAGCCGAGCACGCTCCAGGCGGCGCGTAGACCCAGCAAAACAACAGCAGCTGAGACATCTGCATGCAACGGAGTTTCGCGGGCCTAGAGGAGTCCTCTGCCGCATCGAGGGAACGCGATTCAGTTGTTTAACGCGTTATTCGTTGATTGAATTTGCACTTCGTTACACAAATTATAAAATATTCAATTTATAAAATAATGTCACTTATCTGATTAAATTGATTTTAATCGAGACTTTTTAATCATTTTCAATCGACTTCAATACATTTTACGCTTTAATCGATTTAATAGTATATTGTGCAACTAGGAAGGGAAAAGGGCGATTTCTAACGAGGGTGAGATTTGAGCACGAGTTGGAGTCGAGGGCGCCGAAAGCGCATGCATAAATTCGTGAAAACGCGCAGCTACTATAATGTCGTTATAATCCGGTGTTCGTTACACAAGATAGATAACCTAATTGTCTAAAGGGTAAACATTTAAAATTGCCACCTATTAATTCACACTCTATATTTATAGAACCGAGTAGTAATTTAAAGATAGTTCAAATAATCAAAAATATGAAATTAAAGATTGGGGGGGGGGGGGGGTTGATAATATTACTGTTAATGCATTGTTATTGTTAATGCACTGTCTCATATTTTCAACTTAAGCCTTGAAAAATCTATATGGCCATTGGCCCTAAAAACAGCAGAAGTGGTCCCAATCTATAAAGGCGCTAAATCTAAAATATCAAACCATAGACCGATATCGTTAAGATCTAATCTAGCTAAAATTTTTGAGAAAATTATTTATGTAACACTTTATTTTTTCTTTGATAAATATAGACTATTAGTACAGAATTAATTTGGTTTCATAAAAAATAAAGGCACTAAAAATGCGCTTAGCTATGTAACGAATCGACTGTACAGCAAATTAGATAAAAGTAAACCAATAGACATACTTTCCTTTATCTGGCAAAAGCTTTTGACATTGTTAATCATTCGATTCTATTAGATAAATTTTATAATTATGGTGTCTGAAGCGAAGCCCATAAACTTATATCAAGCGACCTAAACAATAGAAGGATTGGAACGATTGAAAGTTGTTATGGAACTATAACTGCAGGTGTACCTCAAGGCACCATTCTGGGACCACTCCTGTTTATAATTTATGTTAATGACTTATTAACTGATCGGAACGAAAGTACTATCTCATACGCTGATGATATTCATTTTTCTTTCACATTCTCCCAAGAGTCATTAGTTGCAATAAGTACTTAGAGGATATAAATACTTGGCTGGAACTTAATAAATTATCCTTGAATGTAACAAAAACTGTATATATAACATTTGGTAATTTTAAAGATAGTGTTCTAGTTGATCTGGACATTTATATACAGGGTAATAGCTTAGGCAGGGTCGAATCGTGTAAATATCTAAATATTATGTTTGATTATAATTTAAGATGGGATAGACATATTGAATATTTAATAAAGAAAACCAAATATATATATATATATATATATATATATATATATATATATATATATATATATATATATATATATATATATATACAGGGTGTTTCATTTTAATCCGACCACGACAAAAAACCATGGAAAAACTAATTTTAACGAAAAATGACCTTAACAAAAGTTGAAGGGGGCCATCGAATGACACAAACACCTATGACCTTGAACTCCATTTTCAAGGTCATTTGAGGGTAATTGTGATTTTTTTAAATAGGAACCTCTATTTTAGACCTTGGAATCGGATAGAGCGGAAAAAATTACGTCGCAAAGGATATTTTAAGTTTGCTTTGGTGACCTTGAGAAGGTCAATTCAAGGTCAAATAACAAAAAATCTGCTAAACAGCTGTTTGTCTGGTGCGTCCGTCCGTCTGGCTGTTCGTCCAGTGCGTCCAATCCACCTGTCACGGTAATTTTGATTAAGATATTGTTTAGACAATTAGCTATTCGAGCATAGTGCGCAGGAGCTCCTTCTAATTGAATCCACATTCTTGCTCTTGTGTATAAATCTACTTCTTCAAGAAGTACTGGAAGACGTTCTCTCAGGAACTGTAAAAAATTATGGCCATTTACATTTTCATCGAATAAGTATGGGCCTACAAGGTATCCGTTAACAATTCCACACCAAACATCAAGACTCCAACGATTTTGGTTATCTATCTGCCTGTACCAATGCGGATTAACATTCGACCAATAATGACAGTTGTGTCGGTTAAGCTCTCCATTGCTTTTGAATTTTGCTTCATCAGAAAACATTACGTATTGAAAAAAGTGACGATCATTAGCAATCATTTGTCGTGCCCATTGGCAAAACTGTAGCCTTAACCTCATATCAGCAGGTGTGAGATCCTGATTCAAAGTAATATGATATGGATGATAATGTTGACTTCTCAGTATTCTCCAAGCAGTAGCCGTAGGTATACCACTTTGCCTTTGAATTTCATGGGTACTAACGTGGGGATTCAAATGAACCATTGCTAAAGCGACCATTACACGAAGATCATCTTCGTTGTAATTACGACGTTCTCTAACCCGTGCTAGTTGCCCTTGTTGAGCTGAGTAACGCTAAAGATAGGATAAAAATTCGCTTACGAAAACATCCCAAGAACTGAATAGAATCCAAAAAAATGGTGGTGTCTTTGGGCACCTACATTCAAATCTGTACATAATAAAAGAGAGAGGCAAGGAGACTCACTCTAATCAAGCACCCCAAAGGGAACACAATCCTATTACGTCCACGTTGTTGTTCCTGGGCAACACTAAAGTTAGGATATAAATATGGACTCCACATAACATTTGATATTGCATTTTTGCACTTTTGACCTTACAAAATGGCTTTAAAGTCAGCAAAGCATAATCACATTTTAAGTCAATTATTCTCTTAATGTTTATTACAATAACAAAATGATAATTCTACGAAAAAATTGAAAGGTAAACAATCTTAGGCTGATACTTCTTATTTGACCTTGAATTGACCTTCTCAAGGTCACTAAGGCAAACCTGAAATGTCATTTCCGACGTAATTTTTTCCGCTGCTCCGTATTCCAAGGTAAAAATAGGGGTTCCCGTTAAAAAAATACAATGACCTTAAAATGACCTTGAAAATCGAGTTCAAGGGCAAAGGTGTTGGTGTCATTAGATAGCCCCTTTTGCTCCCTTCAACTTTTGTCAAGGTCATCTTTCGACATCAGTAAAATAAAACCAGACAAACAGCTGTTTAGCAGATTTTTTGTTATTTGACCTTGAATTGACCTTCTCAAGGTCACCAAAGCAAACTTAAAATATCCTTTGCGACGTAATTTTTGCCGCTCTATCCGATTCCAAGGTCTAAAATAGAGGTTCCTATTAATCAAGCACCCCAAAGGGAACACAATCCTATTACATCCACGTCGTTGTTCCTGGGCAACACTAAAGTTAGGTTATAAATATGGACTCCACATAACATTTGATATTGCATTTTTGCACTTTTGACCTTACAAAATGGCTTTAAAGTCAGAAAAGCATAATCACATTTTAAGTCAATTATTCTCTTAATGTTTATTACAATAACAAAATGATAATTCTACGAAAAAATTGAAAGGTAAACAATCTTAGGCTGATACTTCTTATTTGACCTTGAATTGACATTCTCAAGGACACTAAAGCAAACTTGAAATGTCATTTCCGACGTAATTTTTTCCGCTGCTCCGTATTCCAAGGTAAAAATAGGGGTTCCCGTTAAAAAAATACAATGACCTTAAAATGACCTTGAAAATCGAGTTCAAGGTCAAAGGTGTTGGTGTCATACGATGGCCCCCTTTACCCCCTTCAACTTTTGTTCAGGTCATTTTTCGTTAAAATTAGTATTTCCATGGTTTTTTGTCGTGGTCGGATTAAAATGAAACACCCTGTATATATATATATATATATATATATATATTTCATTTTAATCTTTAATCTCAATTATCTCGTTGGCAAAGCATGCCAGCGAAAAAAGTTTCGGGTAAAAGTTTTAGGATTTTTCCCTGGCTATCTGATGATGACCTTGACAATGTCATTGAGCCATCAAGGTCATTTGAAGGACGTCGATTTTTTCAAATAGAAACCCCTACTTTTGGCACCAGAAATGGAAAGAGCGGGAAATTTTACGTTCGAACATGTGATTTTGGAAACAAATCATCTTTTGTGCGGAAATTACCTTTGACATCAGCCGAACCCAGGATGCACCATCGAGGAGGTTGTCAAA
This sequence comes from Nasonia vitripennis, assembly GCF_009193385.2. Lineage (NCBI taxonomy): Eukaryota > Metazoa > Arthropoda > Insecta > Hymenoptera > Pteromalidae > Nasonia > Nasonia vitripennis. The sequence continues at coordinate 489,849 of NW_022279637.1, forward strand.
AGGATTTAGCATCCCATTTTTTGTTGTATTTTTTTGTATTTTTTCTTTATTTGTTTTTTTTGTTTTTTCCCTTTTTGTTATTTTTTTTGTATTTTTATGGAATGTTAACTGGAGTTAACCATTGATTAATTGTTCAAAATTACCGCCGTTTTGTTGGATGCAAAGATCAAGTCGAGCTCTGAATTGTTATGGTTCTAAGTAGTACATCTCGAGGGATTGCTGCACAAACTGTACGAATGCGTTCGATCATATTATCTCGCGTTGTTGGCGTTGAGCATAAACAACATTCTTAAGATATCCCCATAAGTAAAAATCGGAAGGGGTTAAATCAGGTGAACGAGGGGGCCAGGCAACTGGGCCATCTCGCCCAATCCACCTGCCATTGTAGCGGGTGCCAAAAGTAGGGGTTTCTATTTGAAAAAATCGACTTGACATTCAAATGACCTTGAAGGTCACGCTCAATGACATTGTCAAGGTCATCATCAGATAGCCAGGGAAAAATCCTAAAACTTTTATCTGAAACTTTTTTCGCTGGCATGCTTTGCCAACGAGATAATTGAGATTAAAGATTAAAATGACTCACCCTGTATATCTCTATTACACCTATGCACACAGAACAGCGTCTGCTGCAGTCAAAAGTTTCCGCACCTATGCAGTGTACATATAACCTCAATTTTCGTGTACGCTATTTATTACTTTTGCGCGCGCAATATAATTGTTTTTCGCGTACGCTATTATTGTTCTTCGCGTACGCTATTATTGTTTATCGCGTATGCGAGTTGAACCTCGGCGAGGTCTTGGTTATTTCGCGTGCGCTAGATATCTTTTCGCGTACGCTAAATATCTTTTCGCGTACGCTAAATATCTTTTCGCGTACGCTAAATATCTTTTCGCGTACGCGCTATCGGCCGCGGAGACAGACTCATAAATTTATTGAACGCTAAAATGCCAAATAGGAAAAAAAAGTATTTATTTGATAAAAGTGTTCCAATCACTAAGTATGCTACAAGAAAAATTAGAAAAATATTACAAAGCCAAAAGGTTAGATTATAACCTAAGGACTTTTTTTAAAGCAGACGCGTACATTTTTTATTTCTTACTAATGTGTTTTATGTTGTAGAAACAAGTGCCTCATCGTATAAAAATGTCTAATAATGATATTGATCACATGGACGATGCATTGATCAATGAAACTTTATCACAAGATGTGTCATTAATTGAAAGATCCATACAGATATCAAATGTAAGTTCATAAATAATATAAATAATTTATTTACTATATGAAAATAATAAAATTAATGTGCGATATAAATTAATTTTATTGTTAGTGTGATGAACAATCGCTGGAAGACACAGTAAATGCTTCTGCAGAATCTGAGAGCAATAATATATTTGGTCAAAATGATACGGATGGTACATGCAAATTTGTTGATGGATCAACTTTCACTTGGGATCACTCGATATTTTACCCTTTATTGACATCTACTCCCTTTAATAACCCTTTGGTATGTATTTATTATTTATCTTCAACAATTTTGAGTAAAAATAAATTGATTGAAAATTTTTTTTTGGCAATTTAGAGTACATGCATCTTCTTAAGATAAAACATTTTGTCATTTAGTTTTTTTGTATTATTAAGGAGATTCATCTCGTTTAAAAATAAAAAAACACTTAGGGAAAAAAATTCACTCACAGATATGTATGAATAAAAAACCTATACAAAATTTTGAGTCATTGAGTCAAATATTTATTGTATTAACAAATAATTTCTGTTGCAAATGTTTGTATGAGAAATCTAATATTTTACGAATCTAAATTGGTTAGGAAACCATCAGTATCAGGGTACCTATATGCACTATAATTAATTAGTTTGACAAAAAATATGTGCATTTAACCTCAAAAACAGAGTCAAACGACGTCTGCATTGAATTTTTTTTTATAATATAAATAGTTTGATTTCTTAATTTAAAATCATTATTTGTTATATGCTAGCTTTTCATAAGTCCTATATTAATTATATCTTTTGTATCAACAATAAGTATTTTAAAAAATTATATAAAAAATTATATTGTGACTAGCAGCGTACCAGATGAATCTTTTTATAAGGAGGCTGTTGAATCAGGAAATGAATAGATGCGAGTGAGTATAGGCAAAAAGGTTTTTATTTGAGGATATATACAGACACAGGTACGTCCTAGGCAGCGGCTAGTCGCGTTCTAAGAGCGCTCGCATGGACTACTAACAGCTGAGAGAAACCCGCGAGCTTACGTGTGCTGTATATAATAAGAGCCAGAAAAGACGTACTACAACAGAGGCTTTCGAAATAACAAACAGAATTATAAAATAATTGCATGTACGTAGATATCTATAAATAAAAGCAATGTACCGGATGAACCTTCTTATAAGCATCAAATAAAATATTTCTGAAAATTGCATTTAAAAAATATTTTCCTAGGAAAATGAGGAAACTGGAAACTGGATAAATGATGAATATTATAGTAGTGATGATGAAATTCAAGAGGCTTTAAAAGACAAGAGTAAAGAATGCGATAGTATGAAACAATCAATGAACGCAAATGAAATTTTCAATTCAGTTTCAATTAATATTAATTGGCGTCTAGCAGATTTGCTTCTAATGTCCTTGAAATATTATTTATCTATTGCGTCATCAGTTACAAGTCTAGCAAATTTATTAAAACTTACTAATCGAATATGTGGTCAAAATATTTTGCCTGAAACTCGATATAAAATTGATCAGTTTTGTATTCCTATAAAATTTCATAGTATTTGCCCTGATTGTACTGAATATTTGGGTACGTTTGAAAAGTTAAATGATAAAGTTAAATGCCAAAATTGTAATTTAGTTATTGACGTGTCAAACCCAATTTGTGCTTTTATGCCATAATAAATCATTCAGATGCAGTGCGCGATTATTTGGAAAGCCATGATGAATATTATGATTTTGTAATAAAACGAAGGATCCATGAAAAAAATCACATTTTGGACATATATGATGGTAAATTGTATAGAGACTTTGTGAAAAGTTTGAATGAAGCTGATAGACATGCGTATGCAACAATGGGTTTTAATACTGATGGTGCACCAGTGTTTAAATCTTCGAATTTTTCAATATGGCCCATTTATGGCATACTTAATGAGATTCCTCTGCAAAGCAGACTTAACAGCTCTATTATTATTGGCCTATATTATGGATTAAATAAGCCAGAAATGAGTATTTTCTTACATAGTTTTGTAGAGACTATAAATCACTTGTCAACAGTGGGTATCAAATGCAGAATAAAAAACGAAGAACGCAACATTAAATTGTATGCACTCGTTGCATCTGTAGATACAGTTGCTCGTGCTCCTCTGAATGGATTCTTACAATTTAACGCTCATTTTGGTTGTGATCGGTGTGTATATCATAGCGGTAGTATGAGGTATCCGTTTCTAATTCCGCCTGCAGAGGACAGAAATCAAATGAATACGATTGCTTTTGCCAAAAAGGCACTCGAAGAAGGAGCACCTGTTAAAGGCATAAGAGAAGCTTCTCCACTGCTCCGTTTAAAAGGTTTTCGTATAATTGAGGGATTTACGCCTGATTATATGCATTGCTATCTAGCTGGTGTATCTCAACAATATATAGAATATATATTAAAAAATGTATCGAATATTGAAATGGATATTTTAAATAATCAAAGCACCTCATCAAATAGGACGCTTAACGAGGTCATTAAAAGAAAGATCTAAATGGAAAGCCCGAGACTGGGAGAACTGGATTCTGTACTACAGTGTGCCTATTTTCAAAGTGGTTTTGAAGAATAAAAATCATTTAAAGCACTGGTGTTTATTAGTGGATTCATTACACATATATTTGAAAATGGATATTACGTATTTTGAGTTAAATCAAGCTAATTTAATGTTACATGAATTTGTCTCGCAAGCTGAAGAATATTATGGAATTAGTGTATTATTATATTAGTGTCTTACAACGTACATCAGTTATTGCACGTTATAAAAAGTATACATGACTGGGGTCTATTATGGGCACATTCTACTTTTCCGTTCGAAGCAGCTAACCACAAACTATTTAAAGCAATTCACTGCGCAAAAGGAATAATTTTACAAATTGTACGGTACAATAATATTCAACGTTTTGTACAAATACTAGAACAAAATATATACCCTAGTTGTTCTGCTATTTTGTTAGATTACTGTGAAAATCTTAATATATCGAGAATTAAATAAACTCTTAAATTAACTACAATAACCTATTTTGGAAACGAGAAAATTTTAAATCAACAGTTAATTCAACATTTTAATGAAACCATTGTTTATTCGCGTCATCTCAGAAGACAAATAAGCGATCGTGTAATTTTTTTGCACAACTCAGTGATAAATCTTTCGTTGAATTTATTAATTTTCTAGTTGATACAGACAATAAACTAGAGTTAACCATTTGCAGAGTTATTAGAACAAAACCTTTCAACTATTCAACTGCAATCCAAGAAATAGTTGAATTCAGAGATATTATTTGTATACAAACAATTCAAATTTTGTTACCATCAGTATTTGTTGAAGCTGAAGGTAAAAGATACATTGTACCTATACCAAATTTGTATTCTTACTGAATTTCGACGATTATTATTATGTGTTTGAACCAAAAGTATGAATGCTAAGCGCTATATTTTTCTATAAATATTGTATAAAATGTAAATAAAATTTTGAATGTAAAATTTTTTGCAACACAAAATAACTAATATGTTTATAAATATATTTAAGTATATTTGCACTTCGTTTATTTATTATATCGATGTAATTTGTAAAAAAAATATATTATTATAAATTATTATTAAATAAACAATTATTATTACAATCATTATTATTACAATTATTATAAATAACCATGCTTTCAACTTAAAATGCTTATAATAGCTTCATTTTTTTAATTATTTTTTTTACGTTTATGTTTAGGGATATCGCGCGATAAATCTCGCGATTTATCTAGTGTAAAAAAGTTTCATTATATCATGCGATGAGTCGCGCGATCTGTAGCACGATTAATCGTGCAACTAATCGCGTCAATATTTACGTATTTTATCGTGCGAGAATTTTCAGTAGGGCCGAGATTATAAATCCGGATCGATGAATCCGAAATTTTCACGTTCCAAGAGCTAGAAGCTGTAGCGGTACGCAAAGAGAAAAGTGTCGAGTTTCTGTCTAGTTTTAAGTTTTTCGAAAGGTTATACAAATTATAAGCGACTGTCTGAAGAAAATGCCGAGTGAAAATATATCGGCACGCACAAGGGATTATAGTTTATTGTACGGTTTTTATAGCTTTTTATGAACGATGGTCACAGCCGATAGATACGATCGGAAAGAAGGGCCATGCTTAGAGCAGGTATAGAGTAGCGCTAGCGCGTAGGTTTATGGTGACAGGACTAGGGTTGCAGTGAAGAAAAATTGTGTTTAGTGTTAGCAATATGGACGCACGTGTGGAACTATTGAAGAAGAAGAGGATATCTTTGCAGACTGCTACGACCAAAGCGCTGAACTCGCTGAATATTTAGCTAGATGACCCCATCTCCGAAATAGCAGATTTGACAGTGGCCTATGGCTTGTTAAATGACAAGCAGCCAGAATTATAAACACTCGAGTCGGAACTGATAGACGCTCTTCAAGAAGGAACGGCATCTGACCAAGAAATCACAAAAGAGTATGACGAGAGCGACGTCTATAAAAGTAAGTACTTGCTGGCCAAATATAAATTTGACAGACGAATCGCCGCGAGAAACTGAGCGCAGAGTGCGAGAGCCTCTCCGTCGCCCAGTGCAATTATTGGCGAACGAAGTGGCGACGCAAGTCATGAAGGGAGACAGAATTTTCCCAAGATTGACCTCTACAAGTTTAGTGGCAACGTACGTGACTGGCTGAAGTTTTGGAGCCTATTTAAAAAGATCCACGAAGACACTAAACTAGACAATGAGGATAAATTTCAGTATCTCATACAAGCGATGGTGTCGGACTCGCGCGCGGCAGAACTTGTGAACAGTTATCCACCGACAGGAGATAATTATGTGAAGGCGATTGAAAGTTTGAAGCAACGTTTTGGATGTGAGGCTCTGCAGATTGAGGTATACATGCGTGAGTTATTACAATTAGTGCTGCAGAATGCCGCGTCCTCTAAAGTGATACCGTTAGCGAGTTTATACGATAAGATTGAAACGCATCTGCGTGCATTACAGACCTTTGGCGTGACTACCGACAAGTACGCAGCAATGCTTTTTCCGCTAGTGGAATCTGCGCTGCCAGAAGAACTTTTGCGGATGTGGCAGCGACCAAACAGTGCAAGTGAAGCAAGTGCGACCACAGCAAGTTCAACCGACGTGTCCAAAAATCGGTTAAGTAAGTTGATCAATTTTTTAGCAGCTGAGGTACAAAGTGAACAACGTATTGTCATGGCTGCGCAAGGATTTAAATTAGACGATAGTAGTGAATCAGATCGTTCGCAGAAGAAAAAGGCGCAGTCCACGGCAAAAGATGTACCAAGCGCACGTAATTTACTCACAAAAGGCAAAGAAATTACGTGTATATTTTGAAAGTAAAATGATCATGACAGCGCTAAGTGTGCAAAAGCCAAAAGTATGTCTTCGGACAAACGGCAAGAAGCATCGAGCGTATTTTAGATGCTTAAAAATAGGGTATGGTAGCAGATTATGCCGCGTGAATGTGAAATGCTCGAAGTGCTCGCGCCGACATGTTGATATAATGTGCTTTGTAACGAGGTGGTTTTCTCTCGTTATTTTCCTTTGCAACAGTGATTAGCTACTAACGCCCGGCCGTATTTATTTCGAAGGCGCCAGGTCGGACGATTTATCTGCGAACGTTTTGGGGTCGCGTCTCCGGCTAGTTACGAGACTCTATTCTCCGAGGGAGTTCGATCGGGAAAATAGGAAGTAATAAGCTTAGACCACTCGACTGATTATCACTTCACAAATCTTTACTTACAAAAAAAACCGGCTGTAATATAATAAACGCGAGGCTCTAAGGTGATATTTTCTACTAGCTACAAATTCCGTTTTCGCACACAACGCTCACACAGTTATTCGGTGCTACAAAATCTCGGCTCGTCGAAAATGCTGCCACGAGGCAGTAAAGCTCCGACTTTCGCAACGTCCGGCTTATTCCTCTCACACTCAATATGTATTATAAATATTACCATTAAACGATACCTTCCGGCTGAAGTTCTCTCTCGTACCTCTCCCTCGTTCTTATAACAATCACGACAAGATAACGCACTCTTATATTTTACTCTACTCTCAATTAAAAATGAATGGTCAAACCGTAGGGATGTTCTCTGGGCTGCGACGAAAAATCAAGTGGGCGAATTCTCTGGCCGAGGCGCGACGGTACACCTCCCTAGAGTACTCACACAAACGCAATACATAGTTATCGGTCTAGTGCCGTTACATTTGGCGATTTACATATGTTTTCTCGTGCGATCGTTGGGTTTTCACACTGTATCATACCACCTCTCATGTCATACATTACAAATAAAAAATTCTTTAGGTTACATAGGTGAATATTCTTTTTACACACACTCAACGCCTCACACATACAAGTAGCAGTATAGTATCTGCTGCCGCGGCCTGGCGCGAGGTTTTCCCCCTCCCGGCGGCGGGCTTATCTTCTGACTCGAGCGGCTTAGGTGTGAGCGTGCGTGAGCTCCAGCGTGTGTGTGTAGTCGCGCGGCTGGTATCTCTCTCTCTCTCTCCCGTGCGGGCTTACGGCTACTCGGCTGTTTCTCGGCTCTTTTCTATCTAAAATGCATACCAATAATTATGAGTATCAACTCATGGGCAGTTCGGATAGAGAGCAACATGGGGAAAAGAGAGAGAGGACTTTTCTACACAGACGGTTACCCCGTCGCATTCCCCCTCCCAAAACTAAACATACTCTGAATGTTTCAGTTTTACACTACAAAGGACGGAAAATATATGTCCCTCTCTCTCTCTCCTCCTCACACTACCATCTCGAGACTGCAGGGCTGTAAGAATGGCTTGATTAGCTTATACAATGAATAAAAAAAGGTCAACAAAGTTTGGGTTGAGAAACCCGGTCTAGATGAGGAAACTTACTTTACTGGCTGTAACTGGCTGTAAGTTTGGCTGTGATTCCGGCCGCGATCGAAGAGGGCTCGATATGTACCTCTCCTTACGTCCTCTGGCCAAACGCCTTTATTGGTGGCCATAGTGATTGTGGTTGCTACGTATACTTCCTTGAGACTTTTTCCTCGATCGAAAACCGTTCGGCAACTGACTTCTGTCCAAACGAAAACTCTTCTCTCCTTTTCGGCTTTCAAATCTCTCTCTTCTTCATGAGCTGGCTCAAGACACGAGTGCTGCACTTCTGGCGTTTCTGGCTCATTTACGGTTAGGGCCCAGGCAGTAAGTTCGTCCTTGAGAGGTTCACAAGTATCTTCTCTCTCCACTCCAACCATCGAACCCACGACCTCCTCCTTCGTCTGCTCGTCCATGTTTTCTTTCTTGATCTTCTCTTCAACATCTTTCTGCTCCAACACTTCTCCTTCATCTGCGAATGAGGCCTCCAAACTCTTCTTGATTGCCCCATCTGGCTGAAATCCCGAAGTACTACTGGCATCTTGTCTGTTGATTCGGTCAGGCTGTAACAACGGCTGAAAATTGGCTCTGGGCTGCAATATTGAGAGCGATGAATCCCTCGGGTTCTCTCCCGACTCGTTCTTCACCTCGTCTTGAGCTATTGAGTCCATTATTCGACCACTGCTGTTAGCTGCTGATTTTAACTGGAATGGTTGTACGTTCGTATCTTCACGGCGATCGGTAGCCTTATGTGATGATAGACAATCGTTACTTGAGGATGGAATCACACTACTGCATAACTTCACTGCTCTACATCTACTATTCTTCTTCTCCTCCTCGTCGTCACTACTGGACGGCCAGGCTGTAACAGCACTAGCAGTTGTCCTTGGCTTCATGACTACGATGTTGCTGAGCCAACGGGTTGCGTCAGCATTCGCATACGTCTTCTTCTCTTCATCACTCTCCAACATTCTTCTTCTACAATGCATTTTCTCTTCATTCAGGAATGCTGACTCCGAACACTTCTTGATTTTATCATCTGGCTGAAACCCTGAAGTACTACTGGCATCTTGTCTGTTAAATTGATCAGGCTGTAACGCCGGTTGAGGTTGGGTTCTAGTCTGCAATTTTGTAAGTGGTAAGAATGTCGATTCCTCGACCGACTCGTTCTTCCTCTCGTATTGAGCTAGGGTTTCCCTAATCCTGCCACGGCTGTTAGCTGCTGGACTCAACATGACTGGCTGTGCTTTCGTATCTTCACAGTGATCTGTAACCATGGGCGATGATAAACTCGAAGTTGGAATCAGTTCAAGATTCGACTTCTCTGCACTACCTCTACTACTCTTCTCTTCGTCTTCTTCAAACAACTTCTCTTTCTCTTCTACAAAAACTTTCTCTTTCTCTTCTTCAAGCAATTCTTTCTCTTCTACAACTCTGCTGTTCGGCCAACGGGTTGCGTTAGCGTTCAGCAACAACTTCTCATCTTCCTTCTCAACTAAAACTTTGCTATTCAGCCAACGGGTTACGTTAGCGTTCAGCAACAACTTATCATCTTCCTTCTCAGCTACACCTCTGCTGTTCGGCCAACGGGTTGCGTTAGCGTCCGGCAGCAACTTCTCTTCTTTCTTCTCAACCGCAACTCTGCGGTTCGGCCAACGGGTTACGTTAGCGTCCGGCAGACACTTCTCTTCTTTCTTCTCAACTAAAACCTCCTTATCTTCTTCTACAAACCCTTTCTTCTTCTCTTCTACACGACACTTCTTCTTCTCTTCTACACAATTTCTCCTTTCTACGAAAATTCTCTTCTTTACACTAAATTTCTCTTCGTCCACCAAAAATTTCTCCTCTTCTTCTACATCTCCTTTCCCTATCTCTTGATGTTTCCTTCTCAGCTTCTTCTCTGGCGACACTAGTGGGCTTGGACCACTCCCTCCCCCTCCCAAAACTGGCATACCTCTCTGCAACGCAGACCTCGCATGCCCAGTTTTCTGCACTTCAACAGAGGTCTGTTGTGAGACAGTGCGGGTAGCATCGACCTCTGAGTTGCTCCCGCGTTGCCATTTCCCAACAGTACTCTCAGTTCTGCACAGTTTGGGCAGCTCTGAAAGACTACGTCCTTGAAACCACAGACTTGGCAATCCTCAAATGGCGAGCTGTAAATTACTGGCTCAGCAATCTTCTTAGCACTATCCGACTCTGGCTCTAGATAGCGGCTGTCGAAACTGCTAATGCTGCTGCTCCGGCTGTTACTACTTGAATTTCGGCTTGCACGGCTGTTAGAACGACTACTAATTGAACTCCAACTGCTTCGACTCGAACTACTGCTACTTCGACCTGAACTATTGCTGCTCGTCGAACTGCTGCTGCTCGAGCTGCTGCTACTACTCGGACTGCTGCTGCTTCGACTTGAACTACTGCTGCTCGTCGAACTGCTGCTGCTCGAGCTGCTGCTACTGCTCAGACTACGGCTGCTTCGACTTGAACTACTGTTAGAACTCTGGCTTCGATCTCGGTTTCGACTTCTAACTCGACCACGTAGCCTTTGAATCTTCTTCTTCGACACCTTCTCTTTCTGATGCTGAGGCTTGGCTTTGCTGGAACTGTCTTGGTTTTCGTGGTCTTGACCTCTATCAACATAATCACTACGCGATTTCATCTTCGTTACTCGAATTTTCTCGGTTTCTTCTCCATACGTTTGTTCATGTTTTCTCTTGGAATTGCGCCTACTCGTGAAATTTTCCGACGATTGAGTTGGTTCCTCTTTGGCGTTGTCCCAATCGTACCATGGCACTGACTTTTGGTAGCCGGTGCACCATAGTACTGCACGTAGCAATCTGTCCTGGCGTAAATCCTTAGGGCCATTCGTGTTAGCGCCCAGCGATCGTAATCTGGCTTTCAACTCGGTTGTATGTAGTTTTCGGATTTCTCGACTGAGATTCCTCACCTCTGGACTCTTCCGTAATTTTGACATAATTTCTGAATGAGAACTCATTTTAAACGTCGAAACAGCAGCTTGGATTTTTGCTCAGCTGTAATTTCTTCTCTCAAGTCTGACAATATTAAACATTGGCTGTGACTGACAAATCGTTGCTGGTCTCGGCAGTAAACATGACTCAAGGCGGAAAATTTTGGTTGTAAATTAGGCAGTAATTTCGGAAGATCTGGCAGTAAATTCTTGGAATCGAATATTCGTTAACTAGTTCGATACAAACAGCGGGTACTTTACTTAGCGTGAACGTAAACAAAAATAACGAAAAGGTTCAGGCAGAAATTCGACAAGTCTGACAGTAAATTCTTGGAATCAAATTTTTCAGCCGACTAGTTCGCTACAAGCGTGTACAAAGGTAAACAAAAAAAAATAAGGAAATTTTCGGGCACAAATTCGAATTCGTTCACTATCTAGAATCTCGACCTCAACAATGCTCGCTTGCTTATTTCGACGGATTTTCTGCTACCGACAATTTCCAAAATAAATGCTTAGTCCGGTTTAAATTTCATACGTCGATTCTAAAAGCAATAATTGTTTAAAGATCCGAATCATGCGCCCTAAAATCTCTGATCAATTCTCAACAACAACAAAATAATTATTTACACCGTAAATGAATTCTTCGAAAACGAATTTGAATCAAGTTTCAAACCACGACGCAGTTAGCAATTATTCTCAACACTTTAAGAAATTTTAAAAGTTCCGGTCTCAGCTTTGACGTACGACACAAACTCTGTATCACGTGTCTACAATTTCGTTATATGACTCAAACTTTTGTAAAATGAACAGTATGGAAAATAATTATTTTCGTCGTCACGATCCGACGTACAACTCGATCACAATGCTTTCATTGAGACAACTTACCGATTTCGTAGATAGGATTCACAGTATTGTTTCCAACTATTAATTTCAAAACGTTTCAAGCTTCGACCAATTTCTTAACTTGGATTTTTCGGCAGAAAAGGCAAACAATAGTTGTCGAATTAATCGTCTGGCTGGTACGCAACTTTTTCGGCTTCAAAACGTACATGTGTATAAATTATAATTCAAAATTATTATGAGCATAAAAATACATTTCAATTAATACTTATAATTATTTATGTGCAATCGGTATGAATTGCATCAATTGCAATTAAATAGTAAAGTGGGTAAATTAATTTTCTTTCATTGCTAGTGCTTGATTCGACTCGCAATCGGGCCACAAAATTTGTTTATTAACTCGTTCGGGGTTAAGGATAGTCGGCAGTATGGCTAGAATTGAATCTTAGTTTAAAACTTTCCAATCAAGTCAAACAGGCTATCACAAAATTATTCCCGACATTGAATTCTCAAAAAAAAAATTTTGTTCGGCTAAAATGATTGTTTTAAGCAATTATCAAGCGACTATAGGCAAAAGAAAATTTTCTTCACTATTCTTATCGGCTTCTACTCTCTCAACAAACAAATCAACAATGGGGAAAAAAAAAACAAAATTATTTTTCAACTCTCGACGTCTTCAACTACTGCTCGGTATTTTAAATATTCTATAACTCCAATTATTCTTCGGAAAATTACGGCTGTAAATTTTCACGACAAAAAAAAATTTATTTTCTTCGTTTCGAATCCCTTTATAATTCTAAACGAGGCAAAAGAAAGAAAAAAAAAAATTTTAAAACGGGTCCGTCAAACGTTAATTTTCTCTCAACTACTACAACTTGAATTTTGCAAGAAGGCAAAAAAAATTTAATTCGGCTTCGTATTAAATCTGAAAATATTCTGCACTCACAATTGGCCGTAAAAATATTAATAAACCCGTATATTGCCACTGTAAAGTTTAAAAGGGCGTAATTCTGTAAACCATGATTTCACTTGTGAGAACCCCAGTTTTTACACTCCCAGCGACTATCGACACGTGGCGAGTGATTTTCGGCAGAATTTCCACTACTGCGTGTTGGGAAAAATTTGCACACTCAACCGACTGTTAGAGCAATGCACAAACTCGTCTTTTGTTAGGCTATAATCGAAAAAGAGCACTGAGGTAAACCATGATTTTACATTTGAGAACCCCAGTTTTTGCGATCACGGCGGCTGTCAGCACGTGGCGAGTAAATTTTTCTCTGGCGGTTACACGAATAAAATTTAAATTTTTCCGGCAGTATCATACAACTCTCTGCTTCATTGGAATTATTTATACACTTGATTTTAGTTAGACACGGCTCACGATTAACTTTGAACGAAATTGGTGCCACGTTTCAAAATGTCGCGCACTGAACACTATCACTCGTAAATTATTTTCCACGACCGTGCCCCACGTTGGGCGCCACTGTAACGAGGTGGTTTTCTCTCGTTATTTTCCTTTGCAACAGTGATTAGCTACTAACGCCCGGCCGTATTTATTTCGAAGGCGCCAGGTCGGACGATTTATCTGCGAACGTTTTGGGGTCGCGTCTCCGGCTAGTTACGAGACTCTATTCTCCGAGGGAGTTCGATCGGGAAAATAGGAAGTAATAAGCTTAGACCACTCGACTGATTATCACTTCACAAATCTTTACTTACAAAAAAAACCGGCTGTAATATAATAAACGCGAGGCTCTAAGGTGATATTTTCTACTAGCTACAAATTCCGTTTTCGCACACAACGCTCACACAGTTATTCGGTGCTACAAAATCTCGGCTCGTCGAAAATGCTGCCACGAGGCAGTAAAGCTCCGACTTTCGCAACGTCCGGCTTATTCCTCTCACACTCAATATGTATTATAAATATTACCATTAAACGATACCTTCCGGCTGAAGTTCTCTCTCGTACCTCTCCCTCGTTCTTATAACAATCACGACAAGATAACGCACTCTTATATTTTACTCTACTCTCAATTAAAAATGAATGGTCAAACCGTAGGGATGTTCTCTGGGCTGCGACGAAAAATCAAGTGGGCGAATTCTCTGGCCGAGGCGCGACGGTACACCTCCCTAGAGTACTCACACAAACGCAATACATAGTTATCGGTCTAGTGCCGTTACATTTGGCGATTTACATATGTTTTCTCGTGCGATCGTTGGGTTTTCACACTGTATCATACCACCTCTCATGTCATACATTACAAATAAAAAATTCTTTAGGTTACATAGGTGAATATTCTTTTTACACACACTCAACGCCTCACACATACAAGTAGCAGTATAGTATCTGCTGCCGCGGCCTGGCGCGAGGTTTTCCCCCTCCCGGCGGCGGGCTTATCTTCTGACTCGAGCGGCTTAGGTGTGAGCGTGCGTGAGCTCCAGCGTGTGTGTGTAGTCGCGCGGCTGGTATCTCTCTCTCTCTCTCCCGTGCGGGCTTACGGCTACTCGGCTGTTTCTCGGCTCTTTTCTATCTAAAATGCATACCAATAATTATGAGTATCAACTCATGGGCAGTTCGGATAGAGAGCAACATGGGGAAAAGAGAGAGAGGACTTTTCTACACAGACGGTTACCCCGTCGCAGCTTTGGTGAACAGAAGCGCGAGGACTCGACCAAAAATGAGAAATGTGTAAGTGCAGTAAACATGCAAGAAGAGTGCAATTTAGCTTCGTCGTCGGAGATGCCAACGACGTTTATGCAAACATTGAAAGTGAAAATACGTATTGACTCGCAAGAAATAGTAGTGCGCGCGGTTATAGATACGGGCTCACAAAATTCATATGTTTTGAGAGAAGTGTCCGATCGACTTAATTATGAACCGATAGCAAAGCAAGACATGGTGCATTTACTTTTTGGTGGAGAAAAATTCGAGATTACGTCGCACAATAAATATTTGATTCGCTTCGGGAACATGGACGGCAGTTATTGGTGCAACTTTAAAGCGCTCGACGAAAAAGTTATTTGTTCAGATGTGCCTACGGTTACAAAAGGGAGCTAGCTGCAAGAGCTGCAAAATTTGAACGTAAAATTGACGGATGTTTGCAGCCAAGAAAAAACCGTCGCTATACTTATCGGTGCAGATGTAGCCGGAAAATTACTAACCGGGCGCGTGCATGTGTTGAAAAGCTGCTTAACGGCAATAGAGACCTACCTGGGCTGGACGCTTAGGAGGAAAGTACCGCCGAGAGGACCCGTCATAAACGGGCACGTGAATCTAGCCGTATCTGCCATTTCTATGTACGTGAAGAATGCCGATATTACCGACTTATGATCTCTGGACGTTCTGGGGATTAGAGACCCTATCGAAAAATTTTATCAGTGGCTCACCGCATTTTTGGTCCGCTTGGTTTTGTATGCCCGGTCGCGCTCGGACCAAAAATTTTATTGCAAGAAGCTTGGGCAGCTAAATCATCCTGGGACGATGAAGTAAACGACGATATTAAGAAACGTTAAGAAATTTTACACAGTGGGTTGAAGAGTTGAAAAATTTAAAGCGAGTCGAGGTTCCTAGATGTATGCTCGGTAAAATTGATAAAGATAGTGAGATTAGTATACATACGTTTGTTGATGCAAGTAAACTAGTATATGCTGCCGTGATTTTTATTAGAGTGCAAAGAGTATCGGCAGTAAACGTGTATTTCGTGCAAGCAAAAACTCGGGTAGTACCCGCGAGCAAAAATGATATGAATTCTCGAACAAGTATACCGCGACTAGAATTATTATCCACGACGATTGGGGCGAGATTATCGACGCAGGTAGCAGAATCGTTAGATTTGAAAGATTTAAAGCGATATTATTGGTCGAACTCGTCAACAGTAATTACGTGGATACAGCAAGAAAATAATTGGAGTGTCTTTGTCGCGAATAGAGTAAAAGAAATAACGCAGTTGACAAATGCCAAACAATGGAAACACATACCTGGGCATCAAATCCCCGCTGATTTACCGTCGAGAGGCTGTACGGTCAATCGGCTACTAGCTTCTAAGTGGTGGGAGGGTCCGGATTGGCTTAAAGAGAGTATGGAAGTTTAGCCTACTGCACATGATATCAACATTGACGAGGCAGAGGTTAATTCAGAATTGAAAAAGTCTTCCCAAATTAAAAACGCCGCATTAATTAGCATCAACAAGTGATTCGAGTCATCGGGTGGAAAAGATTCAGTTACAATTTCAAAAAGAGAGCAGAGGCTCGAAAAGAAAATTCATTGACGGATGACGCAGAGATCGGTTTAATAAAAAGTAGCTTTTTAACGGCGAATGAATATCGTGACGCAGAGATTTGTTTAATTAAAATCATTCAAAGTAGGCATTTTGATAGTGTAGAATTATTATTAGATTATTTTGTAGAATTATAATTCTAATAATAATTATTAATTAAAGAA
The DNA here is from genome assembly GCF_009193385.2 of Nasonia vitripennis. Taxonomy (NCBI): domain Eukaryota; kingdom Metazoa; phylum Arthropoda; class Insecta; order Hymenoptera; family Pteromalidae; genus Nasonia; species Nasonia vitripennis. Next base: position 506,212 of record NW_022279637.1, read on the forward strand.
AAACACGTAGAACTTAATAAGCATGCGGAAACAGCGATGACGCTGAATGTTCTACAAGAGATATTGGATAATGACAGGTTGTAGAGAAGTAGTCCAAAAATGTGTAGACTTTCGTCGACACGACGGCAAACAGGTAAAGGCACAAGCCTCGCCATTGCCGCTCGATAGAACACGAGACGCCGCGATATTTGAAGTAATTGGGGTAGATTTTGCGGGTCCAATTTATCTAAAGGGCGGGAAAACGGCGTGTATATGCATTTTTACATGTGCAGTGTACAGAGCAGTATATTTGGAATTAGTAAATTCATTAAACGTGGCGTCGATCTTAATGGCCTTGTAATATGAAGAGGCAATACCGATATCTCCATCAATGTTTTTGCAGGAAGTGAAAGAAATCGGAGTGATTGATTTAGATAAAGTAGAGAGTACAGATTTAAGCAAGCGATTTTCCTATAGGCAAAAGATAAAACGTGACCTGCGGAAAAGATTTAGGAACGAATATTTAGGTGCTTTATCACATTAGAAACGCAAAGATAAAGTTTGCAAAAAATTGAAAGTAGGCGAGATAGTTTTAATAGGCAACGACAATACAAAGCGCATCGATTGGCGAATGGCAAAAATTAAACAGCTTTTCACCGGGAAAGACGGAACTGTACGCGTTGCGCGATTAATAACAGCATCCGGCGAAATTACACGGCCGATTCAAAGACTCCATCCGCTTGAATTAAATTTCAATTGTAACAACGAGGATGAAAGACAAACTGTGAAAGAGAATATCAAAACTGTAATTGAACAAAAATTTAATGCTAATGTACAAGTCAAAGAAACTAAGATCAGAAGTGGACGTATTTCGAAGCAACCAAAACGTCTAACCTATGCTTAAAATTTTATTTTTAACATATACTTTTGATTTATCCTTTGCTATTATAAATTATATATAGATTTATTTATTACATTGATTTTACAACGTTTAGGATGTAATATAGACTAAGTTTATGACAACTTTTTTCAAACTTTGAGATTTTCCTGAGAAGTATTTAGAAAATTAAGCTGTGTATCACAATTAGAACTGTATACACCTTTCTCGTGGGAGAGGAGAGTTTCTGTCTAGTTTTAAGTTTTTCGAAATGTTATAAAAATTATAAGCGCGCAGGTTTATGGCCCACGCCAAGCTCGTCCGCGCAGCAGCGTCCATAGCGGGGAAACCCCAAGATCCATCTGTCCCTTCGCAAGCAGGTATACGAAATGAGCATCAGCTTCTGCTGCAACCAGAGTTGTTCTGCTCGACAAGAACTGTCCAGGCACTGAGCGCCGAAGATTTACTCCTACCAAACTTACAGAGACTAACGCCCACAGCGCAATAATAGACAACAATTGTCTAATCTCGAGCTGGACGAAGAACAAAATAAAGCACGAGTAGAACATTCAAAACCGGACTTTACAGGGGATGCCTTACCTGACGAGGACGAATTAAATAATTTAGATTACCGACGCGGCAACGCTTTAAAAATAATACTTCCTTAGTCTTCCCACTGGTGAATTCAGTGCCTTTATCGCAATCCAAGTAACATAATTTTTCGTCCTTTATGCTTATGTTTCGACATTTGGCTACGAATTCGTCAATACATTCAGCAGCATCTGACTTATGCTTAACTGGGTAGGCCATTGCAAAACGTGAGTAATTATCCATCAACACCACTATAAACCTGCAATCTTTCAAGCATACACTGTTATCATTCTCTTGAAATTCCTTAATATCAGGATACAATTCTTTCAAAACTTTCACTTTATTCAGAGACGTGTGTCCTAGCCTAATGTGCCATGAATTCATGGTGTTTATCACGCTTGACGATTTATTTGTATTATTGTCGCTTTGACTCGTCGGATCTGTACTTGTCTTTTCATTGTCAAATGTTACCTTTTTCTTAATAGTCTTTTGTTGCTTTTATGGGATACCAGTGCGTTTGTTTGTATCGTTTGGCTTTCATCTGTTTTTAATTTTAGATCAATCATATAAAACGGATTTCCAAACTTTCCTTCCAAGATCTTTTCTTCCGTGTTTGGTTCATAGACATTTATTGTTTTATTGTCCAGATACACACATAGGCCCTAATCTGTAAAGCGTTTGAGTGATAGAAGGCTTTTACTTAACTTCTCCATGTATATTACTTTATCTAGATTCAAACTTGACCTGACCTTGATTAGTTTATTTTATATCTGTTGATTTTAAACTTTTCATATTAATTGGCACATCTTATTACGCGGTTTGTTTCTTCATTCAATTGCGTTGGAGTGAGTTTAGAGCTGGTCATAAGCTCAGTCGACCCTGAATCAATAACGAACTTTTCTATCGCGTTATTACTTTCAGTCAAACTTATTTGTATGCTTATAGGATCCGATTTTGCAGTACCTTTTTTTCTGGCGTTGGCGATCGGAAAGCTGATCGTCCAGTTAGCGACTTGTAGGGTGACTACCTGAAACGATGTAGTGACTGGCTCACGTCCTTCCTCTGTTTTCGTTCCGGTTGTTCTGTTACATAAGGATTCATGCCCTTTTCTCGTTGTGGTGTAGTCAGCTGGTATGTAGCCGAAGTTGTTGCAGTTGAAACATTTTATATCCTGGGATGGACAATCTGCGGTCACATGGCTCTGACTGCCACATCACTCGTGTCGCTTGTGCTGCCTGTCCTTGCTTTTGAAGCATCTTTCCAAATAACGCAGGTTTCTCGGGAATTTTCTGGTATGCGTTGTCAATCTGAAAAGTTAAGTATTTTAGTTGTTTATATAAGTAATCTCTTTACTCGTCCTATGAACTGCTCAATTTTCTGCCGTGACTATCTCTGGAATAGCATGCATTACTGCTTTGTAGAGCAGGATTTTCTTCTCTACTTCTGTTAGCTTGGAGATTCTTTCATCGTTCTCGTATTTTCTGACTAGATTTTCAAATCTTAGACAGAACTCAATCAATTATTCTTTATCCTTATACTACCTTACTTTGAACAATCGTTTTTGAGGTCCATACCTGCAGTCTCGGATCGTCATGTTTTGCAGCTTCCTTCAATCTTTCCATGGAGACATGTCTTTATAGCTGTTCGTGCCGCGTTTTTCATGATAACTCAACGTTCCATTCGTACTGATTAAAGCCCTGAAACCTCACCTTGCTGCATTTCTATCTTCTGTCACCAGAAATAGAGAATGGTCACCAATCGTCGCATGTTGATCTTGTCTTTTCGGCAGCAGATAATACGGTTCCTTGGTACGTGCGTCATTTATCACCTTAGGTTTAACTAAGTTGGTAGTGACCATAGCAGGCTTATCTGAAGTAAGAAAACTTAACTTTAAGGCCAGCTTTTACTTGTGATTATGCCCTGGTCCTTTAACTTCAAGTTGTCGACTGATCTTGTTAGCTTGTTTAGATTCTTTTTAATGATTTGAATCATCGTTCAATTTTCTTTGGTTCTGAACTTAAAACGTACCCGTGGACATGGACGTAAAACGTATTCGTGGACGTAAGCGTAAGACGTATTCGTGGACATGAACGTAGGACGTACTCGTGGAGATGAACGTAGTACGTATTCGTGGAAATGTACATAGTGCGTATTTGTGGACATGAACATGGACGTAAGGCGTACTCATGGACGTGAACGTAAGGCACACTCGTGGGTATGGACGTAGTAGCTTCTGTTCTCTCTACGTCAATACAGTGACTAATGGGTCCTCTCAACCCTGCCACTCGTTTTTTAGCTGTAAAAAATACACGTTGGCGTTAGTCTGCGGTTGAGAGGATACCCGTACAAGGCTCCCGATGCTTTGTGCACAAGCATCGGGCTACCTTGCAGTCAATCGACGCACTTTCTAAAAGAAAAGCTCCCCAACCAAGTTAGTCTCTTATTGCAGAATATGTGCCGAAGCACGGCTCCTGCCGTCCGAGACCCACTGAGCACGGGACCAGGTTTGGCAGATCTGTGTGAGGGTCTAGTTTTTATTGAGAATAGGACACTGACTAAGTACGCGCGCACATACTAAGTCAGATCCGCACAGACTCCGTGTCGTACGTTACGTTAACTACAAGCCCGTTAAACTTTTCATAAATTCATATATACATATATTATGCACAGACATGACTTCATTATCTAGCAGGAGTCTTTTATCTTTGCTGGTGATTATCCATATATTTCCGCTGTAGAGCGTGAGCCAGTTTGCTCGTCGGGCCGTTCGTAGTGCAGTCCAGACTCATCTGTGATCTTTTCTCGTATCTCTTTCGACAGGTGAGGCGGCCATGTTAGCTCGGTTGCTTAGCAACTTCCCTTTTCTGACGCTTCGTTATGAAAAGCTTAGCGCGCGGCTTTGCCCGTTTGAAATTCTGGGAAATGCGTTTTGTCGATGTTTCTTGTTTCAGCGCGTTTTGGCTTTTATGAGAACGTGATTTTTCGAAATGCTTATTCGCGTCGTTTCCTCTACGCGATTTTCGTGAATTCGATTTTGTCGTTCTTTACTTAACACGTTTATTCGCCGGATTTTGTTTTAGACTTTATTTCTCGTTTTGTTACTTTACTTTTCTTTTTTTTCAAACACGTGTTTTGACTTGATTTTAGATTTTATTTCGCGTTTTTTTTCACTTCACTTTGTATTTCGTTTCTACGTCACTTTAGAAATTTGCTTTCGTATACTTACACGTAGGTTCCGGATGTTCCCATCGAAATGGACCTGATGCCATTGTTTTGAATCGACGGTGTCCTTGGTACGTTAGCTGGAGGAAGCTTGACTTTGTTGACGTTGTAGGCTGATGCGGGACGAGCTTTCTTTGTTGAGCGGCGTAGTCGTGACGTTCACTGAAAAGCAGCGTGCTTTTTTACTCGAGTGTAGATCGTAGTTCTTCTTTTTCTTTTTATTTACTTGTGTGTCACTGTTCATAAAAACCAATCCGCGCAGTGAAAGCGTGCTGAGCCCATAACCTGTCGGAATAAAGGATATTTTCTACGCGTGATATAATAAGGGAACAGGGTAACACACGAAATGTGTACACTCGGATAGAAGAAACGAACTAAACATGGCTTTATTAAGTAAAGGTGACAGAGCGTGGTAATAGAAATGTGGCGTAGTACGCTAGATGTTGCTTGCTCGGAGAGCTGGTAAACAGTGAGGCGACAGCCCGAGAGCGCCGCCGAGCTGAGTTGCACATCACGTGATCGTGTCGAGTTGACGTCATGGAGCGCTGCGAGCGGTCGGTACAGGACGTATGTCAGGTGTTAGCGCCTATATTCCAATCTTGACAGTAGACAGTCGAAATTATGGTTTATCCAGGTTTGAGCAGCTCATGATGAACAATACCTTTTCAATCCCACCAAACACGTAGCAACACCTTCCTTTGCGTTAATACGGGCTTCGTAACTATTTGGGAAGCTTCTCTAGGTTTTAACTACGATCTCTTTCGCACATTGTTGTCGTACGTGATCCATTTTTCATGGTCTGTAATTATTTGTTTAAAAAATAGCTCGATTTTGTTTCGTTTCAGCAGGGATTTACAAATAGAAACTCAATCCATTAAATTTTTTGACGTGAATTCGTGTGGAACCCAAGTATTGAGCTTCTTTTTGTATCCAGTCTTATGTAAATGGTTTAAAACTGTTTTATGGTCTATGTTTAGTTTTATAACGATGTCGCGAGATGGAATATGTCAGTCTATCTCGATTTTCGAAGAATTTCATCGACTTTTTCAACGGTTGGTCGACCAGGGCAAGGTTAATCTTTAAGATCAAAGTTTTCGGAACGAAATAGAGGAAACCAATTCTGACACTGCCGTTTACTTAAGCACTCATCACCATAAACACTACAATTTTTGATGAGCCTGGGCTGCAGTTTTCCCTTTCCGGAAGTAGAAAAGCAAAATGGAATCTGGAATCTCCATTGTCAAAGCGCAATAATTTTTAAATCAGTAAACAAGTGACGCTACTTTGTACTTCAGAATATTCTATAGACTTTGAATTCATAAACATGCTATAGTGTGGCTTTATTAAATAAGAATTACTATAGATATACAACTTTAACGCCATCTATTAGGAAGAACCGACATTATTTTTTCCCTAACACAAAATTTATTGCAAATCACGTGATTATCACGCAATTAATATCACGCAATTATCACGCGAGTATCACATAATTTTTTTCAGTATGGAAGTCGATTTGTAGAATACAATCATGTTTTATATGCGTTCGATATATCTTGCTTGTATATCGATGGCTGAGTGGAATAACACCGTACATCAGCGGCGACTTCAAGAACGTTGTATCGCACCTGCGGCTTTGACAACGTCGTATCGCGCCGGCGACTTCAAGAACCTCGTATTGAGGCGGCATCTACGGAAACTTCGTATCGTGGTGGCGACTCTGAGAACGTCGTATCCTGGACGTGATTTTTTTCTGTAATTTTGTAGTGTCAGCACTGTGCGATTCTTAAATACGAATTAGCAAAACATAAAATAAGCGTGAAAACGTCTGAAAAAAAAATCAGAATGACTTATTTTTCATTGTCTTTGCTTATATTTTTTTTCCTTATGCATTTTTCTACACTCTTAATACCGACAAATAACACGTCCATGGACCCTAAACTAAAAGTTATTGGCTTAAGATTAATAAAAAAAATTTTTATCAATCCAAAATGGCGTTCAAAACAATAAATTTTACTTTTAATCTTCAGCCATTTTTTTCTCAATGTATATTAACATTAGAAAAAATTTCCTAAAAATAAAAACCTCCTAAAATTGATCAAAGAACACCCTTAAATTTTTTCAGAACCGTAACATGTGTTAAAATTTTTGTGCAGAGTTTCTCCGCAGTAGGAAAGACTCCCCGAATCAGTTTACAAGATTACAAGACAAAATATACTCGATTCCTGTGCAGCGTCTCACTAGATTTGCCGCACTAACCAGAATACTAGTCTCCCCCTGGACATCGTAGAGCACGTGGAGCCTACCGACTTCTAATTATATGCGTGTAAATGATTTGAGGAGAGAATGCGTACTGAGCTACCGCAGCTCTAGGTGCGAACATGCCAGGCGAGACGCGCCCGATAAGATAAACTCAGTAACGCGTTTGCATATACGCAACGCTGTTACTGAGTTTAATTGCGCGCAGACGCGCCCGAAGAAACCCGAGCAGCAGAAGTCTGTGTGCGCTAGAGAGAGAGAGAGAGAGAGAGAGAGAGAGAGAGAGAGAGAGAGAGCGCGCACCCGAAGCGAGGAAGTAAGCATAGTCACACCGCTGAACGCTCGCTCCAGCAGCTCGCTGCTCACCTGCGTACCTAGAAAAATTAAATTTTGAGGCGCCGGGGCCTGATCTTTGGAGCAGGCATGTGCGTTGCAGTCTCGGCTCCCCTCTCCCCAGCCGATTACCAGATACTGCTGTCGCTATATTATATCAAAGTGCTTAATGTACCCGTGAAGCGATTCACATCTTTTCTCAATAACTTAACATCTAGAAGTTTCCCTGACACCTGGACATCTATAGGGCGAATATAATTCTGGGCCTTAAAATTTTTGGGCCTTGAAAATTTTGGGCTTTAAAATTTTTGGGCCTCGTAAATTTTGGGCCTTGAAAATTTTGGGTTATTTAAATTTTCATGTGTACCGTGAAGCCATCGACATCTTTTTCCAATAACTGACATATTTTTTTTATTATTATTTATAATTCAAAGCACACTATTCACATATTTCCCATATATATCTAAATAAGGAGATGATTTATTTGTTCGTTATAAATTATATATCTTTCTATATTCTATAATCATTTTAGCAAGACTCCCCCCCTCCCCCCACTATGGCCCCCCACCAAATAACGTAAGATTCTTTTGTTTTTATCTGATTTTGAAAATATTCACAGCCCCCCTACCACCCTCCCACCTGTATCCCCACCACCCCACCATAATTCAGAAACGGACACGGCAACGGGCACGGAAAAGGGCTCGAAAACGGTCACGGAATCCGTCACGAACACGTCACGAAAACGGTCACGCACACGCCACGGAAACGGTCACGGACACATCACGGAAACAGTCTCAGACACGTCACAGAAACGGGCATGGAAACGTAGCAGTTACGGAACTGACAGGAAAATGGACACAGAATGGACTCAAAACGGACATGGACTTAACGAACACGAAAACGGTCGCGGAAACAGACACGGAAACGGACACGGAAACGGGTACAGAAAAAGACACAGAAACGGACACGGACACAGAAACGAGCACGAACATACGGAAACGTAAAAGACTGCTCTCTGCGTGCGTCCGGCCGAAATTTTTGTTGACACAATATAATCAATCGTATGAAGTCAATCATTTTGTAGACGGCTTTTGCGGTACAAATATTTGAGGATAGGCAATAGAAATATTGAAAAGAATTAAAATTAATTAAAAAAATATATATATGAATCCACAAAATATAAATTTAAATGATAAATTTCTAATGCGTCGGATAAAAAAAGGAAAAATAAAAAACTATTTTACACGGATTGTTCACGAAGTGGGTGCGCATAGACACTATCCTGTTATATACTTTTCATTTATTTATTTTTACCAAAACGTAATTATCATGATAATATTTCAAAAATAGAAATTCCAAAAAAATTATAATGGGGGTTGGTGAGCAAAGCGAGCAGTAGTATATATATTTACTTTTACTATTATATTAAAGTATTAGTTTAGAAATACCTAATTAAAATAAATATAAAAAAAAGATTATTTGCTGTTGTACGACAATGTATGATACATTTATGATACTATACTTATTTTGAAAGGAATTAAAAATTATTCTCATTCTAAAAGTCAATTAAATGCTAACCATATACTTGAATTAAACAACATTCTAAAATTTTACTCGATTTTTTATATGAAATCTACAGCTAATTTGCAGAAGTCTAATATTTAACCTATTGATAGACTGTAACGAGCAGCCGCGAATTCGGATCGCGCGCGCTCGTTTGGTCGCGCGATGATGTCTCGGCAGCCAAGCGCGGTGTTGCTAAGTCATGCGGAGAGGCACGCGCGGGAGGTTGCGCGCGAAGTCAGACAATGCGGGCCAGCGAACTGCAAAGACACGTAGGTGCAACCGATACTTTATACCCGGGAGAAAGCATCGTCGAGACGAGAAGCTACGACATCTGAGGCCGAGATCATCCTGTGTCCTCGTCGATCGCGTGAACGCGAGATCGAGCAGCACCCGCACCCAGGCCACCAAGGAGCTGTGCAGCCAGGCTAGAAGGAACGCCTTCTCGTCATTAGCCGTCGAGAGACTTACCGAGTTAATACCGTCGTGCCACCAAACGCTCAACTCGTCTATCAAAACTCAGTCCTCTCGCACGCCGCGTGCCATCTATTGTAACTTTATTTGATTCTAATATACAACTTGTCTATATGACATAAGGTGTTCGTATTGTAAACCCTAGAGGCACGACATCGTCATCGCCGTTGACAGTCGAGAAACCCTGGACGCGGAGAAACCACGGCGAGCTTCACTCGCCGTGCATTTTGTATTCGCGAGCAACCCGGCTGCATTGTACGGAGTCGTCATTGTACCGACGGCTAACGTCCGTCAACGACTTCAGCATTATCAAGGGAGAGCCGTGGCGTATTAGATTTTGTAGTATAAACCGCTCGGCGATACGGCGGCGTCTTCGCGGCCGCCGTACACAAGTATAGTTGCCCCGTTACAAGACATAAAAAATATATTTAAATATTTTTTTCTTGTTTGCCAACACGAAGAAAAAGTCAAAATTTAATCCAAAAATAATATAAATAATAAAATAATAAGTTTAGCTGATAAAACAAATAATAATTGTATTCATCATTTTGAAATAATAATATTGATGGATGTGGATAACAATGACATTGTATATTTATCAAATTAAAATAGCAAAAAAACTTTATTGAAACGAAAATTTGATTAAAACAGTATATTATTTTACAATACCTTATTAATAATAGATCAATGGATCAGATATTATAAAATACACAGATAATAGATCAATTATAGATAATTTCTTTTTTTATATAGCCCATACTAATTATTAAAATTTAACTGGTAAAGGAGGAGTCGCCAACATGGCGGAGACAAGCGCAGGCTCGTCGTGTGCAGAAGCGATAATTTATTACAAGTGTCATCCTAAAATAGAAGTGAAAACAGTTGTGTGTCTAATTTGTGAAAGTGTGTGACAAGTGATTTTGCAAGCTTAGATGCGATTAAATTAAGTAGTGTATTGGAAATATGCAACGAACATCAAGATCTCGATCTAACCTCAAATATAAGTAAAGAAACGCTGAGTAATGATGCGAGACATAAAGTCATTCAGATAAAATCAAATCATAACTCGGAATCTAGAAAGATTTTGCTCGATGATTTAGAAATCATCAGTGATGAAGAAAAAGGAGAAGTGTATGAGAATAGTTTGAAAAGAGAAAATTCACTGTTAAGAGAACTAAACGAAGAATTAACAGAAAAAAACAAGATAGTAAGAGATTTACTGGAAAAACAAAAAAGTGACACGAATACAGTGAAAAATAAAACTGTTGCGGAAGTAATGTCTTATTCAAAAACTAGTACCAGGTCCAAAAGGGTACCTAGCATAATAAAAAACAAATCAGCACATACCATTGATCAGATAAACTTGTTTGTAGCACACTATTTAAATAAGGATAAGGCAATTCAGACCAAAAAATTTACAAGAAAGAGGATGAAGTGATCGTTAATTATTTAAATGAAGAAAGCACAAGTAAAGCTTTTAGTATATTAAAGAAAAAACTAGCTGATGACTGTGAAGTGAACACAGAAAAAGTAGAAAATCCAAAAGTAAAAGTAGTTGAAATTAATAATTTTGAAAACCTAGATGATAAAAAATTGGAGATATGAACGAAATAAGCTTTAGTAAATTTAAAAAAAATGTATAGTTCTACATACATATAAGAAGAACAACACTAACTTGCAAACAGCGTTAATTAAAATGCCAGCAGAATTGTATCAAAGTGTCAGAGAAAGCAATAATAAACTATTTGTCGGATATCAACACTGCAGAGTTTATGATTATTGCAATATTAAACTATGCTTCAACTGTGGCAGATTTAGACATAATGGTCTGAAATGCAATAACAGGCTTATCTGTTTTAAGTGTACGGGCAACCATAAAACTAGAGAGTGTGAAGATAATGAAATGTCCGAATTGTATATACAGCAATAGTAAATACAAAACAGAATACAAGACAAAGCATATGGCACACAGACAGCCACGAATGGAAAATTTTGCAAGCCAAGATAAGAAAGTTTATTGATTTTACCGACTATACAATGCAACCTATATTACCAAGATATGTCGGCACGGTAGGGGCCACGACAGTTTAAGCAGCGAGATGGAGAAATATCGGTATGTCAACAGCCTCGATTAACACACTCAACGATAATATACCAAATAAAGGAAGAAACAAAAATTAACCATGGATCAGGATATTAACATTGAAGAAGTAGGCACTGCAGAGTGTGAAGTAGAAAACATCAGAGAACTCAACAGGAAGATCGTGAAGAAGAAAAATTTAATTTTGCGTGTGAATATAAGTCTCAATGCAAATTTTGAAAAACCAGAAACATTTGTAGAGAGTCCCTATATAAAAAAGTCATAACCGGATGAAGTGAAGCCAAGAATGCGTCAATATGATTGGCTCATGTAGTGCGCATGCGTCAAAAGTATCGTTAGAATTTTTTGATTTGTTTTTGATTTCTAAAATTGATTCTAATATTAAAAATGTAATATAATACTATAATACATATCAAATTATAATTTGTGTATTTATAATATTCTAGAAACATTCTGCTCTCGAGACTATTCTATTCTCGAGACATAACCTTACAATTTTAAAAGGAAGTTGGCGATGAAACCGCGGCAATTTTGAAATTTATATGAGCGCGAAATGAATCATATATTGTAAAGTTTGATATATTTCCGTGATAGAAAACAAATATTAAAAATGTCAATCAAGTATTTATATTCCATTTAATAAGTTAATGAAATTATAGTCTACTACAGTGCGCGCAGCGCACTGCGCCACGTCTAGTATGTCAAAAAAGCCATGTGTGATAATCTGAACGAACCCATGGATCGTGCAGCACCCTCATTTCTATCAATAACATGGGTATAAATTATGCTACAACGAGAGTAAAATTAATAGGGCAAAAAGCGTCCTTGTGTATATTAAAAATAATATTTATAAAAAAACTAAAGTAGAAGTAATTGATGGATTGAGTGTGGTTAGCTCAGATCTTAAGCTTCAATCAGGTGAATCATTAAGAGTTTCGGCTATGTACAGGTGTCATGATGTTGCCAAAACAGAATTTCTAAATAGTGTAAAAAAATTTCTATCAAAAGACATTAGAACCAAAAACTACTGTATAATAGGAGATTTCAATATATATATATATATATATATATATATATATATATATATATATATATATATATATATATATATATATATATATATATATATATATATATATATATATATATATAATAGAAAATAATGTACAAAATAATAATATAGGTGCAATATCAATAAGTCAGGAATTCTTTCTTTCCGAGGAGGACTGATGCAGAGAAATATACCTACTACTTACAAGGAAAGGTACCCGACCCGAACTCACCGATTTTGATGATTTTCATATATGTTGTAGAACATAAAAAAATAAGAGACACGTATTTATTTTTATCGGCTAATTTTCACTTTTAAGGGGTAAAATCCTCCCCTAAAGTTAACCCCCAAAAAGCGTTTTTTTTTAAATATCTCGGCTTAAAATTAATATTTTTCAATGAAACAAATTGGAGGTTATTTCTTACAAAAAGAGCAAGTATTTCATGGTGATTTGAAGAGTAAGAGTAGCATCCCCTATTGTTTAGGGGTTGAAAACATATATTTTTTGGCATAATTTTATAATAAAAATGTTTAAACCGACTAAAAAAAATTGGAAAAAATGTTTAAACATCCTTAATAACAAAATTTAGTTGACGTCTTTCGGTGTTTTCATAAATATTACCCCTAAGGGGGTAAACCACCCCTAACACAAAATAACTGTAAATATGTAATTCAATACATAATATTTCGTAGAAAGTTTGTATATAGAGGTTTTCGAGGTCGCTGATTACAAATCTGTTATCAGATTTTGAAAATTCAAAATGGCGGAACCAATAGGACGGAAATATCGAAAAAAAATTTTATATAATAAAAAAGTTTTAAACGACTAAAAAAATTGGAAAAAATTTGTAAACATCTATAATAAACAAATTAAGTTTTTCGATTTTTTCATAGATACTATTTTTCATAGATACTTTTCATAGATACTACCCTTTAGGGGGTAAACCACCCCTAACACAAAATAACTATAAGTATACTTCAATCCATAATATTTTGTAGAAGGTTTGTATATAAGGGTTTTCGAGATCGCTCTTTGCAAATCTGATATCAGATTTTGAAAATTCAAAATGGCGGAACCAATGTGGTGGACGAAAATGTCGAAAAAAAATTTTAACTTTCATAAAAACTTATTATAAATGTGTTATCTTTGTAGCCTGTACATGTGAACTAAAGAGCCTTAAACCCTAAACCCCTAAAGAACAAATAGGCTAAATGGTTGTGCTTTTTAACCAAACCACCTCAAATTCCTAAATTTGTAAACAAGAAAATTCTGTGTGTGAAGCAGTTTTATTATTTCCGTAGAAATTGTTATCAGAATGTTATTGAAATTCCTTTATTGTAAATTCAACTTATAATGTATTTTTGTTTATAATATTAGAGTATAATAATAATCTACAATCTTTTATCTTTTGCCATAGTGCATTTTTTGTATTGAGCATAAAATATATTATTTTACGATGTTTTTACAATAATGGTAGTCCTCATAAAAGTGTTTAAAGCACAATGCTTTTTTGCACCAACCACATCGTACAATTGCAATGTTTGTGCACCCTTCTATTTCACAATGTGTTGCACAAGACTTTCCAAAACTGACCTTCCAAATCTATAGGATTATCAAATTTATCTGGTTTTTCATTGACGTAACCGCTTTTATACCAGGAATATTTAAACAAATCTATATATCTCGGTGAAGACAGTTGGTTATGAACCAATGATTGAAGTTTAATTATATTATTTCTCACATGTAAATTCATATCATGATCCATTAACATTACATTATCAGAAAATGTTCGGACAAAGTTTTTCCAAATACGGAATCCATAGACATCAAGTGGTTGTATTTTTCCTGTGGTTCCAGTTGGAATTTTTTTATGTTAATAATTTTATTTTGTGGCATTGTTTCTTCTTTAACTTTGTCACAATGACCACTCCAAGAATCAAGTAATAGTATTGAGTGATGGCCTACATAGGGATAAAATATTTTTTCCAACCAGATTTTGAAGTGATCTGCAATTAAACGACTTACTAATTAACTGATCAACGATATTACAATGTAAAAATTGTTATTAGTTCCCTTACTTGTTGTTAATTTTCCAGATTTGGATGCTTCCACGTACACGTTTTCTGGTCTAAATATGTTTTGTTCTACAATAGGGCCAAACTTGCCACTTGGTTCCTTTAAAACAAGAAATAGCGGTGACAACAGTTGTCCAGTAGCTGATATTAGTGGCTGTATAGTATAACTATGCGTTGTTGCTGAAATTGACTGTACCAGACATTGCACTTGCTTTTCTCCTTCTACTGCTAATGTTCTTCCAGAATGCATTTCTAGCTGAAATCCGCTCTGATCTGTATTATACAAATTTTCGAGTCCAATCCTTGGTATACACGATTTAACGTCATCGATAAATGCTTCAGCTTTAGCCGTAAGTTCTGCACTACTTTCTAGTGTTTTTCTTGTTATGAACTTATTTATTTTCCTAGAAACTATTCGGTGTGCTTGCTTAAATTTGAGTAACCAATGTTTAGAAGCTTTGAATCTAATATCATCAAAACCAATTTCTTTTTTAGCTTGTAAGGCCCATCGAATTATATCTTCATCATGGATAATTGAACCACTGTCGAGAGCTGCTTGAAAATTATCCAGGGTATACTGACAAATTTGTGCTACTTTTTCTCTATACGTGCCACCTTTATTAATTGAATGAGCCCAACGACGTAGCTGACTAATAGATGATACTTTTTTGAATCTGTTTTGCACTGTTTTGAGACTTAAATTTTGCTTCGTTTTGCTACTTCTCCAAAATTCTACAGCTCTTTTTTTGTATTCAAAATCTAGTTCTTCATTATCTGCTGTACATTGATTTGTTGGTGCTATATCCGGATCAGGAAAATGATGTTGCACTTCATCTTGAATTATTTCCACATTATGGTCTTTATACTCTTCTTGAAAATCCAAAGAGTCATCAGTAATCATTTCTACATCGTTGAAATCATGTGTTGCATCTATTAAAATTTCTTTTATTTTTTCGGCCAACTCTGTTTCGTGATAATTCGTGACACTATCTGGTATGTTTAACGCTTGAAAGTATGCTAATAATAAGTTTAGAACGTTTAACGGATTAATTTTCATTTTTCAATCTAAAATGAAAACAAGAGGTAAAATTTATACAAGCTGTGTTTTTGCATGTAAGGCACGACTGCTACATTTCTACCAGAATAAAACGAGTGAATGTAAATTGAATCAAATCATTAATTTATGCATTGGAGAAGAATTCTCGTTCCACTTTGTGATGTTCGGAAAACTCTATTTTTGGTTTTATTCAACTTTTATTCACTTTGAAATTGAATAATGTAAATCTATATAAAATCACTAAAGAAAATTTTCTACAACTGTATGATACCACTGACAAACAAAAAGACGTACTATTCGTACTTTCCGGCATCGAACTAGAATACCCACAAAACTCACTCACTGCCTAAAAAATAACACAGGCAGCTGAGGTGAACACTCGATGAAAACAATCTAAAAAAAGAACATACTGATTCGCACATATTGTCAACAACTTTTATGTGTGAAAGACATTTATCTGTGGAATTATCATTGAATGTACGATAACATTCATTAAACTAATGAATGCATATAAAATTCCCTTTCAATAACAACGTGTTCTTTAATTGCAAATGAAGTTCGAGTATTAATATTCTTTTATGTATTTTTACCAATAACAAAAATGATCATAGTAATATAATAATAATAATAATAATAAGAAGAAGAATAAGCATAATTGCAATAGCAATAATAACAGTAATACTGATAATAGCAATGATAATGAAAAATAATAATAATAATTAGAATAATATTTATTATTAAATTTAGATTTTTTGATAAATTCATTAAATCGTATCAAATAGTATTATTATGGAATTCCAGACTGTAAATATTTTACTATAGATACAATAATCATTACTTCGAGAATTCATCTAAAAAACGTTTGGCTTACGAAATAATTGTAACAATGAAAAACTCCCAAGTTTGACAACATTAAATTTTATTACAAAACGCAAAAGAGTTTGATAAACTAATTTTATTAACCTATGTTTTTTCATTTGCAAAAAAGTGTGGACTTTTTGAATTTATAAAATTATATAATTATGCAATTTATGAAATTACTTTTGAAATTATGCTAATTTATAAAAGCAGAAAAATAAATAATCTTTGAATGAAACATAAAACGAGACGTTATTTGTTACATACAAAATGATAGAATAAAATATCGGTAATATGTCTATACTCGTGTCTACGGTAAAGCATAGGCCTTCGGCTTGTCTGGAGGTTAGGGGTTTGGAGTCGTTTGGTTAAAATGCACAACCATTTAGCCTATTTGTTCTTTAGGGGTTTAGGGTTTAAGGCTCTTTAGTTCACATGTACAGGCTACAAATATCACACATTTGTAAACAAGTTTTTTTGAAAGTTAAAATTTTTTTTCGATATTTCCGTCCACCATATTGGATCCGCCATTTTGAATTTTCAAAATCTGATAACAGATTTGTAATCAGCGACCTCGAAAACCTCTATATACAAACCTTCTACAAAATATTATGGATTGAAGTATACTTATAGTTATTTTGTGTTAAGGGTGGTTACCCCCCTAAGGGGAAGTATCTATGAAAAAACCGAAAAACTTAATTTGTTTATTATAGATGTTTACAAATTTTTTCCAAATTTTTTAGTCGTTTAAAACTTTTTTATTATATAAAATTTTTTTTCGATATTTCCGTCCGCCATATTGGATCCGCCATTTTGAATTTTCAAAATCTGATACAGATTTGTAATCAGCGACCTCTAAAACCTCTATATACAAACTTTCTACGAAATATTATGTATTGAATTACATATTTACAGTTATTTTGTGTTAGGGGTGGTTTACCCCCTTAGGGGTAATATTTATGAAAACACCGAAAGACGTCAACTAAATTTTGTTATTAAGGATGTTTAAACATTTTTTCCAATTTTTTTTAGTCGGTTTAAACATTTTTATTATAAAATTATGCCAAAAAATATATGTTTTCAACCCCTAAAAAATAGGGGATGCTACCCTTACTCTTCAAATCACCATGAAATACTTGCTCTTTTTGTAAGAAATAACCTCCAATTTGTTTCATTGAAAAATATTAATTTTAAGCCGAGATATTTAAAAAAAACGCTTTTTGGGGGTTAACTTTAGGGGAAGTTTTTACCCCTTAAAAGTGAAAATTAGCCGATAAAAATAAATACGTGTCTCTTATTTTTTTATGTTCTACAACATATATGAAAATCATCAAAATCGGTGAGTTCGGGTTGGGTACCTTTCCTTGTTAGTAGCGTGTGTCTAGCAACAGTTTTACTAGGCTGCTTCGCCTTGTCCTTCCCTTATTTTCTCTTTGTCATTTCTTACCTTTTTGAGAATGGTCCTTACCTAGTTGTTTACTGCGCACCAATCATCTTTCAACGTCAGCATAGCTGTGATCATTGACTCAGGTGTCACTTTAGTCTGAAGGTTTTCTTCCTACTAGATATAAGGATAGCCGTCGTTTTATGTGTAGCAAGCTCAAGTCCAATCTGCTTTAGCCAATCGTGGATTACTTACTGCCTCCTTAGCGATTTCCGTTACCTTTTCCTTTTGCTTTGCTAATACCACTACTGCGATGTCATCTGCAAATCCTACAACCGTTGCTCCTTTGGGTAGCTCTAGCCAAAGTACTCTATCGTAGATAATGTTCTACAATGATAGGCCAAGTACTGACCCTCGTGGGACCCCTCCAGTTACTTTATAGGTTTTCGTGCCGTTATCTGTGTCATACTATAGGATCCTGTCCTTCAGGTAGTCAGACATAATCCTTCTTAAATATGCGGGTACCTCTTTTTCCGTAGTGCCTCGTGTATCTTGCCCCAGCTGGCTGAGTAGAACGCATTTCCAACACCCAGTGTAACAATAGTACAGTACTTCTTAGCTCATCCTTTTTAGGAACGACCGTGACACGGAAGTGCCTTATAGTTTTGTCATCGAAAAATGTGTGAGATGCGATATCTTACGCAATTTTCGGCTGAAATTTTGGAAGGAGTCTCCTCTTGCACAAACCTAGAAACTAATTTTTTTTTATCCCGATCGTCCACGTTTTTTTAGAATGCGGGCACAATTTGTCCAATTTGTGCGTGTTTTTTGAATAAAAATTTTGGTGTTACACGATTATCTCTAAGAGACTTTTATTAATCGGACTAAAAATTTGTGTGCAAACTCCCCTCGTAAAAGTAAGGTGCCAAATTTCTTTTAGGCTTGATCCTACAAGTATACGCAGAATGCGGTCACATCCAAAAATCGCTAAAAACGGTTTTTTGGCTCTAACTCGAATTCTATGCATTCTACAAAAAAAAAAAGTTAAATAGAAAAGTTGTAGATCTCGAAGAAATACAACTTTTTCCTATATACACTTAAGCATGAAAATGCTTTAAATTCGAGTTAACAGGCCAAAATCGATTTTTTATAGCAATAAACCAGTATTCATCATAAAACTTTGAGGCTATATACATTATACATAAAAACCTTGAATGTAAAATTTGGAGATATTTTAAAAACACATCTTTTTACCGTGACAAACATTTTTTCAAAACGTTTATACATAAACAACATCTTCCAGATATAAATTGTACAGGTCCACAAAGAACTGGGGACTTGCCTGGATAGCTTGTTTCAATGCAATATTTGGTATGCTATCTAAGCCTGGAGCCTTGTTGTTCGCAACCCTTTTGCATGCGGCCAGTAATTTCTCTGTGGTGATTGTTGGAATGATTTTGTCATTTGCATCTGCTTATTACTTCCAGTTGATGGGGAAACAGCGTCGTCACAATACGGTCCAATAATTCCGGGCTTTTATGGGGGGGGGGGGGGTATGACCTTCCTTTGTCTTCTTTATTACTACTTGGTATGGTCGCTTCCAGAGATCCAGCTCAACCTCGTCCTGTAACTCTTTAAGGCACCGTCGTTTATTTTTCTCGGATTTTTTCTCAAGTATTCGTTTAGCATCCTTCATTTCTTTGTTCCAGGTGTCCACTACTTCTTGACCTCTACCAGTCTTGTAATATTTCTTCCTGGCCTGCTGTTCCCGTCTCCTGGTTCGATGACACTCACTGCGGGTAGCGTTAATTTCTTCACCCCACCAGTATACTGGCGGTCCACTATTATCAGGAGTCCTCATCGTTGCGTAGCAGGCTCGGGTTATATTTCCAATCACCTGCTTGACCTTATCATTCGCAGATCCGTACAGCTGTATTTCTTACAGAGCCAGCAGAAATGTCTCATTGTCATAATCCTTCGTTTTCCAACTGACTCTTTTCGTCCTTGTACTTCTGTTGAATCTTCGTTTTGTTTTCTCATCATTATCGCTTAGTGGTCACTATTTGTGTAAAGATTACTAACCGTCTACGATCTAAGCAAATCAGGTAGCTGATAACAAACGTGAGATCTATGGTAGACCCTGAGTCTCCTCTTTGAATATGTAAGAGCGTAATCGTTTAACTGCCTCATTCTATTGCCCAGGCTTTAAAATCGCCTGCTATCAGCACCGGTTCTCTTCCTACAGATCCTGTTCTAGCCAGTCAAACAGTTGTGTGAATTGTTCTATGTTAGGAGAAGTGTAGCAGCTGTAAATGTGTACGCCTGGCTCAGTAGATCTTGTGCAGTCACGCAGTAGTTTATATTCAACTGCTCTATTTTCATTCTCTTTGTCCGTGAATGGGTTCTACTGCAGCTCGGTAAAGTAGACATGCGTAGCTACTAGCGGCGTGGTCCCTCTTCCCACCTGTACCTCCTTTGCAGAATACGCAGTTGGGTTGGTTCTTCCACTCCTTTGCTTTGTTCCCATCTTTTCTACATTTAACGAAAGTCTTACTTCTATTTTCAATTACTGTGCAGTTTCTGCCGATATGGCTAAAACCTAGACATTTATAACACCTAAGCGAATCGTTTTTGCGGTTAGCCACCCGCATCCTATTCTGATCTTCTGTATCTTAGTGATTTTAACCGCTATCTAAGCTGGTAGCAGTATCTCTGCAATCAGCGGGTCAGTGTGTGTATGTGTAGGTGTGTGCCTGTAGGTGTGTTCCTCTACTGATAATCGCGTAATATTTTCAACCCAATTATCATGCTATCATTATTATGCTATGATTATCGCGTTATAATGAAGCGATTATTGCATGAGTTATAATATTGTTAAATATTTATAAAAAGGCTTAAAACAACATTTATGAATGAAAAATAGATGATTAACAAGAAATAAGGAGGAGAATTAAGCAATCTATTGGTCTACTAACCGAGCTGTTTGCATTCTTTGAAGCATAACGCATAAAAGCAATTTGTATATGTAGATATTTATTACTATCCTTAAAACTTTTAGTAATATTCAATTCAAAAGAAATATAAATAATAAAATTGTCATTTTTATTAGTCTTCCGTTAACGTCTAAAAAATTCAAGTCATGTTACAACCAATTATTATCTATATATTAATAAATAAAGATATTATTATTTATTTTTATTTAGAATAGAACATTACTAAAAAAGTTCAAGAATAAAAATTATCTGCACATATGAATTGCCTTTATGCGTTATGTATCAAAGAGTGCAAACAGCTCAGTTGGTAAAACAATGAACTGTCACGCCAAAGTTCTGGGTTCAAATCTCGATCGAAGAAATTATTTTTCCTTATTTATTGTTAAATTATCCATTTTTTACGTATAAATATTGTTTTTAGCATTTTTTATAATATTTTATAATATTTATTGTGAATCACGCGATAATCACATCTAAAAAAAAATTAACTTTTAAAAAAGTAAAAAGTTAGGCAAGTTTGATATATTTCGCAACAAAATTACAGATTGAAAAGTACTAAGATCAATCAAACAAAGTTAAGTTTATTATATTTAATCGTGATGAAGCAAGGAACAACTCTCAAGATAATTACTACGTAACTTGCCATGCCCGTTTAATTTTGTTTATTGGTGAACAACTAAAATTTCCTTTTATGTATTAGAACGTCATACAAACACCATAAGTACAATGAAACGGGCATGGCAAGTTACGTAGTAATTATCTTGAGAGTTGTTCCTTGCTTCATCACGATTAAATATAATAAACTTGACTTTGTTTGATTGATCTTAGTACTTTTCAATCTGTAATTTTGTTGCGAAATATATCAAACTTGCCTAACTTTTTACTTTTTTAAAAGTTAATTTTTTTTAGAGATTTCAATCCTTTTTAGTAAATTTTTTTGAGTATTTCATATTCGACGTCGTAGAAATAAAATATAAGCATATTTAGCACCTTTAGATCAAAGCTTTTTTGTAACATTTTTATCACTAACACGAGATCACTGATAGTTCTGATATACACCACCCTCGAATTATTTCTACGCCTAGACACCAAAGAACCACGGCGCGAACTACCCAGAACTCGTTATCGGCCACCCTGTACACCTAGACGCCGTCATCGTATGATTTATTTACCTAGACAACAAAAACCACGAAGCGCACCACCTAGACGTCGTCATCAGCCACCCTATTTATCTAGACACCTTCGATTAAAATCTATTTAATCTGATTATAACTTTTAGTCGGTTTTAATCGGATTCAATCAGTTGTATTTTTCAACAAATATAACATTTTATTTAAAAACACAACTGTTTAAATCCGATTAAGACCGACTAAAACTTATAATCAGATTAAATAGATTTTAATCGATTAAATAGGCTTTAATTCGATAATTTCCGATTAAGAAATCCAATTAAACCCTATTATCTTTCGAATCGGATTTAATAAGTTATTTTTTAACAGGGTAGATGCCGTCCTCGTATGATTTATTTACCTAAACACCAAAAACCACGGAGCGCACCACCTAGACGTCGTCATCAGCCACCCTATTTATCTAGACACCTTCCTTGAAAGATTTTTACACCAAAACACCGAATACTACGGAGCACACATTTATAATTCAAGCAGAGTAGCAGACAATGTAGGCTCAATAGCTTGTGCGGCCAACTTCACAGTCTAACCACTCGGTCAAACTGCACGCAGCTAACTTAACGGTCTTACCACTTTTTGGGCTGAAGAAAAATTAAGCAAGTGATTTCAGCATTTTTGTTCACCTGCATACTTGTTTATTATGTTAAAGCTGGTTTATTGCTGATAATTTGGTTTAAAATCATAGTTTGGCATACCAGTATAAACATTTATCAAAATTAGCTGGGTACATGAATGATAAATAATTTATTTCCTTAATTGAAAATTCGAGATACCAATATAGAAGTAAATAGTGTCACGGGCGCCGCGGCGTCGTCTGCTTCTCAAACTCGCCTTCGTGGCGCTCCCGCGCCACTTGATGATTTTTGTCAGTAGGGTAAGCGAATCTTTAAATTTTAGCGATCGCCTTATGTGAAAAGCAAAGCGTTTCGCGAAGATGTTTCTGAGTTGATCTCTCCAGTTCCCTACATCCTTACCTCGAATCCCGCCATCTCGTGTGCGGAGGGAAACGAGCTACGATGCAACGCGGGCATATTACAGGCGTTAAGAGACTTCTCCGCGCTATCGATCGATTTTGATGCAGTCAAATATTGTTGAGTTTTCTCCAAAATCGAGCCCTGTTACAAAAGCTCTCACAAAAATTGAGTACAGAGATATGTACGTAGATCTCTGCAGAATTTTCTGCAGAGACCTTTGCACATTAATTTCATAAGGCAATTAAATATATCTTTATGATTAATTTAATAGATATAAAAATACTATTAATAATACTACCTATGTAATGTATTCCTTGCCATTGCGTAAGTGATACAGCTTCAACACCGTAATAAAACTGTGAGATGTATTTTATCCACGATATATAAGAAGGTAAATTCCTAGAATAAAAAAAATGTTGTTTATTTTCTTGCTCTTTTATAATTTGAAACCGCAGAAAGGATCTTTTGCTTCCTTCTTAAGGAAGCCTTGTAATAGTAATTTTTGGAGTTTGTGTAAAAATATGTGGGAATTGTGTTTTGATACATTTTTAGTCGAAAAATAGTGTTTTTGGAAAATGTTCGTACGGATGTATGTGTGCGTATGTAGACGCCTGTATCTCAGCTTCTACTCGGTGAATTTGAACCCACCAAGTCTCATTTTCTTTGTTTTTACTAGAACATTGTGGGAAAAAAGTCCGTTGTTACATTTTATGTACGCGTTTTTTTTTCTAGTGATTTTTTAGTTTTGGGATTTTATTTGAGAGAGAGAGAGAGAGAGAGAGAGAGAGAGAAAGGGCGAGCGAAACGAGAAATAAATCCAAACATGAAACGCTTAAACCCAATTACCTTACGCCTTCTAATTGTAATAATTAATTTCATAAGCACGTCGAGATATCAAGGCGAGCGAAGCGTAAATTAAATCGAAACCTAAAACGCTTAAACCCACTCAACCCATATTTTCCAAGTTTAATAATTTATTAAAACTACAGCTCTGCACATAAAAGGTAGTCGATCTGGGCGAGAAATAAATCCAAAACCTCAATGTGTAAACCCAAATACTCTACGCTCTCTTAGTACAATAATTTAATTTAAAAACACGTCAAAACATAGATAAAAGGCAAGCAAAACAAGAACTAAACCTAAACCCAATTAGATTTACCCTACAGCCCTGAGTGTAATAATTCATTCTAAAAACACGTTAGCACACCAAAGTAAGGCGAGCAGAGCGAGGAATAAATCAAAACTCAAAACACTTAAACAAAAGTACCCTACGCTTACCGAGTACAATAATACATTGAAACTACACATTTGCACTTTAAAGAAATGCGAGCGATGTGAGAAATATATCTAAACCCAAAACGCTTTAACCCACTTAACCCATACTATCCAAGTTTAACAATTCTTCAAAACTACACTTTGGCACATCGAAGGAAGGCGAGCAAAGCGAAAAAGAAATCTAAAACCTAAATGTGTAAATTCAAATACCCCACGCTCCTCGAGTACAATAATTTATTTTTAAAACACGTAGGCGCATTGAAGGAAGGCGAGCAAAGCAAGAAATAAACTTAAAACCAAACCGCTTTAAACAACTTACCACATACTCTCCAAGTTTAATAATTTATTTTAGCTACACCGCGGTACTTTGAAGGAAGGCAAGACAAGTAAGAAATAAATAGAAAATCGAAATGCCTAGACAAAAGTACCCTACGCTTTTCGAGTACAATAATTTATTGAAACTATACCTCAGCACATCGCAAAATGGCAAGCGATGTGAGAAAAAAATCTAAACCTAAAACGCTTTAACCTATCTAACCCATACTATCCAAGTTTAATAATTTTTTAAATGTACATCTCGGCACATTGAAGGAAGGCAAACTAAGCGAGGAATAAATGTAAAACCTTATTGTGTAATCTCAATTACCTTACGCTCTTCGATTAGAATAATTTATTTTAAAAACATTTTTGCTCGCTTCGCGGGGTGGCCCAGCGTTGGTCGATTAGTTTACTACTCTTAGCGTAGTAATTTTACAGAGGTCAGATTCTTGCGTTCAGTGTGAAAATACTACCGCCGTTGTAAAATTACAGCGCGCAAAATAGTAAAATTACTATATACCGTTGTGAATGTACTTGTATTGTTGTAAATTTACTGTGCTGGGCGTAGGACGGATTGGTTTACGGGTTAGTAATATTACGATAAAATTTTTTACAGTGTAACCCTGAAAATAGGCCATCCCGCGGACGAGCGTAAATGTAGCGCTCTTTTCTAACTGGGATTCACAACTGCAGTTACGAGAACAGTAAGAGCAGTACGTTTTTTGCGACTTCTATAGGGATTGACTATGACCAGCTTAACCTATAAGCTTATTGCTTAGTTTATATACGAACGGAAAGCAAATCGCTTGTATAAGCTTTATGAGCTCTCACTTTCATTGCTTCCTGCTTTACTGAGGCTGTATTAAAGCTATACGTAAATATAATTATAAAATTTCGAATGGTATGGTAAATATATGGTTAAAAAATAATCTCGAGTAGTGCGAGGATCTCGAGTAACTCAAAAGATTGGAGTAACCCGAAAAATTCGAGTAGCTCGGCAAATTCGAGTAGCTCCGAAAATTCGAGTAGCTCGGAAAATTCGAGTAGTTCGAAATATGACTCGACCCGGTACTCGACTCGAGCTCGTGGAGTTGAGTTTTTCGATCGAGTAACCCGACTTTTCGAGTACTCGCACACCCCTAATTCTCTGAAGTCAGCATGGCCGTCATAATCGACTCAGGAGTTACTCTGGTCTGAAGATAACTCTCAAGTTTTTCTCGCGTCTGCTGATATCGTGAGCACTCGCAAAAGTCGTGCTCAACATCCTCTGTTGCATCCAAGCATATTGGGCAGTTCGGACGGTCGTCTAGTTAGTACTGATGCAGGTACGCATGGAAACATCCATGCCTGGTCGAGAACTGCGTGAGGTAGTAGTTAACTTCCTCATGTCTTTTTCCAATCCAATCGTCTATCCTTGGTATAAGGCGATGAGTCTATCGCCCCTTGCCACTAGCGTGCCATCTTGTTTGCCATTCAGATATCTTCTTCTTTCTTGCAGCATCCCAGATCTCTTTCTAGCTTCTGTCATTCGATCATCTCCTGCCTTTAAATACGTCCTTTCTTTCCAACGCTAAAATGTCAATAGGTGGCATGCCTGCAATAATGCAGACAGCATCATCCGATACCGTACGGTAAGCGGACGCTACTCTTAGTGCACTTCGCCTATATACGGTAGTCAACTTTCGTGCATACGATTTTACTTGCATCTCATCTGCCCATACTGGGGCTTCGTATAGCATAATCGATATGGTTACACTAGCTAAGAGTAACCTACGCTTCTCAGTTGGCCCTCCTACATTTAGCATCAATCGTGATAGAGCAGCGCCAACCTTTGCTGCTTTATCACTGACTACTTACAGATGCTGTTTAAAACTTAGTCTTGCATCGATGGTAATGCCCAAGTATTTAATAGTTGGTTGAGAGACGATTTTATGTCTATCCACTGTCAGTGTGATTTCCTCCATCTTCTTCCTACTAGAAAAGAGAATTACTTCTGTTTTCTGACTGGCTTATTCCAGACCCGTCATTGTTAGCCATTTGTGTATTATACAGGTTGACTCTTTAGCTATGTCTGTCACCTCTCTTCATGTTTCGCTACTACCACTACTGCTATGTCGTCAGCGGATCCCACAACTGTTGCTCCTTCAGGTAATTGTAGCTTTTGTACTCTGTCGTACAGTGGGCCAAGTACTGACCCTTGGGGGACGCCTCTTTTAACTTTATAGGTCTTGGTACTGTCCTGAGTGTCGTATAATAAGATTTTGTCCTTTAAGTAGTCAGACATCATTCTTCTTATATATAAGGGTACATCCTGCTCCCGGAGTGCCTCGTGTATTTCACTCCATCTGACCAAATTAAATGCATTTTTGACATCTAAAGTAACTATAGCGCAATACTTTTTTCCCTCTCTTCCATCTTTTTCCCTTTATCGCTGTTTGTGCAGTGTTAATCACTAGACTAACTGCGTCTAGGGTTGAACACTTCTTTCTGAAGCCATATTGATGTTCCGCTAATCCACCTTTTCCTTATATAAAATGATCCATTCTGACGCAGATAATGGGTTCAAGGATCTTGCCTGGGGTAACTAGCATTCAGGGCGGTCTGTATGATGAGGACTCTTGGGGTGGTTTCTTTCCCTTTTGCAGAAGCACTAGTCGCTGTTTTTTCCAGGTGGTAGAGAATGTTTCCTCTTCTAGACATGTATTGTACAAGTCTACGAAGGCCTCTGAATAAGCGTGAATAGCATGCTTTAGTGCAATATTTGGAATGCCATCTGGCCCTGGGACCTTGTTGTTTCCTATTCTTCTGCAGGCAACTAATGTTTTCTTAATCGTAATGGGAGGGATAACCTGTTCATTCACACCTTTTTAGTTCTTTCAATGTGGCTTGGTAGGCTGGACATGTATAGCTACCAGCTGCATGGTCACTCTTTAATTTTATCCTTTTCCTGGCAGAGAATGCAACATAGCTCGTTCGTGCAACTTTTCGCTGCATGTCCTTCCGTTCCGCACTTAAAATAGCATTTACTCCTGTCAATTATAGCATCTAGGTGGTCGCATCTTTTGACTAATTTCCCTGATTCTGCAATTCACCCAACCTACTTTGAGCTTTCCTCTTGCGATCACCTTTTGAGCAATCCGGACAGGCAGCTGCACGACGGCGGTCTGCGTATCTCCGTAGGTTTTCCGGAGGGTCTTTACAAACGTCTCCTCTACTACTCTCTTCTCTTTTGAAAACTCTCTATTCAGGGCTTCTAGAATATCCTGTTTAGAGGTAAGCATATCAAGAACTTTTATTTTAAAGACTACTTCATGCTGAAGCCTCTTATATGTGGCTTCTTCTACCAGCGCTGCTTTAACCGCTTCTTGAGGTTCCTGCCTTTTCACTTCTTCGGTGCATCGTAGCTTTAAAAGAAGATCTCCTGCCACCGTTTTGCGTATTTTATTTACGCTGTTACCAAGCACTGTCAGATTGAGGTCCGCTTTTATTTTCCTCAAAATATCAGCGTACGAATTCTCCTCAGCGGCATTTATAACAAGTGCATCAGACTTGGTGGGTCTCTCTTGTGGTTTTTAGTGCCATGTTTGTTCTTGTTACCAGTGTTTTTATGTATCTTGTTTTCTTTTTTTTTTTCTTTCTCTCCTTACTGGTGATAACTTTCTGTCACGGTGGGTCTGCCTTTTCTTCCGAAGACACCTGTGATTGGCTTTTTGATGTGACTACCACAAAGGCTACTTCCTTATCTTTTCTTATTCTTTTAGCGTAGTTTCCTTATCGCTCTCGTACCTGGCTTAGTGTCATTGCCTTACGCCTAAACAGCGTTCTTGTCGTCACCGCGTTTGATGATTTTATCGTCTGTGATGCCTTGTCTTCCTTCTGGATATGCTGCTGGTTCACATTTTTGCTTTACTTAGCATCAACTTAAGGCTATCCTTGCTCTTTTCCAGCACCATTTGTGCTCTTCTAGGCTGCTTAACCTGGATCATAATCGCCAATAGATCGCTTTTAACAGACTTATGAATGTTTGATGCGTTTGAGACAACATTATCCATAGAGTCCAGCCTGTCTCGGATCAGCTGACATGGCCCCAACACATGACTGTAAGCGATGCCAGACTAGGAACATCTTATCAGGGTCTAGTACGCGGTACTGTCCTAGCCCACCTCTACTCTCTTAAACCTCCTACCCCGAACAAAGTGCTTCGTTCTTTGGAGAGTTTCTGGCAGACATCAAGCAATATCACGCACTCGCCTCAGATGATTGACTAGTATAGGCTATGTGACCGGCCTCCCGCCTTGCCGTCAGCGAGAGCCTAAGGTGGTTTAGGTCATTTTGGCTCGCAATCTCAGATTTACTTCCTACCCAGGATCTCCTTTTAGCAGCTTACGAATCGCACCGCACGGCAAACGCAGCAGCCTGATTTGGTCCACGGAGCATATTTTATTTCTGCTTTACCCTCTAAGGTATATGCGAACTATCCCCCATCTGCTACCCGGGAGACACGATACATACGGGTGTCAGGCTTTCCCGCGTGGTGCGTGTGTGTTACGTGATCCCGCCCCCTTCCCTCTCTTTCACACCACTCATTACCACCACTCAGGTTTGCATCGCGGACTATGACGTGTCAAGACAGGTTCCACTCCATGGAGAAGTGGTGGTTTGTTTTATCTAAAATTAATTACCCTTCGTTCCATAAATAGAATAATTTATGTTAAAAACACGTCTGCACATTAAAGGGAGGCGAGCGAAACGATAAATGAATCGAAACCCAAAACGCTTAAACGCACTCACCCCACGTTCCCCAAGTAAAATAACTTATTTAAACTACACTTTATAACATTAAAGGAAGGCAAGCAAAGCGAGGAATAAATCTAGTATCTAGATGTGTAAACTCATTTACTTAAAACTCTCCAAGTTTATTTATCCAGCTTTATTTAAGCTACACCTCGGCTTATCGATCGGCTAGGCGAGCGAAGCAAAGAAGGAATCTTAAACCTAAATTCGTAAATTCAAATACCCAACACTCCCCGAGTACAATGATTTATTTTAAAAACACGTCGGCACATTGAAGGAAGGCGCGAGCAAAGCGAAGAAATAATAAATCTAAACACAATTACCCCATGCTTTCCATGTTCAATAATTTATTTAAGCTACACGTCGGCATATTGAAGGATGGCGAGCAAAACGAGGAATAGATCTTAAACCTTAATGTGTGTACCTTATTACTTCACGCTCCCCGAATTTATTTTTACTACATCTCGGCACATCGAAGAAAGGCGAGCTAAGCGAGGAATAAATCTAAACCCAAAGCGCTTAAACCCAATTACCCCATGTTCCGCGAGTACAATAATTTATTTGAACTATACCACGGCACATCGAAGGAAGGCAAGCAAAGTGAGGAAGTAGTAAGCTGGAACTTTGAAGAAAGTAAACTTAACTGACCTTGACCCCCATCCCTGAGCCAGTGAGAGGTCAAGGTCAAGGTCAAGATTGTTTACTCCCTATGGTGCTATTTGTACTTTGGAGAGAGAGCCCCCTCACTCTCCCTCTTCCTATTTAAAGTGCCTCTGCTTTTTCAAGCCACTTTGGAGAGAACACCTTCTTTTTCTCTGCCTATCTAAGGTGTCTTGGGGTTTTCAAGGCACTTCTGAGAGCGATGGAGTGACTTACTTATTAAGGTGTTGACACCCCTACGATTCACGAACGACTGATGTATGGTGTGGGAGGTGTTTCCACCACCACCACTACTGCCTTTCCTTACGCGTACTCAGCATATTACCTTTCTTTGCAATGCATACTTTTTTTGTCACCGAAAGAGAGAGAACTTCTACTCTAGACTTGTAAAAGAGAACTGTGCTCTCTGTGCTGCAACTACGCCGGCTTCTTTTCGAAAATCACTACATTTGGTGGGAGGGGAGACTAATGAGGAACAGTCTCGCGAAAAGTGGATGACCAATAGAATCACTATAGCTGTAGAGGGGATCCAATGAAAATCTGTAGGGTTGCGCTTTTTGGAAGCTGTGCAAGCTAAATATTCCTTACTTTCTCATTTCACGTTTAAAAATTTTACAATATTATATTACAACTCAGCAACGAATTCTCCAGCAATCTGATCATTTTTTCTTAAATCTGATGAGACATTTTTGAGAAATCGATGCATACCCATACCATTAATCATATAATATAGGAACATGATACAATATTTGCCACAAGCATTAGAAATGCTGCTTTGTAATCAAATGTGGTTCCATTTGAGCTTCTTACAATTTCTCTGGATATTGTTTACGTGATCGGGGTTGTCCACCAAAACTATCAAAATACCCTCCAACACCATTTTTGGACACATATATCGCTACCCAGTGCATACTACGTCTCCTATGACTCTGTGTATTAAACACAAAGCTACATGGTATTACCCATGTCATTGGAATTTGATCCGCCGGATAAACCCCCACCGCATGAGCTTTTATTTTTCGCTACTTCTGGAGAAAATTCAGAGAATTTATTCTTACAAAGATAGTATAGTGGTAAGAATGGATGCTTTGCTGTTGTAGTTATATTGCCCCCGACACCACGTGAATTTAGCCAGAGCTTTAATTTGCAGGCGTTGTTGAGCCCACAGGTGTATTGGAGTGCGCAGCGTTTAATGGAATGCTGCACGCAATACCGTGCACAGTATGGCAATTTGTAGTAAGGTGGACACTCGTACGCCTCCTCTTAATTGATAACTTCGCGTGTCGTAATCTTATCTAGCAGTTTTGCCTTTCCTTTCCTCGCACATACATTTTATATGCTTTCCTGCAAATATCATGCATAGTTTTTTAAAACTTTTTTAGTAAAAAATTCCATCGTACTAATCCAGACCATGATAATGCAGTGTCAGCCAATTATTCTCTCTTAAAATATCTTTCTTTAAGAATCTCATATTACAAGTGGGCGCGATAATCCAATGTGCTGTAGCATCTAAATCTAATACTGTTAAGCCCACTTCTCAACACAACTCGACCCTTGTTGTCCTTGAAAAACTGAAAATCGATAACGAGATCTATTTCTCCGTTTGTCTGCACAGCTCAAGACAGGTGTATCGACTGGCACAAAGCTTGTATTGGTAGGTGGTTATATTTGGTTTTTCAAAGAGCGCCATCTAGCCTCAACCACTGTAATCTACCAAAACTTGTCGTGACGAATCAATCTCCAACAGATTGTCGTACTCAGCATGAATTATACAATTTACAACAGTATCTAATGCGTCATCGATTCTCACGTCAATGCTCACACTGCCTCTTCTAATTAAATTCCAATGGGTATCATTGTTGGCCGATAAATTGGGTATCAAATCGAATGCAAAAAGACAGTAGCTATTTGGGTATGCATCGCATGTTATCGAATTACCGGCATTTGAAAAATGTACCCCCGTACCCGAGAAAAGTGCGTGGTACGCATCCACATACATCTTTGTTTTTTTGAACTCAGGCTGCAGTGGTTTTGATGGGACTTGTACACCGTCCACAAACAAACACAAGAAATTATTATTGAAATTTTGAAAATTGAACGGATTGAGTTTTGTATCGCCGTTATAAGTCTTAATTTTAATCAATCCAATTATGATTCTTTTCGGCAATTGACCCAGTATGACATTATCTATTGACTGACCATGCACGCCACTGTTCAGAGTTACGTTTTTCACCTCCACCCGTGTAAGCGGATACTGTGACTTTAAAAAGCATTTTTTTTTTGTGAGCCAATGAAATGATCGGATTAACCCTTACGTGGCCAACAAATAGTGTCGCCTCGGTTATGTGTACAGTATACACAGAATCGGGATCCATTAGAAAGAAGCTGTCACGAGAACGCACAAGACGTACACGTACCTCAACACTGATTGATTAGGCTACTTACACGTAGATATGCTAAATATGGATAGACTACTACTTGGTAGTGTTGAGGATTTTATTATTTGTCATAACTGCTTGTCGTCTAAAGAAACCTGCATTACTGGTATCAGTGTTATCCATTTTATCGGCCGTGTCATCATACCACAAGACGCTGCTCATGTATGAGTTTTTTGCCGCTGGTCCTTAATTTAATAACGTATACATAGGCGTTATTTGGTGGTGATACTAGTTTTTGATTAAAAAATACATCCACCTGATTTAACAGCAAATTCATAAAATTATTCACAGGGCCGACGACTGGTACTGACGCATCCTTCTCTAATGGCTTCGTCGGTGTTATATTAACACATAGACTCAGCATTGTATGTGCTAAATCTAGATATTCACAGTTGCTAGGAATCGTAAATTCTATTGGTGCTTGATCGGTGAGTGACGAGATCGGCTTATACTGCACTCAATTCAAAGAGTGATACTCCGACTTCAACGAGTCACAAGAGTCAGTGTGTAGAAAAGCCATGTTTTTTTTCTAGCTGGTATAGTGAGTAGGTATACCGTTCAAAAAGAGAGCCTTTTAGTTGACAAAGATATCTTTAGTTACTGCTGACGTTGCTGCTTTAGTTGTAGATTTCTTTCTCTTCTTCTTTTTCTGCGTAGTTGTCACGCTCCTACCAGCTCCACGACCAGAGTCTGAATGCGCTTTTTGTGTCATTTGTGCCTTCTTATATTTAGCTTTCTTTTTCTTACCACCCCCGCCTCTTCCTTCTTCTGTTCACCTGGTCTCATGATTTTATTCATTATTTGTTTAGCTTTGCGTTTAAGATTATCCCCACTTTCGCGCACGTGCTTACTTAACACTTCTCTAAAAGTCCTGTTCTCGTTCACCACATCATCCATGATCTTTGCACTAGCACAAGCAGCCTCTTTACCAACAGACTTAGCGCCACGCCTTACAAGAGGTAAAGCACCGCGAAATAAACCTTTTAAATAACTGCCAATGCCCCCGCCAGTCTGACAACGCCTACGACCAATTGTAACGTAATTATCCTCACCACCGTTACCACAGCTATATATGTATAATAGTAATGTAGGTATCTTTTTACCATCACAAGTTAATAATTTACCACTTTTAAAGCCTAATTCCACACATTTTGAGAGAATGAGTGAGTAAAACCAGCGCACTTATCCTCAGTGCAGGTGCATTTGACTTGAATATAGCCGCTATAGTGAATCTCAAATATAAGAGGATCTTTCACATTGTCGAGGTTATTTATCTCGTTCGAAAGCGTATGAAGGCTGTCATAAACGCCGCATTTTATTTGACTAAAAGTCTCCCGATAATCATCATCATCGTCATCACCATCATCATCATTGCGTAACGTATTGTTAGTGTAAGTAGCGCGTGTGGGTTTTCTCGTTACACAGACGACTCCTTCTCTTCTCTCCTTTATTAATATGTGTTGAAAGGTAAGAGGTATTTGAATTTCGGTGAGATCGACGCACCAATTGCCGTGCAGACAGAAATGTCAGGGGAGTTGTGTAGTAAAGCGATTAGCAGTGTTCTCGGGGTAAAAATATTTACTGCTACTACTGGACAAAACCGTGTAAAATTCATCCGTCATCATCATCGTCATTGTTTTGAAGATTTACGAGATCTTTAGCAGACACCCAAGAAATAAATTTTTCAGGTTACCCCTTTCAACTTACTAAATAGTTCTTCCTCTTTCCTTTGCCCCTACTGCGTAATACCTGGTCGATATGAAAAATGTCGCCAAATACATCTTTGCGCACTCTGCTCAGCTGCTGTTTGTAAAAATAGCCGTCAATTTTTTTATCCTCCAGATCCTCGAGTGTTTAGACGGGCGGCTGTCTCGTCGTATCGACCTTTATAATCCTTAATAATCACGCTTAGCCAGTCGACGGTCGGCTTCAGTATGCCCCCCACCACTACTACTGCTGCCACCACCACCACCACTACCACCATCACAGCCATTATTGCGCGAATATGCGATATCGTGCACAAAACAGGCTCTATCTAGAGGATTTCTGCCGGTCTCACCGCGTGCCAGTCTCTCCTCAAGATGAGTACCCGGCCCGAGAAACTGGTATCCCGGTATATGCATTTTGAAAGGCACTCGATTGATTAACGTGTCCAGCACACTAGATGACTCTGCGTTTACTCTTTGTAGTGCTGCTATCTTATATGGCCAAGCTTAGTTCTTTTAGTACTACTTGTTTTTTAGCAGGTGGCGCTACATATCTTATTGAAGTATCTACCGTGGTGTAGACTGCTGCACGACTGCTGCCACCTTGATTTCTCTTTTTATTGCCTTTCCGATACTTCAAAAATGTCAAATTATTTGGATCTAGTGTTTTCTCTTTGTCGTAATCCTCCTCCTCCTTCACCTCGTTGTCGTCATCGTCGTCGTCGTCGTCGTCACTAGCGCTTCCACTGGATGCTAGTTGTTGTTGTTGTTGTTGTCGTCCCAGTACAGATAATAATGACGTGTCAGAAGAGTATTTCTAATTTTTGTGCTATTTTTCCCGAGGTACATCGCGAGTGCGCGTAGTGCACGTGAATATGGAACATCACCGGAGCGGAGGAAGGATGGCGCTGAGGAAGAGAGAAGAGAAACAGAGAAACGTGTAAAGAGTGGCACTGCTGCGCCAGTGCGGAGATAGGGATAGATGAGTGCGAGTGAGAGAGAGCGTGAGAGGAGAGCGCGTGCGTCAATCGCCGAGCCGAGCCGAGCTTCGCGCCGTCGGGGCAACGAGGAGCGGGAAAGATGAGCCGTGCAAGGCTGATACGTGTCGGTTTTCGGCCGATGGGACCGTGCGCGAGGGGAACCAACGGATGGGAGAAGCGGGAGCGAGCGGTGAAGATCGCGGTTTTCTCCCGTTCGCGCACTTTTTGTGTGACGCCCGAGCGGAATACTCGCGCCGGAGAAATTGAGTTAGAGTCTTTGTGAGATTTATTGTGGGGTGTAGAGTTCGAGGGTTATCGTGGGGACGTCTAGAAGAAGACGAAGCGAGCAACCAGATCGAGAGGACGACCTGGACTTTCAAGGCCACTTCAACCGAGGGAACGAGAGAGGAAGCTGCGCCAAGGTCATCTCTAGGAAGTTGACATCCCGAGTCGAGCTGCCAGCGTCCGTCTAGGCGTCGAGGCGAAACTAAGTAGGTACTCAGAGATGAGTTAGGAGATTCGCGGACGCGATCGTGAGAGGGGCGCAAAGGTGAACGTGGTTGAGAGAGTGTGCTTGTGAGAGTGAGAGAACAAAGAGAGAGAACGAAGGAGAGAGAGAGAGAGAGAAGCGTGATCGCGGAGAAATCGAGAGTTATAATTTCCGATTACCCCCTTGCAAACCCGAGCGAGGGATAGAGGATTCGGCAGAACCTCCTCCGAGAAAACGCGGAGAAAACGCATAAAAAATCAGTTGTGCGGGCCTTCGGGCCTCGTGGGAGACTTTCCAATTTCCCCGAGTTTGGCCACGTCACACATCTGATTATTCTAGAGACCAAGTTTCCACATATTTCACACTTTTTATTAAATTTGAGATGCACTGAGTCGAAATATAAGATATGAAGGTGATGACTGGCGACTTCTGTCTCAAGGTTTTGACAAAAAGTGCCAATGCAGGGCTTTTTAGGCACGACCGCGTCACGGAAGTGTCTTATAGTTTCGTGTGCGAAAAATGTGTGAGATGCGATATCTCACGCAATTTTCGACCGATCGGGCTGAAATTTTAGGAGAAGTCTCCTTTTGCTAAAGCTAAAAAACTATTTTTTTTTGTATCCCGATCCTCTACGTCGTTTTGAAATGCGTTTTGTAGAATGCTAGGCATTCTACAAAAAAAAAAAGTTAAATGGAAAAGTTATAGATTTTTGAAAAATACAACTTTTTTCTATTGACATTAAATCATGAAAATGCTTATAACTCGAGTTTACAGCCCAAAATCGATTTTTTACAGCTAAAAACCAATTATTTACCATAAAACATTATGGATTTACGTTTTACATGAAAATATTAAATATAAAAGTTATAGACATGTTTAAAATACAACTTTTTTCTATTGACATTAAATCATGAAAATGCTTATAACTCGAGTTTACAGCCCAAAATCGATTTTTTACAGATAAAAACCAATTATTTGCCATAAAACATTACGGATTTACCTTTTACATGAAAATGCTAAACATAAAAGTTATAGACATGTTTAAAATACAACTTTTTTCTATTGACATCAAATCATGAAAATGCTTATAACTCGAGTTTACAGCCCAAAATCGATTTTTTACAGATAAAAACCAATTATTTGCCATAAAACATTACGGATTTACGTTTTACATGAAAATGTTAAATATAAAAGTTGTAAATATTTTCAAAATACAACTTTTTACCGAGGCAAGCATTTTTTTAAACACTTTTTGACATACACAACCCTAAAAGCGATTTTTTGATAAATAAATTGAATAATAACTTCGGTGCAACATGCCCCGACCAACCCAATTATTTTCAGCAATTTTCCTATATTATTAAAAGCTGAAAGTTATATTTTGGCCTTTATCTCACACATATATACAAAATTAAACCACTTTTTTAATTAAATTATAAAAAATGCATAATTTAGGAAATACGTAATCGACGAATACAATCCGTGTAACTTGGCATCATATAACGACGTACGCTATATTAATTAAATCTTTTAAGTTGAACCAGTACAATTCACTTTCAAAATTCAAGTGTATATACTGAACTAGACAAACCTAAACTCAATAAAGAAAATTGCTTAGATTAAAGAAAAGCTCTAAGTAGCTTACTACATCCCTCTAAACTATGCTAAATACCTAAACAATCAATTTTCTAATATTCTAATTGAAATCATACAAATTAAATATCATCCTTTTTTTACTTCCTCTTGAAAACTGCGATACAAAAGTGTTATATTATTTATTTGAAATTACAATAGAATAAAATTAAAATAAGATATATTTTAAGAATATCTACAAATAAAATAAATAATTGATACAAATACAAATAAGTTATTAATTTCCCAGTAGTTTTGATGATAGTGTTGATGACCGCCAGAAGAATACCAATCAAAACTTTGACAACAATATTGAAAATAAACAGGATAATACTGTATAAGCACCGACAGGCATTACGAACGCGAAGCGCGGGCATCAGCGGTCGTGCCTTATGCGCAAAACGCGAAGCGCGAGCGTTTTGCGTGCCTTTCATCACGAAGCGATGCAAGGCGGCAAGCCAACGCGGCCGTAAGGCCGTGCGTGGCGCGCTAGTTGAAACTAAAAAGTGGTGAAAAAAGTGTGTGGCGGGGGACGAAAATTAGCGCAGCTTCTCCAGTCATTAACCAACTCTCTCGAAGTAACCAAGTGCGAATATATATATATATATATACATATATATTTTTTTTATATAAACATGCGGATTTTGAGCGTCGCCGAAATTGAAATGCGCGCGGTTTACCGGCGTCGTGTTGTTACACCACCACCGCGCCGCGACCCTATGCTTCCTCAATATCTCGAGGAAGAGGCGGCTGACGAGGAGGTTGCTGCTATATTGAATAGCAGCTGCCCTGAGAATGTGACACCGCTCATTTTGTATGGCGAAGGCATTTCACTGCAGTTGCTGTTCCCGAAACTAGTGCCAAAAGTCGACGACGAAAGCGACGATGAAAAAATTGCCCGGGTATAGCAAGCCCGAGAGAAAGAAGAGAATGCTGCAAGGGTAATGGCCAGACAGGCCGAGGCTCAGGCCACAATGGAAGAGGAAGCAGCGAGAATTCGACTATTACGCGATGTTGAAGAAGATGTGCACAAACACATGTTAGTATCGGTAGTCATGAAATGTACTTGGTTACAAGTGTTAAATTTGAATGTAAAACCACTAATTAGCCATTATATCATGTTTGTTTTTTACATAACCTCTAGTAGAAGGTCAGGCCCATTCTAAAACATAACAGCTACGTTTTTAATATAAAAAGGTATCTTTTTACTGTATTGAGATTGTCGGAATCCGGATCAAACATCCAGATTTTCATATTTCAAGGTTTAAAATGCAAATAAGGTAGCCTTAACATACATATAGGGCTTTAAAAGTATTTTTATTGAAAAATTCAGAGAATTTCACAAAAAAAAGTACCCGGATAGTTTTAGTTAGAATTCATCCCTTATAAGCTACAAATGATTGAAAATAGGCAAAAAATGCAAAAATTGCTTGAAACCTCAACTTTGACCAGCTAGAACTCGAAGCCAAATGAAGGAATCGCACTGAAATTGTTTTGGGGAACCCGGCACAATATATGGAACATATATATACAGTTTTGGCAAAAATTAAAATGTTCATCTCTGATTTCACAGAAAACCACCCATATATATATATATATATATATATATATATATATATATATATATATATATATATA
The DNA here is from genome assembly GCF_009193385.2 of Nasonia vitripennis. Lineage (NCBI taxonomy): Eukaryota > Metazoa > Arthropoda > Insecta > Hymenoptera > Pteromalidae > Nasonia > Nasonia vitripennis. Next base: position 545,119 of record NW_022279637.1, read on the forward strand.
TATATGGGTGGTTTTCTGTGATATATATATATGTGTATGTGTGTGTGTGTGGGTGGGTGTGTGTTTGTGTGTGTATTACACGCGTGCACCTGAAAATCCCGTCAGTCGTCAGTCGACCTTCGTGGTGTCAACACCGTAATGAGTAAGTTTCTCCGTAGCTCCCCAAAGTGCTTTAAAAAATCAGAGGCACTTTGGATAGATAGAAAATAGGGGAGGGATTCTCTCCAAAGTGTCTCGAGAATGCAGAGGGAGGAGGGGGACTCTTTCCAAAGTACAAATGGCACCATGAAGAGTAAACGATTTCAGCCTTGACTTTTTACTGGCTTGGGTGAGGGGTCAAGGTCAGTTTAGTTTTCTTTCTTCATGGTGCCGGGGTACTACTCCAGGATAAAATCTAAATTCAAAGTGCATAAATCCAATTACCCCACGCCCCCTGAGTGTGATAATTTATTTTAAAAACACGTCGATGCATCAAAGGAACACGAGCTAAGCGAGGAATAAATCCAAAACCAAAATACGTAAACCAAACTACCCCACGTTCCCCGATCTCAAACTAGAGCCCTTAAACCTACCCACTCCGGGTCCTACAATTTTTTATGTAAGAATTGTTATTTATTAAATACGCCGGCACATCGAATGGTGGCAAGCGAGAGCAAGAGTAGCCTCTAAATGAAAGCTATTAAACACACCTATCCCACGCGCCGCGAATTTTTATGCGAGAATACTCATTCAGTGAATACTCTAGACTACCGTCCAAAAACGGTATATATTTGATCCTTTTTGTGAGATTGGAGGATGGCATGCGAAGGCGAGAACGTTATCTTGATTTAAAACCCACCTACACCTTGCGTCACGAGTTCTATACAAAAAATATCTTTTTCTTTAATACAAAGAACATTAAAGAGTGTCGGGCAAGAGCAAGCTGTCGCTTAAAACAAAATTTCCCTCACCCGCCTAATCCACTCGCCGCAAATGTTTAAGGTAAAAATATATTACTTAACGAAATGTGCCAGCATATCAAAGGAAGGCAAACGACAACAATGACAGTATTTTGAAAATAACTGAAATTTGCAAGCTCTCTGTGGGAAAATATTTCTATAAAAAATATGCCGTGTATCGAAAGGTGGCGAGTGAAAATGAAGGGGGCGTTTAAAACGAGTGCTCTCAAACTCACCTATACCACGCGCCGCGAAACACCCCATTCGTCACTATTACTATACGATCCAACATTTAAATATACTTCGCGAAAATTTAATATACGGTTATATAAAACAGAAAATAATTCAGGAAGATTTCCTGTTTTATATAACCGTATACGTATGCAGTCCTCAAAGTCTGGTAACGTTTAGGGATAAAATGTCCTAGAAGCAGCACATAAATCATTAAACTAGGGTAGGGTACGGCACAAAGCAAAATAGGGATTTTATACTTAAAAAATATATCTTTGTACACGCTTGAAGACTAAAGGCGCGGAGAGCTACTTTTATCGAACGCTAAGCCTTTGTAATGGCCCAGTGCGTTCTCTTGGTGAAAAGTGGGCTTTTGAATCGGCGTTGCTCCCGGTGAGATGTTGGAAAAGGAGCCGCTCTTAACAGGTTTTGGTTAGGAGGAAATAGCGTAACTTGGATTTCAACTGTGGGCAGAACTTAGAACAGGCTCTAAGTTTGCGTTTATTCAGTGTCAAAGGTTCAGAAAAACTGCGAAGTGCTCTGGAGCGCGGCTCAAACTAATCTGTCTCTGGGGTGCTCTTCTCTGCCGCATGTAGCCTCCATTCGCTCCTCCTGGTAGATCCGGGTGCTGGAGAGGGATGCTGACGGCCGTGGTGGTGGGAAGGTCTCCGCCGCGGCTGGATTCTGTCCCCTCCTCCCCGCGTCCCTGGGTCCGGGAGAGGGATGTCGGTGGTTAGAACACCGGCAAGGCTGGGTAAAACCCCGGGGAAAAAGGCCTCGTCCTAATCCTGTCAGATGGTCTGGGCACTCCAAGGCACTCCTTAGCCGTCGTCTCGGGTCTTGGTTTTTATGGCGTTTTGTGGCCCTCTTTATGGCTCGCCCGGTTTATGTTCTATAGCCCTCCGAGCGATGAGTGATAATCCCGCATTTTACTGTCTTGTTTGTCGCGTTTCTATATGCCTTAAATCTCTTGCGTTTTTCAGTTTTGATATTTGCGCCCGCGCGTCTCGCGAGAGTTGTGAGTTAGCCGCGGTTGTAATATTGACACCCTATTCGTTATGTTACACCTTGTATTAGTTTAAATTCATCACAAAAATATAGATACCCAAGACAAGTTATTTTAAGTGTTCAAACATTGATCTGTAATAATCAACAGTAGTGTATTACACGTGGACGACAAAAAAAAAGATTACAACATGCTATACCGCCATTTTGGGACACCAAACAAACTGAACTCATAAATATCCTACATAAACGTATTTTCCTACACGAAAAAATTCAACACAGATATTTTATACACGGATATTCTCTACATCTATTTTTTAGTATTTTACTACACAGTGAAACTCAACACCAAGTGTATAACCAATTGTTAGATCATTGTTACAACAATAGGTTATACGCTTGTGTAAAGTTTTGCTGTGTGGTAAAATAATAAAAATCGGTGTAGAAAATATCGGTGTAAAAAATATCCGTGTAAGATTTTTCATTGTGCTAAATCAATTGCAACCTTTGATAAGATTGACGCGCGAAGTATATTTGACATATCAGATTCGAGCTTGGACCATACCTATGCTAAAACGATGCCGCAAGAAGCGAAAATAACTTAACGCACATTGCTTTAAGTCTTGAAAATGATTAAATATTATCTTCTTCCAAGGTCCAGAGTAAAGTTAAGGAATGTGGAATCCTGCGGCGAGAGAGAATGTCCACTTCCTCCGGTACGCTCGAAATGAACAGCTTGTCATTCACTTTGCATGTATGAAAACGAGTCTTTTTTATGCACATGTTAAGAAAAGTCCGTTTTTACATTTTGCGGACGCGTTTTATTACGCTATTTATTTACCGCGGAAATTTGATATTATTGTTTGTCGTTCTTTTATTATACACCATAAATCACATTTTTTTCAAATTGTTTTAACTTGAAAAATAAATGTTGAATCTTTCTAAAAAAAAAAAGACTATTGAAAGTTATTAGGACCATAATCCATTCTAATTTTGAGTCTTTTCATGAGTCAAATCCTGAGAAAAACATCAAAAACGAAAAAAGTCGTTTTTCTACGTGAGGCGATAACTGGAGTAAAACGGCAATAATCAAGTTCAAATTTTTTATTTAGTTAGCATTATATAGCATTTTGATCCGTTTCTTCGGGCTGTTCATAAAACCAATCAGTCTCAAAGATATTAAGTTTCTAAACTTTGTTTTTTCACCCTGTATACTATGAATCGATTTTTCTAAGTGACGCGATAACTGGAGTAAGAAGGGAATAATCAATTTAAAATTTTGGATTTAGTTAGCATTATATAGCATCTTAAGGGGATGTCGGAGCAAAAGTTTTCAAAACGCGCTGGTGGCGCTGGCGTCAGGTGGCAAATTCACACTTCCAAGTTGGATTATATTAATATTAGAAAAAATAGTCAGTTTCGAGATGTAAGAAGAGCAGAGCGCAATTACTATGGTTACTAAGTACTATTTAAGCCCATTACCCGTAAGCATAAGCTCTTCGTTTTTGCAAAAGTCTTGGAATACAAACGTGCTTTTCGTGCTGGGGTAAGCGTCAGCTGATCGCTTAGCTGCCACTCAGTACCTTACCTCTCACAGAGATGGTGCCACAGGAATTCAACTTCACATCAATCGGTCGACCGGCTGGCAACACGTTCACGCAGCCGACTGCTATATGAAATTTTTGGCTTGCTCCGCAATTATTATTTTGCTCGGTTCTACTTTTTGGTAATCATAAGTAAGTGCGTGGGGCAGAATGTCGATGCATCAGTGTTTTCTCGCGTTTTTTAATAAAAATATAAGTACAACCAGGGAGGCACAGGAGGCCGTATGCGTGTGGTGTACAACATCACTAACGCTATTCTTGCAGAAGAGTTGCGAAATATGACCCTACGGCGGACATGGACTGCACGGCTCCGGCCAATCCACTCCTCACACTTATTTTCTGCTATCTGCAGGCCTTTTTTCGATAAAAATATAAGTGCAGCGACACTCTAGGAGGCACGGAAAGTCGATTGTTTATGCTGCGGAACATTACCAACGCGATCCTTACGAAAGAGTTGCGAAATACGAACCTATGGCGAGCGTGGATTTGACAGCTTCGGCCGATCAATTCCCGCCGTAGACTACGATTTCTCAATTGCTGCTATCTGCAGGCCTTTTTTTGATAAAAATATGAGTGCAGCCTCCTGGTGGCACGGAAAGTCGACTGCTTTATGTGTGCAACGTCTCTCTCGCGATTTTTGCGAAAGTATTGCGAAATACGACTCTACGTTGGGTCGTTGGGTGGCTATTTTTAGCGCTCTCCAGTCAGTATGTTCATAGTAGTGTAGAATACCGCCAGTAAATTAACAATGACGTTAGGAAAATAATGAAATTATAAATCGTATTAAAGAATAATTTAATAAATTTATTCGAAATACGTAATTGCCATTTAACTATTTGATTTCATATATTTTTTTACCATAATTTGTCACTTATATAAATAATTATTTGAATGAGTTTATACTTGCCTACCTTTTACTTTTTGAGGAAGGTTTTATTTTAAAGATTGCACGAATTTTTTAGGGTAATCAGTCATTATAATAAAAACTAGCCTCTCGATAGATATATGACATTATACCTCACTAACTTAAAAGAGAATCATCAAACTGTTGTTAAAATAGTGGGTATTAGTTTTAGTTCAAAAGCAACCGTCAAATAAGATTTGTAAAATAAATAGATGTACACGCTAGAATCTATCTCCACAGTAATACCTACAACCAGTATCCACACATACCACATAAACTACGGAGTGATAAGTGACCCCCGAAACCCTTGAGTAACGAGTTTCGACTAATTATGCTAAAAATTCCCACGAAACTCTTGAAGACGACGTTCATACTGTCCACCCTGGGCACCAGGTACTTCGGAGGCTGTTGCCGTCGCGATATTTATATTCAGCGACCCCCAAAACCCCCGAGTAACAAGTTACGACTAATTGCGTCACAAGTTCTCAAAAAACTCTATTGTAAGAGACGACGTTCATATTGTCCACCCTGGGCACCAGGTACCTCGGAGGTTGTTGCCGTCACGATATTCGTGTTCTGCGATCCCCAAAACCCCTGAGTAGCAAAGCTGGGCTCATTTTAATAAATACTATGCACCGAATGCGTCTAATTATTATATATACATTTTATTTCTAATTCGATTCGATTTTTCGCGCCACGGAAGTTGGGAAAAGAAAAAAAAATTGAAAAGAAAAACACAACACATAATTTTGGTCAGCTATAGAATGATAACGGATCGTTCATTTTTTACAAAACTTTTTTTAAATAAAAGTTATTTTAATATCTTTGAAAGTAACATTGATTCACGTATTTCAATAAGATATAAATGTTTGAATATTTTGTAGAGGTTAGAAAACTCAATTTCAAAGAATATAAGGTTGCTCTAGTACTTATACTTGCTATCGGGGGTGCTACTGCGCCCCTTCATTATATATTTAATCATAATAAAGCAAAACAATTGTTCTGATCAATTAAGGGCTTACTTATGGTGTCTGTATCACGTTCTAATACATAAAAAGAAAATTTTAGTTGTTCACCAGAAAACAAAATGAAACGGGCATGGCAAATTACGTAGTAGGTATCTTGAGAGTTGTTTCTAATGGATCAACATATAACTTTACTCTAAGTTGAGTAAGCCCTTAATTAAACAAAACAATTTTTGCTTTATTATGATTAAATATATAATTTATACGCACCACGTAGACTTCGTCCTCGGCCACCCTATATACCTAGACGCCGTCCTCATATGATTTATTTACCTAGACACCAAAAACTACGGAGCGCTCCACCTAGACCTCGTTATTAGCCACCCTGTACACCTAGACACCTTCCTCGAATGATTTTTACACCTAAACACAAAAAACCATCGAGCGCGCCACCTAGACCTCGTCACCGGCCACCTTGTATACCTAGACATCGCCCTTGGATGATTTTAACACCGAGACACCGAAAACCATGCAGCGCGTTACCTAGACCTCGTCACCGGACACCTTGTACACCTAGACACCGCCCTTGGATGATTTTTACACCTAGACACAAAAAAACACGGTGCACTCCACCTAGACATCGTCATCAGCTACCCTGGCTACCCCTACCGCGACACTTGATATTAAATAAAAAAAAATGTAATGACATCCGTAGCCTGTTGGTCGGTATAAGTGTGATCACATCAGTAATTCCACTAGCCTGTATAAGTATGTGGGAAAGCAATATGTGCGGCTAAATTGACGATCTTAAGACTAGAAGTGTGCGGCCAACTTTATGGTCTAAACTTTTGGGCTGAAGAATTCCAAGCGGATTTTAGCATTTTTGTTGAGACATGCTTGTTTATTGTAAAAAAGCTGCTTTCTTGGCAATATATCGATTGGAAATCATAGTTAAGCATACAAATATGATTTTACGCCAAAAAAATTTAGATACAATAATGTAAATATTTGTATTTATTGAATTGAAAATTTAAAAACCCAATATAGAAGTAAATAGTGTTGCGGTCGCTGCAGGCTTTTCAAACTTGCCTTTGTGGCGCTACCGCGCCACTTAATATTGTGACATTTATTAACGCAAGTGGTGATTATTAATTGTGGGTTTTTAGTGTACTAAGTGACTATGAACATGTTGTGCAGTTCAAGTTGTATAACTTATATTTAATATTAATAGACGTTTCTAGATACTTCAACTTTGGGTTTCGATAATGTAATTTTTAGCCATCAAATGTATGAGTAAAATATTTAAGTAACATGTAAGTAGATGATGATGACAATAATAAATGTTAGTAGGGTTATATTTTTTCTTACATATACCAGTTATGTTTTTGACATATAATTTCAATTTCAATGACATATGTTGTATTTACTTTTTAATATAGCTATGCTTAGATTAGTTTAATATTATGTAAATAGTGATGATTAACAATACATAATTACTGCAAAAACAGAATTTATTAGCATTCTTCCAGTTAATTGTTTGTTTTATATAGGTGTTTTTAATAATATGGTTATCATTGCATGTCATAGCCCTTTATAAATACAAACTATACAGCATGTCAAAATTATATTGTTTGAGCATGGTATGACAAATAAAATTGATTGCATGTCTAAATAAAGTTCTATTATTAGCACTGCAATGATCGAAGTATACTTGTGTGCATGAACACTGTCGCATTGAATTTTTTAATTACGTTGCATGTATAAAAACAAAACAATATCTACAATAGAAAAACCGGAATAAAAAATATTTATTGAATTTTCCCAAAGACTCGAAGAGCTCGAACTGGGTTAATATTTGTAATAAAAGTAAAATAATTATAGCAAAAAAACTGCTTTGTCAGTGCAGCTTGGAAAAAAATGTTGTTGATTGAAATGGATTATATGTCATTCCTACGAATGAAAATGAAATATGTCAAACACCATTTTGACATATAAGTATAACTACTATCACTTCTTTAGGCGTATAACTGCACCTATGGAAGGGATCTGCAACAACATTTTTTATCAACGATCTTATTTATAATTCAACGAACTTGGGTAGCCAAACTTTTGAAAACATCAATCATTTGATGAATATATAAACTATATGACAATATTAGCAGTAATGGTAATATAGACATAGTGTAGAAGGACGGTCATTATTGGCTTAAGGGTCCCGCTTTGAAATACACGTAAAGCCTATACTACACGATAGATGTTACCCAGGATTATACAGGAGAAACATATAACGCACTATACCTTTTACATTAGATTTCGTCCCACCAATTTAACCCATTAATTTGGCATATATCTGTAACAAAAATTAGTACTTTGACTTTTTTTCAAAAATTCGAAGTTGTTTGTCCATAAGGGTGTTGCAAAGTGTATATGTAGGAAGAGGACGTCTAGGCTGGGCTAGAGACTGGACACTCTTCTCTTAAACGATCACTTTATTCTCTCTCTCTCCAGCTCGACCGACTCGTGCCGTGGTCTGCGGAACACCACTCGGCGTCGGCGCTCGCTCGCAGCATGGCCGCTCTCTCTCTCTCTCTCTCTCTCTCTCTCTCTCTCTCTCTCTCTCTCTCTCTCTCTGTCTCTCTCTCTCTGCAATCGGGAGGTGCTGCCACCTAACGTGGGGCACCTACAGTACTCCCCCCCGAAAAGGAAAAAAAAACTGAAAAGTATTTTTATTATTTTGATCGATGAAATTATGGCGGAGAGAGATTACAATATTTTTTTGTGATTGCGCAGTGTCGGTAGCTGGAGAGCGTTTACAGAAGTTATGATCAAAACTAAAGATATTAGAATCTGAGATTACAATATAACGATTGTGTAAATTCTAATGGTAACAATTCGTGGTATGAACTTATTAATATGAACTTAAAGTATTTACAAAGTCTTTAGTAAAGAGACAGTATTGTCTAACGCTCGTAGACTAACGCCGTGTGTAGCGAGATCTTGGCGAACGTGCGTCGGAACATTGATTCGACAGTTAACAAACTTAAAATCTATTTGTTCGCAGGCGTGAATCGCTCCAGCTAAGTTAGCTAGGTTGATTACTCGAGTTCTTTTCTTTACCCACGTATTGTTTATGAATACTTCAAAGATTTGTTTAGGACCAGCACTGATGAGTGCATTTACAATATGGTAGTTGTAATTTATCCGGATCGACCGTAATTGAGGTAAATTTGAAAGAAGTAACGGATAATTGAAGTCCAATCCTAATAAGTTCAACTCGACTAGGTTTGGCGCATTGTCTATGATGTCTGTAACAAAATCTTTGAAATAGTCGTTGTTTTCGAGATTGAGTGTCCTGGGAGCATTCGTACGCAAGAATACTACTCGAGGAATGATCTCAGTACGGAATACTTTACAAGCTGAATAATTGAAATTAAATGCTTCAGTGACATTGGACGGAGAGAAAATTGACATAATAAGATCGACTGTATGTCTCTTTCTACCTTGAGAATTTGAGAAATTTAATTCTGCAAGGTGTGTGTTGTTTTTTACGAAGTCGAACAGACGTTCGATAGGCACTTCTTGGCAGTTGTTAAACGATAGAGAACGCAGAGAACTGCATTTTTCTCTGGTTAAAAACTTAAGCGATAAATTTTTGTTATTTACAAAGTTCAGTGATTCTAAGTTGGCCACTGTTAGAAATTCGTCGCACCCACCTGGAGTGCTGCCCAACGTGAGCTTGTTTATTGCAAAACTGTCCGAGAGTAAATCGAAAGTTTTCTTAGAGACAGTGACCGCTGATAGGTCCATTTCGCGCAGACGAAGATACTTGTCGGGAATGAGCCTGTGGCTGACGCAGCGCCATAACAATTTGTTAATAAACGGAATTTCTATTATATTGACTGACGTATTGAATGAAATACTAGTGAATTTGAAGTTATTGACATCCTCAAGCATTCTATTCAGACCATTGGGGTGAGAGTACCGATCGTAACAAGAGTCGAATGGAAGTGCTGTGCCATGGAATTGGGGGTCATCATGGCAAGCTGTGTAAAGATTTAGGAAATCATTGTAAGTAAGATAGTGAGCTAAGCGTTTGATCACATCTCCACATTGTAAAATGTCTACAAGAGGAGTGGGAAGAAGCGTTAATTTGTTGAATGCGGGCTGAGTGCTCGGTAAAGGTTCTTGCTGAGTGAATTGATCGGGTCTCGTTTTGATGTATGAGACTCTGCCTCTAGGATCTGTGAAAGTCAGTTCTTTTTTACAAGATTTGATCTGAATAGCGCATGAGGATGACAGCAACTTGCAAGAAATGACCGCGACGGAGCCCTTTCTTGTATTCTTAAGACTATCTATGGAAAAATCGGTGCAAGCCTTGTGCTGACAAGCATTCGTAGAGCTTTTTCCTAGTAACGCGATACAGGATGTCACGCAGGAAAAGTCGTAATACAGATTTGTTGTTAACGAACAATTGAGGAACTTGAGCATCTTGGATGACCGGAAAGTTTGACGAACTCGCGTATCTGGTGGTGAGTGCTCGTGTTTCGCGATGTTCGAGGGCTTCCTGAAGGAAAACTTCGAATTGCTCGAGGTCTAAATCAACTTGAAAGCAATCCGCACGCAGCTGCTCATCGGAAGAGGCATTTCTGTATGCCTGCAGCTGTGTTCGAGCTTCTCTGACCTTGTCCATGACTAGACGTTTAAATAATAATTATTAGATAAATTAAATAAGTAAAGAGCTTGAGAGGACTTAGTCGCTACACCCTAGCGCAAATGAGCTTGACTAACGTGAGAAAGTTTCTCGTAACGTGTTAACAATGTATACTAAATCTAATTTGTTCTTTGGTTGAGTTTCTGAAACGAACGTTCTGACTTGAGGTTTACGAGCGAAAGAGATTCGTTTCTTAGAAGTCTCGTTTTATAACAGAATCGAGTCCGAATGCCTATTCCTTTTTAAAATGTTCGGCACGAACTTCGTACGTTTGGGTGTATGAGGTTGTGGGGAAGGAATAGGGTGATCCACCGGATCAGTGGTAAGGGGTGCTGGACGTGTGTCGTCTGCTGGTTGAACGCGGTTGATATCTGTCGGTGAAGGAATCCTGATCGGTTCAGGAGTGGTATTTTCCTTAGTGCCGTCGGGATCATCTTGCAGGATGTACGCGGGCTTCACCCGTTCAATGTTGACTGTTTTGACCGTGCCATCCTTATCTATGTTAAAGGTGTGGTTCGCTAGATTGCGCGAAATTATTTTGTGAGGGCCAGTATAGGGCCGCGTCAATGCAGGTTTAATAGGTTTTTCCTGTAACCAGACGTGTGTACAGGTATCTAAACCTTGATGTGTGAATGGCTTGGTGGCTGTCTTGTGATTAACTGGAAGTGGTCTCAGTTGTCTCATGTAATCGCGAAATTCGTTGTAGAAGACACGAACGTTCGGCTCTTCGTTGGTGAAGGGAGAGAAATCACCGGGAATCCTCATTGACTTACCGAAAACTAAATCAGCTGGACTAGCATCGGTGTCTAAACGGATGCGCGTGCGTAGTCCAAGCATGACTGTGGGCAGTAAACGAATCCAGTTTTGGTTGTCTCCGTGGCACATGAGAGCTGACTTGATGTCTCGGCGGAGACGCTCCACTATGCCGTTGGAAGCAGGATGATACGACGAGGTTCTGATCCTGTTGATTCCTAGGATCGATAATAATTCTGAAAACAATTTGTAACCTGTATATGCCTCGGCGCTGAGTTGACCTAGCGGCGTGTGTAAGAGGACTCTCTCAACTAGAGATGATTGTTGTTCCTTCTGCGTGAACCAACGTCCGGGAGAAGGAAGCAACGTGTCTGCACGTGAGAGGCCTGACGTGCCCTAAGCCTTATGAAACTAAAAAAAAAATCACACACTTGTGTTAATTACGCATTCTAAAAAAAAAAAATATATATAGATTTACTGAATCTATTCGTTGACGCAACGTATGCGTGACACTTCGACGAACTGTTGCGATTCGCACAAACAGTTCTCGGAATCAGAGCCGCTTCGTAATCAAGATGGCGGCTTTGCGGTGGAAATTTCGCTCGCGCGCACTAAATTACCTTAGTGTGAGATTTTCGCACGTCTCGCCACACACGACGCTACAATTTCGCCACTACTGCTGCCGATGAGAAGGTGTTGGTTGGGTGGACAAAAGGCGCCGGTGTCGATGGCTTCACGCAAATCCTTGTTGTAGAGCGCCAAGATCACGGCCTTGACGATGAGAAGGCGCCGGTGACGGTGGCTTCGCGCAGAAGATTTAGTCCATCGGCGAGGGCTTCCACGTTGTGCAACGTATAGTTGTGGGGAGACTATACGCGCCGGCGTGCCTGCGCGCGTATAGCTCAAAATGGCGGCGTGTCGCTAGGACTTGTTGCTGCCGCCCTCGACACGAAAAGACGTGTGTCGAGGAGATCGACTTGGTTGTCGATAGTACTCCGCGTGTGCACCGGCGTGCCAGCGTGCACACGGGAGTGTGCGATGTGCGTGAAGAATGACGCAATCGCAAAATGTCTTTGTCCGCGACGTGCGAGACAAAGACTCCGCGGCTGGAGAGACTTGCCGAGATGTGCGTTTCTTCTTCTCGTCGGCGCTCGTTGACTCGTCGTCGAGAAGCCTGCGTCGGGGTCACCAATGTAGGAAGAGGACGTCTAGGCTGGGCTAGAGACTGGACACTCTTCTCTTAAACGATCACTTTATGCTCTCTCTCTCCAGCTCGACCGACTCGTGCCGTAGTCTGCGGAACACTACTCGGCGTCGGCGCTCGCTCGCAGCATGGCCGCTCTCTCTCTCTCTCTCTCTCTCTCTCTCTCTCTCTCTCTCTCTCTCTCTCTCTCTCTCTCTCTCTGCAGTCGGGAGGTGCTGCCACCTAACGTGGGGCACCTACATATATACAATGTTTACAAAAACAGTAATAAATGAGAGCAATAATGCGAGAGATGCAGTGTTGAATCCCCGTGGCGCCATCTTTGTAAGAGGTTAGGTACTGAGCGGCAGTCAAGCGATGAGCTGACGCTTACCCGAGCACGAGAAGCACGTTTGTATTTCAACTTTTGCAAAAACGAAGGGCTTATGCTTAAAAGTAATGGGCTAAAATAGTACCTAGTAACCATAGCAATTGCGCTCTGCTCTTCTTACATCTAGAAACTGACTATTTTTTTTAACATTAATACAATCCAATTTGGAAATGTGAATTTGCCACCAGACGTTAGCGCCACCGGCGCATTTCGGAAACTTTTGCACCGACATCCCCTTCATATACTTATGATTATAAAAAAGGTTTCTTGGTGGTTAAACTTGGTGTAATTTAAAAGGTAGCACCATATATCATTTACCATATCTATAATAGGTTAACCTCAGCATCATCCTGACACCTGGACATCATCTACAGGAAGTGAAATTTTTGTTTAGTATATTTGTTGTATACACATAGTGCATTTTATCATAGACCATGTTTCGCTATTCACTATAATAAGTAAGTTTCGAATGGTTATGTATCAGTAAAAAATGTGTAAACTAAATTAGGGGCCCTTTTTACCTAGTTTTCATCGTGTAAAATATACGAAGAGAATTGGTTATTGTTTAACAACCTAAAAAACTGGACAAGTAAAAAATTTTACTAATGATTTTCGTCTTAGGTATAAAATATACCATTTTTATTAAGACTAAATATATTTAATAATGAAAAACAATAAATTGAAAATAAAAAAAAATATATATATATAAAATATATATATATATATTATATATATATATATATATATATATATATATATATATATATATATATATATATATTGAAAATAAAATGTATATACACTTATATTTAATCAACAGCTAACACTAAACCATAAAATTAAAGTAACAAATATTATTTCAAGTATAATAACGTACGCAATTTATCCTGCCACGCGCCCCTCGAAACATGGCTTATATTACCTTATCAATATACTTTTTTATTTAATATTTATTAAGTTATGAATTTGAAATTATCTCCTATTATATCCAACTTAAATTGAAAACTTCAATGTTATTAACTTAAATTTTTATATTAGTTGGCAATTAAATTTTAATTTAAATAATAAGTATTATGCTTTAATGTTATAATGTAATTGCTACTGATTTTAAAATCAAATTATATTTTAATAATAATAGTATAGTATTTTATTACTATTTTTGTTTCATATTTCTGTTGTTATAAATTTGTGAATTATATATATTCAAAACTTGAATCAGTGTTTAAAAACAACGAGCGAGCGTTAGCGAGTAAGTTTTTAAGCTAGTATTAATTAATTCGTATTGATACATTTTTTATTTAAAAACTGTATTGGCACTTCAGAGAGAGGAGAAAATATAATGTTAGGCCAAAACTGTTTAAGTAGCGTTCTTTACACACCATTTTTAAAATAGAATTTACGAAGAGACTATGTCAGCACATCGAAGGAAGGCAAGCTGAGCGAGGAATAAATCTAAAACCTAAATGTGTAAACCCAATTACCCCACGCTCCTAGAGTATATAAATTTATTTTAAAAACACGTCTGCATATTGAAGGAAGGCGAGCGAAACTAGGAATAAATCCAAACCTAAAACGCTTAAACCCAATTACCCTACGCCTCCTAAGTGTAATAATTTATTTTAAAAATACGTCGGGACATCAAAGGACGGCGAGCAAAGCGTATATTAAATCGAAGCCCAAAACTTAAACCCACTCACTCCACGTTCCCCAAGTAAAATAATTTATTTATTCCACACCCGACCGAAATGGCTACTTTTTGCGCCTGAAAATCGGGGCAAAAGTAGCATATTCTTCCCGTAAACCTATTTGTGGGGCAAAAGTAAAATCAGCGGGGCAAAAGTAAAATTAGCGGGGCAAAAATAAAATCAGCGGGGAAAAAGTAAAATTAGCGGGGCAAAAGTAATATTTGCAGGGCAAAAGTATATAAATTTTTTTGTATGAATGAAACAAACATAAAAAAACACGTCGACTTAGATTTTCAGAGACAAAAAGTAGCCATTTCAGTCGAGAGTGGAATAAAGTACTATATGGAACATGGGACGAACGTAGATTTTTCCGCTGGTGGGTTTACTGCCCTCGCGAGAAGATCTTTTCCTCGGGTGCTTACTGCCCTCGCTTTGCTCGGGCAGTAAACCCACCAGCGGGAAAGATCTGCTACTTTCGACCCTTGTTACACAATGTACTATTAGGCTACACCTCGGCACATCAAAGGAAGGCGAGAAAAGCGCAAAATAAACCTAAATCCGAAACGCTTAAACCTATTTACCTCATACACTTCAAGTTTAATAATTTATTTTTCCCAACACGCGCATGAAATGGGCCCATTTTCATGCCTAAAAGTAGCGTAGAAAATCGTCCATTCCAAGCGTTTAATATAAAGTTTGAGCTCAAGCGGGGAGAAAATAATTTCCTCCCCTCTTGATGAGTAGCAGGAAGAGAATTTTTTTCTCCCCTTTCTTAATACCCGTTTTTCAAATCTCTCAAATTTTCTCTAATTTTTTAATTATTTCAAATTTTTTAATTTTTTTTTAATTTCTTAAATTGTTTGTGCACGACTTGAAATGCACGATTTCCTACCCAACTTTCACGCATAAAAAAAGTCCCTTTCATGCCTTTGTTGGAAAAAAGACGGTGTGCAACACGAAAATAAAAGCTATGTCAGACTTGGGTGAGGTATTTTTAGCACTCGTCTACATCACGGGCGCCCTTGACTTTGACTCGTGCTGATTACCTCACCCACGCTTGACATAGCTTATTTTCTCCACTTGTTGCACAATGTACTATAAACTTCAACTCGGTACTTTCAATGTTTCCTCACTTCGATGTGTGCGGCTCGCCTTTCAATATTATATCTGGTCTGATGAAGCAAGTCGTGTATTTGTTGTAACAATGGGTAAGAGAGGAAAGAAATGTTTAGTATCACATGAAGAACGAATAAACGAGCTAAGAAGATATGAAATTTGGACTGCAGATAAAAAATTAAAAAAAGAAAGTAATCCTGTGTAGCAGCTCATATGCGACAATATCAAACAAAGAGATTCCACGAAAATTATTAATGTACGTTATCTATACGAATACTATACGCAGATATATCAAACACAATAGAGGATATAGAAGTAACAGTAAGTTCCTTTACTAATACAGTTAAACCAGATGAAAAATCTATACTGCTTGGAATGCAAAAAAAATGTGTTCTTCCACTTGAAAACAAACACATCTACACTATATTAAAATTTTATATTTGGTAAATTTTGTAAAAACCCTCCAAAACTTGTAAAAAGAAAAAAATTAGATCTATTTTACGGTAGAAATGTTCTTTAAACTTAAATCATTCAAGTTACCGAAAAAAAATGTCAAATGTATCAAATTTCAATTAGTTTTTAGCAATAAAAGAACTTAAAAAATGTCCGTCGGTCCGTCCGGATTTTTTTTGCATATAAAATGTTATCTGCAGATTCGATTTATATAAAAGGGATGCTACAAATAATTACTCGTGCAGATATAATCGTTTTTTTTTTTTAAGTTTTGTGTTTGTGACATACAATGACGAATGCTGTAAGTATTCATTCATATCACAAGATAAAATCCGCAGTTTTGGTCGAGATCATAGGATTGCTGCAAATAGTTATTTGTGCATGTATAACTTTTTTTAATTCTATGTTTTTTGTAAATATGAAATGACACACATGCATATCACAAGATAAAATCTGATATTTTGGTCAAGATAAATGGAGACAAGAAATGGATATTCGAAGACGGTGTCTAGGTGTACGGGGTGGCCGATGACGAGGTGTAGGTAGAGCGTAATTTTTTATGTTTAGGTAAATGCATCATTTGAGGGCGATGTCTCGGTGTACAGGGTGGCCGATGACGAGGTCTAGGTTGTGCGCTTCGTGGTTTTTTGTGTCTAGGTGTACGGGGTGGCCGATGACGAAGTTTAGATGGTGTGCTCCGTGGTTTTTTATTTCTAGGTACATAAATCATACAAGGACGGCGTCTTGGTTTACAGGGTGGCCGATGACGAGGTCTAGGTAGTTCGCACTTGGTTTTGGTGTCTAGGTGTAGAAATCATTCGAGGGTAGTGTATCAGAACAATCAGTGATTTCATGTTAGTGATAAATATGTTACAATAAAACCATGGTCAAAAGGTGCTAAAGATGCTTATATTCTATTTTTATGAGAAATATAAAATACCTAAAAAAATTTACTAAAAAGGACTAAAATCCCAAAAAATTAACTTTAAAAAAAGTAAAAGGTTAGGTGAGTTTGATATATTCCGCAACGAAATAACAGATAAAAAAGAACTGTGATTAATCAACCAATGTCCAGTTTATTATATTTAATCATAATGAAGCAACAAAATTTATGTTGGTCAATAAAGGGCTTACTTAACTTAAGTTAAGTTAAGTTATATACTGATCAATTAGAAAAATGTAACTGTCTCGGGGACAGCCGATACAAGTGAATACTTAAATAGATGGTGTGGAATTTCGGAAAATTTTAAGTAGTTTCGTTGCCAGAGAATCAAACGTTTACGAAGTGAAAAATGTACTAGTCTTCGCAGCGGGACTGCAAATGTACTTTATAGTCTTCAACGGAAGAGTTCAAAATATATATACTATAGTCTTCGTGGCAAAACTGAAATGAATTAGTCTTCAACGCAAATTTAAATGCAATTCAAGGATACATTTAATCGAGACTTTTTTGATAAATTTTTATGATTTTTTGATTCAGTGCTTTTGATGCGTAAATCGCCGCCATTCTCTTATTTTCCCAACTTAATCGCAACTTTGACAGAGAGTTAAAAGATCTTAGGTGAAGTAATCATTGATCAACTAGTAATTTTAGGATAGGCAAAATATTATACCAATAAAGAAAATATAATTAGAATAATAGTATTGTACAATATTTTATGACACAATGTACGTAATCCGAGATTTAGAGAGTGCATTTTTGCACGAGCGTGCGGTAAATTGAGGTTTACGTCAGGGCGTGTCATACAGTGATAATGTTTACCCCAATAAGTCAATAATGTTTACCTGCAAACGTTTTGCGCATATTAAAAAAGTCACGTCGTCTAGTTAACGCAAAAAAATTGAAGTACTATGAAAAGGTACCAATATATTCGCGCGTCCGAAATCCGAGAAAATCCGATAGCCTCTTGCAGCGTGTGTGAATAAGTGCGGCTGATACGTAAGGCAAGAGCTGAGCTGTGCGAGCATGCTAACATGCGCGGCGAAGAGTGCGTGGTGGGGGAAAAAGCTGCCGCTGCTTTCGTGACGATCGGTCTGTCGCGCCGCCGTGACGGTCGCAGCTCACTGATTCACTCCCCAGTAAAATGTGTACCCGGCGTGCCTATAGAAGTATTCACTTTAAAACTCTTAAGATACTTACTACGTAACTTGGCATGACCGTATCATTTTGTATATTGGTAAACAACTAAAATATTTTTTTTACATATTATAACGTCATAAAAACACCATAAGTACAATGAAACGGTCATGGCAAGTTACATAGTAAGTATCTTGAGAGTTAAGTAAGCCCTTTATTGACCAAACAAATGTTGTTGCTTCATTATGATTAAATATAATAAACTTTACATTGGTTGATTGATCTTAGTTCTTTTTTATCTGTTATTTCTTTGCGGAATATATGAAACATGCCTAACCTTTTACTTTTTTAAAAGTTTATTATATTTAATCGTAATGAAGCAAAGAACAACTCTCAAGATAATTATTACGTCACTTGCCATGCCCGTTTCATTTTGTTTATTGGTGAACAACTAAATTTTCTTTTTATATATATTAGAACGTCATACAAACACTATAAGTACAATAAAACGGGCATGGCAAGTGACGTAGTAATTATCATGAGAGTTGTTCTTTGCTTCATTACGATTAAATATAATAAACTTGACTTTGTTTGATTGATTTCAGTTCTTTTCTATCTGTAATTTTGTTGCGGAATATATCAAACTCGCCTAACTTTATTGAGAGTTCATTTTTTGTAGAGATTTCAATTCTTTTTTTAAAATTGTTTAGAGTATTTCATATTCAAAGTCGTAAAAATAAAATATAAGCATCTTTAGCACCATTCGACCACAGCTTTTTTGTAACATTTTTATTACTAAGATGAAATCACTTATTGTTCTAATATACATCACCCTCGAATTATTTCTACACCTAGACACCAAAAACCACGGTGCGAACTACCCAGACCTCGTCATCGGCCACCCTGTAAACCTAGACGCCGCCCTTAAATGATTTTTACACCTAGACACCAAAAACCACGGGGCGCACCACCTAGACCTCGTCATCAGCCACCTTGTACATATAGACACTGCCCTTGAATAATTTTTACACCTAGACGCCAAAAACCACGGGGCGCACCACCTAGACCTCGTCATCAGCCACCTTGTACATATAGACACTGCCCTTGAATAATTTTTACACCTAGACACCAAAAACCACAGGGCTAACTACCTAGATGTCATTATCGGCCACCCTGTACCTCTAGACACCTTTCCCGAATGATTGTAAACACCTAGACACAAAAAACCACGGAGCGCGCCACCTAGACCTTGCCATCGGCTACCCTGGCAAGCTAGTTACTGTTACAGCTCCGGAACGCATAGTATGCACTGGCAACCTCTTAATACAAAATATCGTAATATATTATTATATTTTCTTGAGAAAGCAAGTCTCATCTGTATATAGCTTTGCGGCCAACTTCACGGTCCTAACACTTCTTGCGGCTAACTTAACGGTCCTTTCACATTTCGGGCTGAAGAAGAAAAACGTAATTTTAGCATTTGTGGATTATACACTCATACACTCACATATTATAAAAATAAGTAACCTTTTCACTAATATTTTTGTTTTAAATCATAGTTTAGCTCAGAAAACATATTAATAAGCCAAAAAATCTTACGAACAGTAACAATAAGCATTTTTTTCTGTATCATGAAAAATCCGAACACCAATATAGAAGTAAATAGTGTCACGGGCGCCGCGGCTTTGTCTGCTTCTCAAACTCGCCTTCGTGGCGCTACCGCGCCACTTGATGTTATGATTGTTATAATCTCACAATTTACATTATTTTATAAATGTAAATAAATAAATGTTCAATTAATATTATTTTTTGGTTAGGTTTTGTTAATATAATTATTACTGTCATCAAATAATTACATAGAGTTTAAAAACATTTTTTATTATTCAAAATTTATTTCTATTTTATTCTATAATTTTAAAGCCGGTCCTGTGTACTAATAGCTATAACTACTTTTATAGAATGTTGGCTGTATTGAATATAGCGGAATATTCAATGAAATATTCATGGAATATTTATAAAATATTTCTGTGGAACTTCGTAAATAATTTTCAAGTATTTCTTGAAATAGTTATGAAAGGTTCCATATATATTTCATGGAATGGTCCACAGAATTATTACATAAATCTTCCAGCGGAATATTAAATTAAATATTTATGGAATCTTCCATACATATTTACCTGCTACTCAAAACTTATTTTCGATTATTTTATAAAATTATTCTTAATTATTTATTTAAATTTTGTTGTAATAAACAATATAATATATTATTAAATTATATATTAGTGTATTTTTTGTTTTATATAATATTACTATTTATATTTATTATTTTTATCACGATATATTGATAAATCGTATAATAAGTTTTTGCATTGTATTATAATGTTTTATACTACTGTATATATTTAGCGAAAATTTGTTTCTGTTTATACAAAATTTATCACATAATGGCTCCTTTTCAAATTTGAATTACCCCGCGCGCAATTATGTCGCGAATGTGTGATGTATGGTGGCGCTGCGAGCACTAGCGCTATATAGCTATAGGTATATATATAGCATAATAGCTGCAGCAATATGGCCGCTCATTATTGACTCGCCAATTTGGAGGGAAACTCGCTGCAGTAAATACACGTTTTTTCGAGATTTCTACAGACTTTTACTTGCCAATTTGGAGGAAAACTCGCTGGAGTAGATACACGTTTTTTCGAGGTTTGTATAGAATTTATCTTTTTTTCAGTAATATATACAATAATATAATTCTTTTTTCAACAATAATATAACGTTTCAGAGACAATGCCATAACTTGGAAGATCATCGCACGTGTATTGTATACATGCTATATGCAGATCCAACAGGCTATTAGGTTAGTTTATTTATTTATATCTATTTCTTTTTTTTTCATAAAGAAAAGAGATTGCTAATATATATAGATGCGCATCTATTTGCTAAAGAAACAGCAATATTAATTATTATAGTCCACAAATTAAATATGCAAAAGTATACAGAGATTTATATGTTTAATTTACCCACATTTATTTTACAGAAAAACTTTCGCTTTGTGCAGCTGCATGAAGATTGTATGATCTAGAGGTGATCTGGAGAGGTAATCAGCAAACAGCAGGTGTATATCAAGGCTTCAGTTTTCAACGTCCAAAGTTCATTTGTCTGATCTGGAGAGGTTATCGTTGTGCAGCAAATATCAACAGGTGCTTCATCAAGGCCTTAGTTTTTGACATCCAAGTGTATCAAACAGGTTAGTTCAATTTCTTAATATTGTTGTAACATCCCCCACGAATAAATTAACATGTATCTTAATATAAAACTTTCCAAATCAGTATATTTTTAAATTGTGAAGAAAACTTGTCTCTGCTGCTCCATGTAGACGAAAAATTGAATACACACAAGTCACTCGTATTTGAATACTTGATTCTAAATTTTGATCTGGCTTTTATTTAAAAAGTATTACATTTTGAGAGGTGAAATTTGGCATCAAAATTAGTTTCAACATATTGAAACAGTAAATCAAGTTATTTTCAAGTTAATTGATATAATTAATATTTTCATATCAAAAGATACATGATTTTGCTCGTGATTTTGTTTGTCGCCAATGCCATGGGGTTCCAAGTCCAATCTTAACCAAGAAGGTTGAGATAAAAGCAGATGTCGTAGCCTGTTTCTACACAATTTTATAAGTTTATGTGCAGATGTGTAACTTGAATACAATGCTTATAACACCGTAATATCAAGTACTAATCTAGATATTGTTTCTGCCCCAGCATTTATCATACTTGTGTACTGATATTCTTAAAATTCACTCCTCAGAATTCACCCAAAGCCTATTGCTGGCTATGTTTGGCATAAAAATATTATATTTTTTTGTATAATTTGACTTACGTACGTCATAATAGTAAATACATTTTAGAGTCCTAAATGCTGTTTGTTGATACTTATATAAAGTAGGGTTAGATTGCCAATCTTTGATGCACATCCGTTATTCTCTGTTAAAATTTCACTATAATTCCTGAATAAATACTTAAGTTTGAACACTAAATAAATGTAATTTTTCGAATACATCTAGACCTACAGTAGATAATTAACAAAATAATCTATTTGAAACCCAATACCCTCTTCATCATTTTGTGCAAACACATTAAACCTGAAATGAAAAAATTAACATACAACATAAATTTAGTTGTAGATGTTTTTGTTGTTCATATTGTCAGTACTAACAGTATAAGGTTATAGTAGCAGATCAACATCTTAAATATTATCACTATTATATTTAGAAAAACAGATAAGAGCTGTTCGCTCGAGTAATATATGCAGAGAGAAAAAAAAACAGTTGCGTTTACTTGCATTGCTCTTCATCGACTGAGATATCGTTAGCTAATTTTGTAATTCCTGGATTATAAGATCTTCGAATTACGATTTTAAGAAAATTTATGATTTTCTAGTGATTTGTTATAACTTCAAAAGAAAGTTATTTTTGGCCAAAAATATTCAATTAACTGCGTACAGGAATGTAATTTATTTATGTTTTAAAGTATTTTTTGTAAATTGAGTGTTTTAGCCTGTGAAGAAATGTGTGTGCCTGTGTCGTGTATGTATGTATACACAGAGATCTCAGCTTTTACTCAATCAATTGTATTTTACTATGGGTCTTGTTTTTTGGGAGGAAGAGAGGGGGGTTTAAATAGTACTTTTTGCTATGCGTATACGTACCGAGAAATTGTTGACGTATGAATGTCGGAGTGTAAAGCAGCTCTTTATGCACGCACACTATATGCGTAAATCATAATAAGCAAAATAAAAAAAAATTATGCACTTTTATAATCTAAGAGGCTATGACTATAAGCTAATAAAGGTAGTGCGAACATGATTGGGTGGATATTAAATGTGTTTTGTTACTAGATTAGAATCATGCACACGATGTTGCACGCGAGATGCAAGTGCCAGTAGCTGAAAAATTTTGTCTGTTACGTCGTGTTTGTCATTCTAATCTAATAAAAAAATACAGATTTAATGACCACCCAACCATACTTACCCACTCCTTTATCGCCGCATAGCTACGGTTATCAAGAAGCCTTTTAAGCCATAGGTGGATACATTTGTTTAATTTGATTGTTTGCATGAAACTCATCACCCAAGTGCAGCGCCAGCGATTGCACTACGAACTATGTGCTCCGACTGGTTCTTAAGCTGTTGTTTTCTGTGATCTGCATGTTTTTTAAATGAATATTAATTAACAAAATACATGTTTAATATGGAATGTGGAAAGTATATGAACGTTTTCAATGCTTTTCAGAATTTGACGATTAGTTACATGTGAAAATTACTTCATAACTCTGAAAATAACTGTGTACACGAAGGCTATTTACTGCTAAAAATAAATAGCAGTTAATCTTTTTAGTGAGTTCATTTGATAAAAGAATTCGATTATGTCAGCTTATCGGTACAATTTTACTGTTCAATAAATAATTTATAAAAAAAAATAGATTAAAATTTTATTCAAATACAGTGCTTCTGCTGACGCAATTTTTGGTATTTACCTAAATTAAAATTTATTTACTGTAAATCTTGATTGTTTGATTCTTAAAATTTTCCATTTTTGAGTTTACTTGTAACAGCAGAGGTGAGATTTCTTTGTATATATTATATGTTAGTCGTATATGTACCGCATTATTTTTTTTTTTTTTTTTTTTTTTTAACAGCAATTATTCGGCTAAAATGCCAAGAAAACGAAAAGGAGTAATGCCTCAAAGTGAAAAACAATTAGTACGATTAGCAAAGCAACAAGCAGCACTCGATATTGATGATGTTATTGCTTCATGCTCTACGTCAGAAAATAAAGCAACTATAAGCGAATTGCCCTCTATAACAGATGAATCCTCCGCAGAGTATGATGCCGACTGCTCTATGGAAAAATCAGCCAGTAGTTTTGATGAACATTTTTTAAATTTTAATTATAATATAAGTACAGAAAATGAAATCGATGAAAACGCTGTTGAAATTGCAAATGTTGCAGAACATTGTTTCAGTTTCGGCAATGAAAAGGTAGACTGCATTCAAAATGAAAATAATTATGAGATAGATGATAGTTATGATGATACATATAGATATAGCGATAGTGATGCCGATAGTAATCCTGACAATGATGACTTAGAATATTTACTAGATAGTTTTCCTGCTACAAAAAATACAAATTTTATAAATGCCATTTCGAATTGGGCAAAAGAATTTGCTATACACCATTATGCTCTAAAAAATTTACAGTCTATACTAAACAAATTTACTGATACTGTTTTTCCTAAAGATCCTCGCACTTTATTGCAAACACCACAATCAACAGATGTTAAAAGTATGGACAGTGGTGAATATTGTCATGTGGGATTAAAATATGCAGTCAAGAAAATTGTGCAAAATCGGATTGAGATAGGTCATGTGTTTGATACACTGAATCTATTTATTAATATTGATGGTGCGCCAATAACAGGAAAGTCATCATCAAAAAGTATATGGCCCATTTTGTGCAAAGACTACGATTTCCCAGGGGTGTATGTCATTGGCATGTACTACGGTAAACAAAAACCCGAAAACGCAAATAACTTTCTCCAGCTTTTTACTTCGGATGCAACAGAACTAATCAATGATGCGTACGAATACAAAGAAAAAATATATTATGTAAAGATCGATGGATTTATCTGCGATTCCCCGGCTAAAGCTTTTATTTTAAACACAAAATATCCCAGTGGTTATGACAGCTGTACAAAATGTATTGTAGAAGGTGATTACTATAATGCTGTTTGTTTTCCATCAGAAAATGTAAATCAGTTAAAAGAATACTGCCATGTATTATTAAGAACAGATGAGGGCTTTAGGAACCTGGAGTATTTAGAAAGATATCAAAAAGGATTGACGGTTTTGAATAATTTGCCAGGTGTAGGGTTAGTGTCAAATGTACCATTAGACGCGATGCACCTTGTATATTTGGGTGCAATGAGACAATTGATCAGGCATTGGATTGGAGATAAGGGACGACATAATAAAACGTATAAACTGTCACAAGCACAGATTAATACAATTTCTGAAAGACTAGTTAATCTAAGCTATGTACTACCTACAGATTTTAATCGACGTTGTCGATCTTTAGTATATTGGAAAATATGGAAAGCAACAGAGTTTCGTCATTTTCTGTTATATTTCGGAGCAGCAATTTTAAAAGACGTTTTAAAAAAAAATGTATACAATAATTTTTTATTATTGCACACAAGTATTTCGATACTTTCAAACAAGAAATTATGCCAAGAAGATGTAAATATTAGGTATGCTGAAGATTTGTTGATCCAATTCAGTAATAGTTTTCAAAAAATTTATGGTTACGAAAGTGTCACATTTAATATACACAATTTATTGCATTTAGCAAAAGATGTTAAAAAATATGGTGATTTACAATCATTCAGCGCCTTCCCTTTTGAAAACTATATGTGCTCATTGAAAAAATTTATAAGAAAGGGAGAAAAACCCTTACCGCAAATTATGAGAAGACTAACAGAATATGAATCTATTATGGACATTAAAAATCAAAACAATGCAGCAAAACGTCAGACTCATGTCGAAAAAATACATTACAGTGGATTAGTTACTAATAATCGGGATTTCGAATGTCAATATAACAAGTTTTCGTTTGATTCATGCGTAATAAATGTCGATGATATTAGAAATAATTGCGTGATGCTCACTGACGGCACTATTGTCAATGTTGTAAATATTTGTAAAAGCAATGATATTTTATATTTTATAGGCAAACGTTGCGTCAAAAGACAAGATTTGTTTACTTTTTCTGACTTCCGAAGTAACGTTTTAGGCATTAATATTGTTACAGAATCGGATGTACTGGAAGAATGGCGTTCAGATATGATTCAAGCAAAAATGTTTAAAATTCCATCTGCAACAAATTTTATAACATACCCAATTTTGCATTCTTTCGTATAATTTAAAAACTTTTGTTAGTTAATCCTGATTGAATATGTATAAATATTTTGATTTGTTATGTAATGCACTTTGTCCAAATCATCTAGTATATGAAATAAAACTGTATTATTCCAAAATAATTAATTTTTTGAAGATCATATATTCATAATTATTTAGCAAGGAAAAAGCTTTTCGTTAAATATAATAATAAAAAATTCTGATCGCATATGAAATTTGACTGCATACGAAATATTGGTTTATTGTTTCGATAATATTTTTAAAATATCTGCAATATTTCTGTAAATTATCATATAGCATGAATGTATTACAAATATTGTACAATTATATCAAATGCATTATTTACAAGAGTAGATCAACAACTGCGCTCGTTGCGCTCTCTTATCCAGACGAGCGAATAACAGAGCGTCTACCTTGGCTCTACAAAATTCGGTCATGATTTTTTTATGGGTGGTATCGTAAAAAATAAAAAATTGTAATAAATCACGTTGTTCTTCTTAAACACAGTTCGTATATATTTAACGTTCGATTGCAACAATTAATTGCAACGTGCCTTGTCAAATTTCCGGAGTATACGTGTTATATAAAAAGCAGGATGTTGATGCTATATAACGAATTTGAATTCGAAGCCGATTTTACTTACTTTTGCATTTTAAATGCACTGTTTTTTCTAAATATTTTCATTAGCCATCTAATATAATAAATTTTGAAGCGATTGTAAGGAAAATATACATCGTTGAAAAGATATTGCTAATAATATTGCACACGACTCATAAAAACGTACAAATACTTTATATTCCAATACTCTAACTATTTGATAATTTTAATTTGTGATGCGTTAAATATGTTATGGAATCGAACAATTTTTTTTATCTCTACTTCTCTATTCTGCATGTCACTGAAAGCATTGCAATAATAATACAATTTTATGTTTAAAAATAAACATGTTCGAAGTTGCTGTTGAAGCTCCTTAGAATCAAATGACATCATGGATACGCGCGCGCGCGTGTGTGTGAATGCACGTGGGTTTGTGTGCGTGGATGTATGCTTGTTTACCTATACTGCAATATTTTCAGAACTATTGGTCCAATTGTAATAGCAAATAAGTTATTTTTTTTAATTTCTTTGTCCCTAATCGGAACTGGTAATCTTTTCCCAATTTGACTGATACGCTTCTGGTTTTAAGAACATATATTATTAATTATTTTTTTACTAGTAAAAAATACGTAACAATAATTTTATTATTTTTGGACAGTATAATGTCGGAGACTATGAAAAAATTTGCTATTATTGAAGATAAAGACGGTCAAAAACATGTTGTGCCATCTTTATGGATAACCCTTGATAAGAAGACGTTAATGTGGCCTCCAATCATTGAGCCAGAAAAAATAAAAAAACTTGCAGCTAGTTGTACAAAACCAGCCAAGGACTGGAAAGCATATTCATATACTCGATTTATCAAATGAAAAGGTTAATTTTTTATATTTATATACATATTATTGGCTTTTGGTGATTACAAATGAAGTCTAGTATTTATTTTCGAAAACAAAATGTTAAAATTTCCTATTCTATACATATTCTTTATATTATTAATTATATAATTTATATTTACACATAATTGAAGACCTATGAAAAATTTTTTAGTAGTAGCATTGATACTTAAATTCTGTAAAGGTCTTGTCTTCAAATATAAATAAACGTACATAATATAATTAAGCTATTTATTTACTATCAAAATTCGAATCAGTAATTATTATGTTTCTTTTATTAAATGTTACTTAATCTAACTAAAATACAATATTACGAAAATCACCACAGTGATAAGAAATAAAAATACAATACAAAATATGCAAATAGATAATAAATTGCGGTTTTGAAAAATGGACTTCATTATTAATTATTTCTAAAAGCCAAAGATACCATAATAGACGTTTTAATTTACTTGTCATTACATTCTGAGCAGATAACTACATAGATGCTGTTCAAGAAATCAAACAAAGATTAGTGGATATTCCGGATACTAGCGATACAGAAAAATTGAAAGCAAGTCGATCAAGTAGAAATAAAAAACGAAATTACGATTATAGTCCTGAAGATGGATTGAAAGATAAGAAAATGGAACGTAATAGCAAGAAAAATCCAAAAAAACGCTCGAGATCGGAAAGTACTGATAAAAATAAGGAATTAGACAATTTAAATGATCTCTTTGATAATGATGACGATGAAAAGAGCGATTCTAAAGATAGTGATGATGGAAAGAGCGATTCCAAAGATAGTAATGACGAAATGAGCTATCCTGAAGATATTGAAGATGAGTTTCCCAAAAAGCCAGAATCAGTCTCTCTTTTAGAATTAAGCAAAAATAAAGGTAATTACTTGTATAGTAAAAAATTGACAATTTTTATCTAGCTCATGTATTTGTATCTAGTTACAAGGATCGATACTAATTTGTTTATTGATCATCAGAACACAATTTTTTTTTATATAGTTATGTAGACACAAATTAATCCACATAAATTGACTTTTTTATTTCTTTATTTTGTATTCGCACTAAAAGGATTTTATTCGTGCTAAATATATATCATAATCTCCTTACAAATGCTGCTTTGACTGTGTTTTTTTATTGATATATTACTAACTATATATTACTAATTATTTTTTAATTCTTGGTATGTATGTAATAATATTTCAGCTAAAATAGTGCATCGAAAAGAAAAAGTAGCCGAGGAGAAGCAACCAGGTCAAATGAAAGACAAGAAAGATGATACACAATCAGAAACTGATTTAGACAATGAAGCAAGAAATCCAGCTGATGAAAAAACAGAAAAATCTGGTCCAACAAATGTGTTATTATCTGCGCAAAATATGTTAATTAGGAATGCAATACGAGAAATCGAACAAACCGACCTTTCATTTACGACAACAGAAGAAGCACTAAAATTAATATTAGGTAAGATATATAAGAGAATTGTTTAATTTAAGGGCGAAAGTTTAATACTTACCTATAATCGCTGTAAATATAGATTTGCTACAGTACCTACATATTATTGTTTATAGCTCGCACGCAACACTAAAGTAAGCGATGGTTCACAATGAATAAAAATGTAATTAGTGTAACATGTAGTATTTCCTTCGTGTATAAATTATATTTGAACATTCGTTTTTTTTAATTAGAAATTTCACGTATTGTTTACATTATTATAGAAGTTAAGGGGACGTCGTCGCTAAAAACACTGTTTTTCTATTACATATAACTTTTTAAATAAAGCTTGCAATGAAAAACCGGCTCTGAAGCGCCGTACTATTAAGTTTGATGAATCGTTCTATAGAAGGAAATTTCGATCGGATTTTTTGTTTTTCTAAAAGTTTGGAAAATACCCCATGGCGGATTTGTGAAGCTTTAGCGACGACATCCCTTTAAAAAGTCGTAGTTTCATTATTAAATTATTTCGATTCGTCTATAGTGTTCATAAAGAGGGATTCGAATATCCCTGCATTACAATAACGCGTCTTCTATTGGACGCTGAAATGACAAATTTAAAGTAATAATTGTTTTCTCTAAAAACTATTGATCAAGTACGTCTAATCTTACTCGTGTGTGAGCACTTTACCAAGGACAGAAAACCACATTCATTGATTAAAAACTTAAACGTTAAAAAATATATTACATTTATAGGTATGCAAAAAAAAACTTTAATTGAAGTGCACAAGATCTCACTTAAGCAAAATGCACTAGATCATAAAGTAGCATCGTTACAATCTCATGGGATGAATCTTGGTCGAGAGGGAACTTGTGGATCAACTGCTCTGATAAAGAGTATGTCACAGTACTTTCCAATCGACGGAAAAGAGAAAAAAATCGAAACCATAGAAGAAAAATTGAACTCAGATAAGAAGTTTTTCCACTGCGTTGTAAGTATTTTATTTTTATGTAGATAACCACTGTATAAATATTCCTATATAATGATGATTGCGTATTGGTTGAGTGATTCACCTTTGAAACAAGAAATTCATGTGTCCAATTTGTAGTTTTCATACCGTACAATTTTGCAACCGTGTTAGATTGCTGATTTGTCACAAATGATAAAGCATCTATCACGACTGTGTTAAATTTCAATTAACGCAATTTACAATATGTGTAAAGTGTAACTTTACGAACACCTAATCAGAAATATCTTTGAATATACTATTTCAATCATTTTCATACATGACTAATTTATATTATTTTGTTCAATACTGCATGGAAAGGCCCTTTTCCTTACATAAAAATCGAATGGAACATCGTGTTTTTCACAGTAGCGGGAGGAAAGAAAACTTTCCTCCCGTTGCTGCTTTTAGCCAGTTGTTTTAAAAATTATTAAAATTGTTAAATCTAAGAATTTTTAAAATTACAAAGGCTATAGCCGGGTTACTATGGTGAAATGGCCCCCTTGGAAAATGTATATATGTTATATACCATTCGATGGGGGATAAAAAAAAACTCCCATAGCCAAATTTTTAGCTCTCTGCCTAGTGCGCATGCGCAGTAACGTCGATAAACGTGTTTTTTTGATTTTATTTTTTTCTGAAGTCCCTATAGGATAAAAATTTTTTTAAAAATTCACATTGGTGTATTTTTATGTCATGAATAACTGCAATTTTTTTGGGATTACATAACCTCAAATATCGGATCTAAAAAAATTATTAAAGTTTTCAATCGATATTTTGACACCCTTGTTTTTGAGGTGCAACTTTTTAAGTAGACTTTTTTGTGTACTTTTTCCCGTTCTTTACGATGGCACTAACGTTTTTTCCTTAAAAATGGTGGCACAACTCGATTTGAGCCAAAAACTGATTTTTTTGCCATTTTTTCACGTTTTTAGCTGGTTATGTTACAATTTAGTTACTAAAGTGACTCCTTTTGAGTAGTTTTGCATATCTTCCCATGAAAACATAATCAAATGAAATATTTTGTTCGCTCCAAGCCGTATTTTTTATATTATCTTACGTTTTCAATGATGGTCTTATCAGAATTTGAGGTAATAAAGGGTTTCTCTCTATATATAAAAAGAATATCGCCGCTGTCAGTGTCTGCTTTTCTCTTTAACCTAAAAATGCCCTCATTTGAGTGATTTAACGCCGAAAAAGGCCATTTTTGGTACCATGTAACCCAAAACTAACCTAAAAATGTCATAATGCAAGGGTTTTCACGCAAAAAAGCCTGTTTTTAGCTAAACATAGCCTTGAAATCGATCGTTTGAGGATACTTTTGGCGTCTTGTGGTCTTAAAAAGGCCATATTTGGCTTATCTGCCTCTACTTAATTGATTATTCAAAATCTATTGACAGTAATAATTATCAGGTAAAAAGGAATTGAAGTTAAGTATGTTCAATTCGTACAAAGTATAATTTATTATCTTCATAGGCTATTTAAAATAAATTATGGAACGTATACAAGTAGCTTTTTAAAAATAACGAATGTTCACAATAGAAAAAATGATTCACTCATCATTGTCACTATCTTCATCAATACACACTTCAATTTGATCATTAAGAAACATTTTAGACAGAATTTCAGCTGGTCGTATGATTTTTGATAAATATCTTCCATGTGAAAGATAATAGATTATGGCAGCAATATGCGCACAACATCCTATAGTACGGTTACCGTTAGCACAATCACAACAGTGTCTTAAGATGCTAGAATAACCAATACCATTTGGTTTATACTCAACGAAACATTTGTATTGTTTTCTGTTAATATGCCTGGATTGAACTTCAAGTTTGAGAATATTGTTAGTCTCTTTTGAATATCCAATCTTCAAATTATTATCTGCGTCAAGCATTTCCGCTAAGTAAGATATTGTCTGTTTAAGCTGATATGTTCCTGTAAACAGAATTTTCAAATCTTTTATTGTTAATTCAGGAAAGTCTGGTAAATCATCCGAAGTTATTATTTTAAATGGTAGTTTCCGACGACTCCATCTTTTGTCTGCTACTAAAACTGCTAATGTATTTTCAACATTTTTTCTAGATTGCATAGCACTAAATATTTCATCTTGCATGTCTTCATCAGAATCTAGGCGTTTGCCAAACAAGTTATTTAAGTAGCAAGAAATTTTACAATAAGATCCAGTATTTTTCACCATTTTATTATCAAGTTTGTGATCTAATAACCTATATTTTTTCTTTTGAACTCCGTGCACTGCTTCAACAACCCATCGCAGTTTTGTCGTGAATCTTGTTTCATTTGATTCTTGCGTAGAAAGTTGAGATTTTGAACCTTTGAGTGCAAGCATCAAAACAATATAACCCATATTTTCTAATTTTTGTTTAATGTCCCTGAAACCTCTATCCAGTATAAAAATGTCCCCTTGGCGAAGAAGTTTCTGTAAACTATTCTGCTTCTCTTCCAATATTTCAATCAGTATTGTAGCATCATTTTTATTTGCAAGATATGGACCTAACTGGTCAACAACATAACCATTAGTAGTACATATAGTAAATGGTTTAGTCAGAGGAACTTTTTTTTGGCCTGAATAAGATTTTATTTGGTACTCGTTATTAGAGCTTTTTTCATGCCTTATATAAGTACCATCAGCAATCAAAATAAGTTGTTTACCAGGATGTAATTTCTTTGCCATATTAGAAGTTTGATTTTCAATCAATTCATTTCTGTCTACATTTTCTAATCCAAAGTGTTTTGGTAGTAAATCTTTTTCGAAAGATAATAATACTGATTGACAAAAACGAGATACTTGTTGTTCGCTTTCAATGTCAAATATTGTAGAGATGAGCGAGTTAGAATTCCCAGAGCGCATTTTGAATAAAAATACGACAATGGCTTGTGTCGCTGTCCTTACACAGGAATTCTTCAGAGAAGTGAGTTGATCTTTAAGATAATTAATATTTTCCCACGTTAATCCCGTAAAAACTTTCAATTTTTTTTCAGGCATGGAAAATTCAGTTACTGTATCTAATAAAGTTTCGTCTGCTTTCATTGATAATTGACTCAAAAATTGTAGTAATTCATCAATATATACCGTACTTGTAGTGGAAAAAATATTAATTTTATTTAGTTCATCTTCATAAAATCTTTTTTTAATTAAATGTGTGCAACAGCATCTATTGCCATGTGGAATAAAAACATTCATTTTACTATAAACTTGAATTCGGGCCTCTAAAGGAACTAATATATTATTAGTCTGTTTTTGGTACCCACAAACAAAGCAATATTTATGTGTCGCAATCTTCCTTTGAATAAGTAATTCCGTGGTTGCTCGTACTTTTTGTTCCTTTATTGTGTATACAGATGATTGTGTACTTTCCTGAGATGATGAAGTGACAGTTAGCTGAGAAAATGATTCAGAAACATTTGAATCTTGAGACGAAGCAGTTGCTGGAACATTAACCTTTTTAGGTTTAGAGCTTGATATGTATTTGGCTAATCGCTTTCTACATGAATCACAAATTACATCATGGATGTAAATATCTTTATTTGATAATTGTTTAGCATATTCGATTTCAACTTCAGATTCGATTTCCTTTTCTCGACCAATTGATTTTCTAATATAAATATTACACATGGCACATCTTCGATCATCGCGTTTCCTGATGTTATCTGACTCTTCATTACTATTAGATGCCATATTTATTTAACCATTAGACAAGAAGATCACTTCTGAAATAATAAAATATAAATATTTTACAATACATTTAAAAATGCTGTTAGTTAGTTTTTAAAAATCTAAAAAAATTGTTTGCCTTTTTTTAAATTAAAAACTAGAATGAATAATAAATATTACAAAAATATTATAATCTAAGTTCTTGTATAATCCAGTTTTCTCAGTAGCTTTACATGAAAAGTAAAAAAATAATATTGCCTATTAAAAGTGAAATAAGTTGTATTTCATTTATAAGTTTTTTAAGCAAATAATTTTTTTTTGTCATAAAAACTGTATTGAAGTGCTTGCACCTAGTGATTTTATAAAATCAAAAAACCTATGAAATTATTATATTCAATTTGTTTTTTTGTAAAAATATGTTCTTGTATCTAGACATGAATAATAGTGTATTTTAAAATAAATAAATAATGTTGTTTTTAATGATGTTTCATATACGTATGTGTTTAAAGCATAGGTTAGCTTGTGTTTACTTTATTCATTTTACATTTTTTTAACTTAAAAGTTAATTGACAATTAATAAGTTCGCATCCTATTAGTTCTATTTTTCATTTTTATTATTTCTCATGTATTGTTTTTATGTAAAACCAAATATTTTTTCTCATCTCATAATAATTAACTATAGTAAAAATCACATCATATATAGTCATATGCAGATATTTATGTGCATTTTTTATTAATTTGACAGTATTTTATACATAAACAAATTAATTATTGTTCAAGACTTTCTATATTTTATCAATTTAATCATACTTGTATAATTAATATACCGCATTACATCAAAACATGCAACTCATCAATCGTCAAATCCGTTTCTAGCAAAAGTTTATTGTCATATTTTATTCAAATGTTTTTCCTTCTTAATTTTATTTAGTTAATAGTTTCAACAACTTTATGTTTAACTAATTTCTCATTTTACTTTATGTGATTAGCCTAAATTGGTTAAGTTAAATAGATAAAGACTCGTTCCCCTTACATGCATTGTACGTATATCTATATCTATAGGATTGAAAATTCATTTTTATTAATTACTTTTTTGTTAGCTTATTGATTTAAAATCTGATTGCTATTTTTGTTTTAGGATAAGATCGGATCTTTATGCGAGTACTAAAACAGTTTATAATTTAATGTTGGTTTAAACTTTTGATTTTATGCAAGAATTTAATAACGTACACAACATGTTTTTCTTATTTAGCGTATAAAAAGGTCTAATAATTATCTGTTATTATTATTACATTATTATATTATTATATTATATTATTATATTATTATATCATATTATTATATTATTATATCATATTATTATATTACTATATTATCTGTCATTATTTTTGATACAATTACTCTTAATACTACAGAATTTATAATAAAAATTTTATTTTTCTACCCATTAATAAGTCTTACTCTGCATATACCGGTAAAATACAAGTGTATTTATTATAAATACATGGGAGATTTTTTATTTATCAGTAGGTTGGTTACAGTATTTTTTTCAAAACTCAAAGTGTCGGCATAAAAATAACATTTTAGATATTAATAATAGGTTTTGATTTTAAAGAAGTTATTTAACAAAATATTAATTTATTGTGTAATATGTATTAGAAATACATATAACCCTAATATCAAAGCATATAATCTGTGATGTCAAAACTTTTGAAAAACTTTGTTAAATCTTCATTTTTTTAAAAGATATGTAAAATATATAGTACTCACTTTAAATATACAAGATTGTTAGTTTTGAAGTAAACAGCAGAAAGATTTAAAGTAGCCGCGTCAGCCTTCGGTTCCAACTAACTCCAATGTATTTGAAAATAAATACTTAACTACTTTATTATTTTTTCTAGTATTGCTATCAATTATCAGTCAAAAGCCGAAATAGTAAAAAGAAAAATCGAAACAATTTTTATTTGCTAGATTTTTATTTACTTTAAAAGTTATAAACTTATACTAACAGCGTTTTCACCATTCACTTGTATTAGTATATTATGGAGAAAGTACAATTGAGTCCGTCGTCCCGTACCGACCTCGGGACATACCGTCTGAAATAAGCTGTTTTTACGGGATTGGCTAATTCTGTACCGTCGATTGGGTTATCGAACAGAATTAGCCAATAATATAAAAGTGACTTATTTCAGACGGTATGTCCCGGGGTCGGTACGGGACGGGACGGGACGTATTGTACTTTCTCCCTTATATAGACAATTGTAAGAAAAAAAAAATTAGTTTTGAAAAAAACAATGTTGGCCATTGGTTTGCGCATCGTTTAATTAATTAAGAAATCAAAATACTTTATTTGTTTATGCTCCTGATAATTCTTAATTTTATGATTGACCATTCACTACGCAGATCGTCTGCATTGCAGCCGCCGCGTCAACCGCGCGGCCAAGCATAACCTTTTATTATAAATAAAAATAAACAATAAACAAAAAAGTGCGACAGAGACAATACTTTCGACCAATCACAGAACGTTTAAAAAGAACATAACATTAGCCATCAGTTTTATAATAAGGTGATATCACAATTCTGATAAGACCATCATTGAAAACGTAAGATAATATAAAAAATACGGCTTGGAGCGAACAAAATATTTCATTTGATTATGTTTTCATGGGAAGATATGCAAAACTACTCAAAAGGAGTCACTTTAGTAACTAAATTGTAACATAACCAGCTAAAAACGTGAAAAAATGGCAAAAAAATCAGTTTTTGGATCAAATCGAGTTGTGCCACCATTTTTAAGGAAAAAACGTTAGTGCCATCGTAAGGAACGGGAAAAAGTCTACTTAAAAAGTTGCACCTCAAAAACAAGGGGGTCAAAATATCGATTGAAAACTTTAATAATTTTTTTAGATCCGATATTTGAGGTTATGTAATCCCAAAAAAATTGCAGTTATTCATGACATAAAAATACACCAATGTGAATTTTTAAAAAAATTTTTATCCTATAGGGACTTCAGAAAAAAATAAAATCAAAAAAACACGTTTATCGACGTTACTGCGCATGCGCACTAGGCAGAGAGCTAAAAATTTGGCTATGGGAGTTTTTTTTTATCCCCCATCGAATGGTATATAACATATATACATTTTCCAAGGGGGCCATTTCACCATAGTAACCCGGCTATAGCCTTTACACTGTAAAGTCCTCAATTTCCCATTTGTTTTTCGTAGTAGTTTTTACATTAGTTTTACATTAGTAGTTATTCCTGTCATTATCCATATTCATCCATAAGTGCGAATCATATGCTTGGATTTTGATGTACGTGACGTATTTTAAAGCAATGATAAAATGAAATTTTTTTATTTGAGGTGGCGCACTAGGATATTCCTGACATTGGCGTGATCAATTTGTTTTCATATATTATAGTAAGTAAAAGTATATCGTAAGTAAAAGTAATTTACAAAATTAGGAGAAGTGGTGATTGGGATTCGGACAAAACAAAAAAATCTTGCATTCAATTGGAAAGTTGTCTGTCAAGTAATATATATATATATATATATATAAATAGTAGTGATAAGATATATGATCCAGCGACAATTAAAACATGATTGTACTCCAAAGCAACCTTCATTCTTTTTTATAAGTTACATTTATAATAATTAGTTTTCAGGATATTAGGGCATGTATAGGGGTGTCAGCGAACCAAGCTAAGGCAGTGCTATAAAAAATAAACGATACTTATGACTTAAGTGGTCCACTATTGCATGGCGTAAATATCGACCTTGCTACGCTTGGGCGCTAACATGACTATCAAATATTTCGTTTCTTCAAGACTAGTATGTAATAAGGCTTTTTATGACACGCCGTGGCGTAAACCTCGATTTACCGCACGCGCGTGCAAAAATGCACTCGCTAAATCTCGGATCACGCACGTTGTGTCATAAAACATCGTACGATAGTTTCGTAATATACCATTTCGATATTAGTGCGATAAAGTGATTCTTGTGTGTAAATGTATCTACTATCTGATACTATCTGATAATCACACTCGTGCGAGAATCACTTTGTCGCACTCTTATCGAACAATATATTATGACAAAACGTACGATAAATGCTTCGTTCGCTGACGCTTGTTTACACAAGCGTGAGTAAAAGTTGCACTTAGCGCACGGCGAGAATATGAATTGGAATTAAAGGGATATGGTTTCGATATTAATTTTGATACAGTTTTCAATCTATTAAATTAGAATGAAATTCTTTATATAATATTTATAAATCTCTCCGAGGCAACTTCTTTGCCGATTAAAAAAAAAGGTACGCTGTATTAAATACGAAATTTGAACATAAAATTAAGAAAACGCTTTATTAATAGTATGTTCGATATTCCTTCAATTCATATCGTTAAGAAAATATTATTAAATAAATGTGAAAATAATACATTAAAAAATAAATGTATTTTTGATATTTTTAATTATTATATTATTGGTATTACATATATAAAATTAAGCCAGTAATTTATTTAATAAGTTTTCTTAAATGTTACTAAATTATTTAAAACATGTTTACGATTGTCTTACAATTACTGTGATTTTCATTGAAATAATCTACTTTTCAAAACACATACCACTAAAATACAATTTTTTATTTATTAACACAAAACAGGCTATACATCGATTTCGGCTGTCGCGGAATGAAATCAATCACCCACTATTTATTTTTCTTTATAGCCAATAATAGTTTGATATCAGTCTACGAGACATAATGAGAAGAGGTATACTATGACCTAATAACCCATCATATCTCAAATCATTGATCCTACAAATATATGATCCCCCAAAACCCGTAAATCCTAAGAATATAAACCCCGTTAACCCACGTATGTGCGGGGTATGTAAACCCATACCGCATGCATAAACGCTGACCTAATTGATATTTAAATAAATTAAAATAAATAATTGTTTTAGGTTGAATTTTTTAAAAAGAAAAGCGGCGATAATTTGCACGACATGACGTACAAACTGTTAGATTATTGCTTAACGCCAGAAAATATGACAAATTACACGTTCTATGGAGTTAAGGACAAGAAAAAAAAATTTTCTGCCCTCACACTGTGTTCATGCATATTTCGTAAGTAATGGCGCAACATTTTTTACTTAAGGTAGTTCCAATACCACAAATTAGTTCAGATAAAGGGGATGTTGTAGATAAAGCTTCGCAATTCCGCCACAGGATATTTTGTATTTCAAACTTTCAGAAACACAAAGAGTCCGATCGAAATTTCCTTCGGTAGAACGATTTATTAATCTTAACAGTACGGTACTACAGACGCGGTTTTTTATTTAAAGCTTTATTTAAAAAGTTTGTTATTTGCTTCCTTTTTTATTCAATTCCAGTTTTGATACAGATTTTGACCATAAAAACGATAATAATATAATTAGAGTAATTCCATTGAATCAAATTATAGATCGATTATTACTATTATTATTCTATTATTATTATTGGTGTAATCTAAATTCAATTTAGCTGGATTTTAGAACTACCTTAAAAATTTCAGTAAAATGTGCGTATTATATAATATAACTATATTTTATCACATAGTTGCCGTTGAAGCTGCGTTCCCGGTCACGGCCACCGAAGATGCCGTTAAAAAAAGTATCAAGTTGCGCCTGGATACCTCAACCACCAGGTTCAAGCGTTCGTCGCAGTAAGTAAAGAAAAATACTAGTTATCGTTACACGGGCTTAAAATATAGCTTCATTTTCCGAGAAAGTAATGAGTCCATGTGACGGACATTATTCTTCGATGCCAGGGCGTGCATTTTATTTTACTAACTAAATCCACCGTGCGCTCAATTTTTTTTTTGAAGTTAGAAGTTCAAAATCGTAACTATATTCAAACCGAATATTTGTTTCCCGACATTTTTTCTCTCATGTATCAAGAAAAATTGCATAAATAGCTTTTTTACATGATACATTTATATTATTAATTTCAGAGCTCCTGCGAAACGTGCCAAATTCATGCCGGTAGTGCCGAATTTCGACGATACTGAAGATGAATAATAACATCACAAATGCTAATAAAACTATTACTTGTCTAAAACATTATTAATATATTATTTATATTATTATTTATAATTTTTTTATTCTTAATAAAAGTTAATTTAACATTATAACACATACTATTCGATTAGTTTACAGAAGACTCATCGTCAAACAAAGCCTCATGAAATATTTCTGGAGTATTTCGGATTATTTCTGAATGTAATATACACTAGAAATTTTTTCAGTAAAATAATTTTGGAAAATTCCTGAAAACTTCCATAAAATATTTCTTTTCTATATTTGAGAAATATTTCTGAATTATTTCATTGCCCGTAGTCTAGGTGACGAAAGCCACG
Source organism: Nasonia vitripennis (assembly GCF_009193385.2). Taxonomy (NCBI): domain Eukaryota; kingdom Metazoa; phylum Arthropoda; class Insecta; order Hymenoptera; family Pteromalidae; genus Nasonia; species Nasonia vitripennis. The sequence continues at coordinate 585,116 of NW_022279637.1, forward strand.
AAATAATTCTGAAATATTTCTTACATATGGCAAAGAAATACTGCATAAAAGTTTTCTGGAATTTTCCGAAATTACTTCACTGAAAACTTTCTCGTGCATGTTAAACACAGAAATAATTCGAAAATCTTTCTGAAATATTTCCTTGCAGGTTTCCCTGAAATATTTCATCAAAAATTTTCAGTAAAATAATTCAGAAAAATTCCAGAGAACTGCCATGAAATATTTTTTTTCTATATTTTAGGAATATTTTTGAATTATTTCGTTGCCTGTAGTCTAGGAGACGAAAGCCACGCAATAATTCAGAAATATTTCTTACATATGGTAAGGAAATACTGCATGAAAGTTTTCTGGAATTTTCCGAAATTATTTCACTGAAAATTTTCTCGTGCATGTTAAACACAGACATAATTCGGAAATCTTTCTGAAATATTTCCTTGCAGGTTTCCCTGAAATATTTTCGAAATATTTTGAAATTATTTCTGTATTTAATATTTCATCAAAAAATTTCAGTAAAATAATTCTGAAAAATTCCACAAAACAACCATGAAATATTTTTTTCTATATTTCGGGAATATTTTTTAATTATTTCGTTGCCGAAATGAAAATCACGAAATAATTCGGAAATCTTTCTGAAATATTTCCCTGCAGGTTTCCCTAAAATATTTGCGAAATAGTTCTAAATTATTTCTGTATTTAATATTTTATAAAAAATTTTTCAGTCAAATAATTGTGAAAAATTCCAGAAAACTTTCATGCAGTATTTCCTTACCATATTTAAGAAATATTTCAGAATTATTTTGTTGCTTTGTTCTCCTAGACTAGGGGCAACGAAATAATTCGAAAATATTCCTGAAATATAGAAAAGAAATATTTCATGGAAGTTTTCTGGAATTTTCCAGAATTATTTTACTGAAAATTTTTTATAAAATTTTAATTCAGAAATAATTCGAAAATATTCCGTAAATATTTCAAGGAAATATTTCATGCCAGATTTGCAAGCCAGGGGGTTTTGTGAAATGATATTATTGCAAGAATATTCCTTCAATATTTCAAAAAAACTTTCTGAAATATTTCAACATTCTTTCAAAAAATATTTCAATGTAAGAAATTAAGGGACATAACAATATTTCTGAAATATTTCAGAAATATTTCATGCTGTGTGGGCCCTTTTGCAAAGTTTGGTTACGGCATGAATGATTTTAAGCGCACCTATAACATACAATGCATAACCTAGTCATTATATACAATTTTATCACATGTTTTTATGATGTGATAAATTAAAACTACAAAAACATGTGATAAAATCATATGTTTATATCATATAATAAAAAAATGTAATAAAAATATGTGTCGATTTTCAGCTATAAACCAGCAATAATGGAATTGTGTACTTCTCTTTTCACTATTTTACATTGGACAATAGTAGCAACAGATTTTTCCAAATATTTCGGGGAAAAAAAGCCTATATATTTTCTTTAATAGGATCATTTCGCAAGCCATTTATGGGGCCAGATGGGCTTGCTAGTTAAATGATAAATTCATAAGCGTTAGGCACAAACATTTCTAACATATTTATACCTTCGTGACAGATGCCGATTGAAGATTGCTCATTATCATTATGTGGCAGATTTCTTAGTAAATGTATACGTAGTGGCTTAGAAATTTCTAATTTATGATTCTAGATTATTACACTAATCATTACCTTACAGCGAATGAATCTTTTAATGCATACCTACCATATGAAAACTATTCAGTTATTAAAAAATTGGATGGGTCTGAATAATTATCGAATTAAAGCAAATAAGGAACTTGATTCTTACTTGTCAAGTTCTGAAAGCGACATTAGTACTGATGATGAAACTACGCAAGAGGACACTAATAATTATAATAGTGATAGTATTGATTTTGAAGAGGAAACTAGATAAGATACTCTTATCAGTAGATTTATAGATTTAGTGTAAAGATGAAATGACTGATACTTCACAAACTGAGATGTTAAGTCCATCTACACATGAAAATACAAAAGTAGCAATCCCACATGTGCATGATAATGACGATGATGATGACAGTTCTGAACATGATGATATTACTTAGTTAAAAAAATACAAGTGAGAATCAAAATGTACAAATTAAGAAATTAAAACCTCCAAAGAGTTCAACAGTTACAAGACTAACCGTTCAAAGAGGAAAGTTTCTCAGGCCTTGTAAGGATATTTATTTGTTACAACAGAAACCAACAATTAGGAACTATAAAACGCAAAGTTATAAAAACTTCTAATCAATCTTCATCGATCAAGTTTAATAAAAAAAGAAGAATTCTTGCTACTTCAAGTCATTCTGACAGTCTTGTAAAAATTTTACAAACAATTACTCCAACCCCTGAGGAGGGGAAGTTTTGGAAATGAAGTGAACTTATAGCCGAAGACTATCAGACACATTTTAATATAATAGAGGAAGAGGATTGTTGTTCAATTCATTATTCACGCTTGGGCGTCTCCGCGACAAACCTCACTCTATCATCCTAGATCTAACACTTTCGCCCTTGAATCGAAATATACTATTGCGTAGGGTGTAGGGTTATTTTTCTGTAGGGTTTGTATGATGTCTTCCCCGGGAGAATCTGAACTGTACTACTCTCCGCAGCGAGAATCTGAACTGTACTATTTTTCGTAGGAAATCTAAACCGTACTACTCTTTGTAGGAACCGACGATATAGTGGGAAAACAGTCCGTTTTTACATTTTGTGAACGTATTTTTTTATATAGTGATTTTGCTTCCAACTAGAGGAAGCTCTGTAATATTCAAATTTTCAGTTTCGCTAAAACTTTATAAAAACGGATTTGAAGGAGTTCGAATCATACGTTTTTAGAAAATGTCCGTGCGGATTGCGGCGTGTGTATATGTGTGTGTATGTGTGGCGGTCCGCTCCCACCACCACCCGCGGCCTGACACGATCTTTTTATCAGAGATCCACTTTAGAGATGCAATCATCTAATCACTAAAGTGGTAACCCCGACTTCGAATATTCACAATCCGCGAGTCATCGCGCGCGCCCCACTCTCACGCTTCATCGCGCAGTCCAGCACATCACTGGGCCAACGACTCGCTGATGACGACACCGACGATCGCCGACGAGCGCATTGCTCCGGATCATGCAGCCATCGCGAGCAGCCGATCGCCATCGTCCAGCACGCACATCACCGTGCGGCTTCGCTGCACCCAGCAAACCGTCCCTGCCAGCAGCGGAGCATCCTCCCGACGACGACGCAGCATAGCTGATCGTTGACCTGACAGCAGCAGTCCACCACGCAGCGTCACCTTTAATCGCATCCTTGGCACCGATGTCCTGGTACATCCCGAGAATGCTTAACGAAGGACGCCTTTCAACGCCGACAACCCAGGGCTCCGGTTCATCGGCCTCAGCATCGACAACTTCACCAAGGGCAGCCCTAAGGGTGAACTTCTCACCCCTCAAGCCCTTACGCCAACGACACCTGGACGCTGCGCAACAACTTCCGGAAGAGGACACTGCAGCCCAGGCGGGCATCTTTTTTCTTTTTTATTTTTCTTCAACCAGCATCACCGGCCACAGGCTTCTGTGGACATATTTCTGGGCCCCAGTTCATCCAGCCAAAAAGGACCTGGCGACTCTGACCCACAACCATCAACATCATCGCAGCCTCGCTTTATCCGGGCTCAGCAGCCCTCATCAGCACAGGCGCCACGTCACGCATCCGTAGTCTCCCTTCCAGGCAGGGCCTCCTCTACAGGAATCTCATCATCGTTCCTCGGGAAGTCCGCGCTTGTCGGTGGTGGGGAAGTAGCTGTGGCGGCCCCCTTCTACCACCATACGCGGCCAGACACGCCGCCTAGCGAAGCACCACGACGTGGCGAGAACGAGGGGAGCTTAGAAGCTTAGTCACCATCGTGAATCAGTCACGGCCTGGCCGCCGGTGCGAACAGACCTCCCACACAGTATGAAATATTTTTGGAATATTTCTGAAATATTGGAACGGAAGCCTTGAGATCTTCCAAAAATATTTCAATGAAAGATTTCTGAAATAATAGTATGTCCGCAAAATGGCTAACATTGGAATATTTCACGTAATCTTTATGAAAGATTCCAATGAATTATTTCAATGGAATATTTTCGGAATATTTATGAAATATATTTGTGGAATATTTATGAGAACCTTCTTGCATGTAATATTTGCTAAATATTTCATACATATTTCACGGTATATTTCAGTGAAATGATGATGAAATATATGTGTGAAATATTCTGTGAAAAGTCCGATTTATATTTCATAAATCTTTCGACAATATTTCGTGGAATATTCCGTCGGAAAATTTACGGAATATTTATGAAGTATATTTGTGGAATATTTATGAGAACCTTTGCTAGATCTTTCGTACATATTTCACGGTATATTACAGTGAAATAATGCTGAAATATTTCTGAAATATATGTGTGGAATATTCTGTGGAAAGTCTGATGTATATGTAATATTTCACAAATCTTTCAGTATTATTTTAAGTAATATTTCTGAGAAAACATTATAGAGTATTTCAGTGAAATAATTATGTGATATTTTTGTAGTATATGCATGGAATATTTTTGGTGGAATAAATTTGGAATATTTCAGGAAATGATTATGGAATCTGCGTCAAAAACATATAGCTTTAAAAAAATAGCTATAAATATAGTCATAAATCCAGCAAATTTTATCTGGATTCCAGCTGTATTGGTTTGAATTTTTTAGCTATATTATATTTATACTATATTTATAGCTTTTTTTACAGCTATACGTTTTTGACGGAGATGAGAATGGAAAAAATTGTTTTTTGAAAATAGACATATTCTATTTATTTAACTTATGATTATTACAGTTTTTCAATAATACTTTGAATAATTTTTTTCTTTTAATAATAATTTTATCTACTCCTTATCACTTTCCTGCCCCTCTTCATCGAGCTCAGGTAACACCGGCATGAACGACTTTGATCGTATTTGTCCGGCACTGAAATATATATTATAATATTATTATCAAATCACGTATGCTCTTCTGAGATCTTTATACATAGCAGTTACGTTTCCGCACATTTAACCCGTGTAGTAGTCATGTCCAAACGCATCTTAATGCTTTTCTTTATTTCGTCATCTGTCCCAGTCGTCGGGAATTTCCCTTTAACTGCAACTAAACAATTACAACATTTATTTAAATACCTATATGTTTGTTTACAAAAATTTGTATTATCAAAGCATAATATATTAGATTTTTTATTCTTAACGTTAGGAATTTATGTGTACGTAGAACTTTTGCGCAAAAACGAACAATCAATGAAAAATCGAGAATTAAATCGTTACTAAGAGCAATGAAAAATTAAAAAAATTATCATTTCTTTTTTAGAGTAGAAAATTAAATATTTTATGAGTCATTAAGAGGTTGAAATAAATGTTCGTAGTATGATAGCTGTTATTTTATTAACTGACTTTAAAATCCCTTCTTAAAAAAGAGATAGGAGAAAAGTGAAGCCGACAAAAACGAGATTTGATTGGCTGCTTTTAAAAGAGCGCGAAAATACAAAATTTAGAAAGTATTTACGAATTAAAATAGATTTAATTTTTACAAAGTTATTTATGATATAAAAGCAAATCAAATAAATAATAAAACAATTAATACATTAACTAATACATTTTAATTTTATATTAATTGAAACAATATTTCTAAATTGAGAAATTATAACCTCAAAATTTAAGACATGTCCAAAAAGCATACAAATAAAAGCAGTTGCTCGCACGAAGCGCGCAAAATGTCACTAGTAGGTTAAAAATTATATTCAAATGACTTACTAAATATGCAGCTGCATAAAGTAAGGTCCTTTAACGCTTCCTTCTTTTGCTGTCCGTAGAAGCTGTATTTACAGGCAACTTTATCAGGCATGACGGCACCTAGGGCATTGTAGACCATGTCATGGAAAGTAGAACCACCCTTACTTTGAATAAATGTCACCTATAATTCAAAAATTTCTTCTTTTCATTTGAGATCAATTATGATACAAGATGAATAAGAAATAGATTAGATAACAAGGACTGGGTAGTCAGTAATGCTTTAGTTTAATTTATATTGTAATAGCATGCATACGCGATATCGATATCTGAGAAGAATGCTTCCATAACTTGGCATCCGCTTCGAAAACTCTATAACTGTTAGTGAAGTTAAGGGGCTAGCAGAGTTTGTTTTCGAAGCGAACGCCGAGCCTAGGGGCATGCACACACACCATGTTTTCTGTAACTCATAATACAAATTTTCGTTTGTTTCTCAAAAAATTAGAAATGTATGCATATTTTACACACGTTGTTAGAAAAATATTTTTCGATTACCGCTTTCGAGTTTGATCACTTGTTATGGATACTTTTATTTCACTACTTTTATCGTCTGCCGGTATAGCTAATTACTACTTTTGTCCATATTTTTAGGGAACACAAAAATCATGCATGTGTGTTACAAAATAGCAATTTTTGTTACAGAAGGGTAAAATTTTACACCCATGAGTGCTGATCACGCAAGGGTGTAAGGTTTTACGCCTGCTGTGCAAAAATTATATTATAGCACAGCGTGACTTCAATCCGCATTTAAGACACGCTTTCCCGTACCGTAAGTAGTCCTTTCTGGCACCGTGACAGTGCTAACCTTACGGTACCAAAAACAACTGTTTATATGACACGGAAAAGCGTGTCTTGGCGGATTTAAGGCAGACGATGCTATAAAATATCTACTTCTACTATTATATTAAACTGCTTAATGTCTCCGTGTGCCGTGAAGCCTTTCACATCTTTTCCCAATAACTTAACATGTAGGATATAATTTTAGGCCTTACAATTTTTGGGCCTCAAATATTTTTGGGCCTTAACAGTTTTGGATCTTAAAATTTATAACCTTAAAATGTTTGGGCCTTAATAATTTCGGGTTAATTAAATATTCCTGTGTGCCGTGAAGCCATTCATATCGTTTCTCAATAACTGACATATTTATATCTATTAGTATAATTCTTATCACATTTGAATTTTTTGAAGTCCTATAAACTGTGTAACAACGTAGACTTAAGGGTAACAATTTCAGACCCGTCTCAACGATCGCAAAAGCGAACAGCGCCCCTCCACTGAACCCATAAAGTCGACAGTCACAACAAGTTTGTAACACAAAAAGTTCAAATGAAAAGCTATATACAAGACAAAAGCTAATATGACAATTAATAAGATCATCAAATTTCAAAGGCCAGAGCAGACTGAACGATCAAAACAATTTCCCGGCTATTTATACATATTGGTACGAATGCGCAGATTACATTTGTGAATATCAGAAATATGTATAAATATATATATTTAACTTACACTGCCTTCCAAAGTTTAGTCGGCTTTGACACTATGATTTTCTGCGTCAAATACTATATTAAAAAATATTACACATAAACTTATAGGAATATTATCGTACAAAATGTTTATGATTTATTGATCATACTATATCGAAAGATTCGAGCAGACTGATCAATGAAACAACTTTCACGCATATATATATATATATATATATATATATATATATATATATATATATATATATGGGACGTTTCACGTCAACCGGACCATCAGTGCACCCAAAATTTGGGTTAACCTAACAAGACGTTTGAGGTCTCAAAATGATCGTCTGGTCAAGGGCTTTTGAAAAAGTTCTGGCCCTTTCAAAAATCCAATGTGGCGCATAAAATATGGAGCCTGAAACCCACATTTTCATAGCACATTCAACAAAAACAATAGTAAAAATGTTCTAATTTGTGAAATATCCCACCAAAAAGCATGTACAACTCATGATAGGACATATTATTGACAATGCTGATGGAATTCCAAAATCAAAAATGGCGGAATCAAAATGGTGGACATTATACCTCAACCAAACCCATTTTACCGCAACAAATGATTTTTGATCAGTTTAAAGTATCGATATGGGGGTTTTCAGGGTCACTGAATCTTATTTTAACCTCGACATTTCAAAGTTCGAAATGGTGGATCCAAAATGGCGGACATTATACAACCACCAAATCAAAATATATATTTATACATATTTCTGATATTCACAAATGTAATCTGCGCATTCGTACCAATATGTATAAATAGCCGGGAAATTGTTTTGATTCCTCAGTCTGCTCTGGCCTTTGAAATTTGATGATCTTTAATTTTTATTTTAGTTTGTATTGTCATATTAGCTTTTGTCTTGTATATAGCTTTTCATTTGAACTTTTTGTGTTACAAACTTGTTGTGACTGTCGACTTTATGGGTTCAGTGGAGGGGCGCTGTTCGCTTTTGCGATCGTTGAGACGGGTCTGAAATTGTTACCCTTAAGTCTACGTTGTTACACAGTTTATAGGACTTCAAAAAATTGAAAATTTTTCAAAAATTCAAAAATTTCAAAGGTCAGACGACGATATATATATATATATATATATATATATATATATATATATATAACACTTTGATTATGTAATTTATTACGTATTTATTTCTTAATTGAAAGAATTAAAAAAATGTTATTAATTATAATCTATTTTTTACGCATGTATATTATCTGTAAAAATAAAATAAAGTAAAAAAGTACTTACCGCGTTTTTTCTATTTTTACACAGCGTTCACCCATCCACGAACACCAAGTTACGCTGCTTAACTTTCGTAATAATATCCTACGGGATTTTTTCGTAAGGGGACGATTCCATGTATATTTAATGAAACATTTCTGTGAAAGATTTCGGAAATATAATAGTAGGTAAGCAAGGCTGGTTCTGCCTCCCCCCACTACTTAACTTTTACATATGAATACAGCGTCCCCACTTTTTCAATTAACTCACCTGTACAGGTGAGAATGCGTGCTAGAAGCTTCTAGAATATTCTAGAAGCCTCTAGAAGCCTCTAGATGTTTGGTGGTGGGGGGAGGCAGAACCAGCCTTACTTAAGTGAAAAAAAAAATGTCTCCGAGGGATAGGGAAAATTCACGCGGTCCAAGGATGTGTATACTCCCGACAGCGTAATGCCTGGGGTATACTCCCCGCAATCTGAGGTATACTCCCGGAAGCGTGCTGTTCAAGGTTAAGTCCTGGCAGTGTGCTGTTCAATGTGAACTCCTGGCAGCGTGCTGTCTCCAGGAGGACGTTCGAGGTCAGAGGGTCTACAGATTTTAGAAGCGTATGATGCTTGCGTCAGTGAAACGTCAATCGATTAGCATGTAGATGATGACTCGCGCGGAGAGATAAAGCGATCAAGTTGCATTCACTTTTTTTTCGCGAGCATCTTTATACTTGAAACATCCTGTTATTGCTTTATTATTGACTGCTGTCACTTCAGTGCGTTCGAGTTTTTTCTCTCGTTTAGCCAAATATTTTGCGCATAAACTCTGGTCTCAGAGATACTTAAATAGCCTCTTAGAGACAGCTCTATGCTTCCCATTCGCTCGCTCACGCTACCATTCCCGCAGACATCTATACATTCTACTGGCGTGTAACAACGACAGATATTTTTCGCAATGCATTATAAGCTAACGAATAACAGCAATTACAGCGTACTGTAACGTGATGCACTCATCAGCCGCTGACGTTACCACGCTCCCAAAACGTTGCACGCTAGCCGTGCAAATTAATTTACGATTCTCATTGACGACATGCAGCGTACGAGAGATAGAGAGAGAGAGAGAGAGATAGAGAGAGAGAGAGAGAGAGAGAGAGAGAGAGAAAGAGAGAGAGAGAGAGAGAGAGAGAGAGGAAGAGAGGGAGAGCTCCCGATAATACGTAGTAGCTTCGTATTGTAGTGAAAGAGAGAGCTCTCAATAATACGCAACAGCTATACTTCTAAAACGAACTTCCAGTACAGGTATTCAACAAAACCCTGCTGGGAAAAGCCGTTTGAGAAAGATAGAAGTCGATAAGATTTTTTATCGGCTCTAATGGTGAATCTTAATACCAATTTTTGCATTATAGGGCTTGATGAAATACGATATAAGTCGATATACTACGTGCCGATAAAGATCGATACATGCCGATAAAAACTCTATGCGAAAAATCACAATTAAAATCAATAGACTCAAGATCATCTTGAATTTTATCAATTTTAATTGTAATTTTTTGCCTGGAGTTTTTATCAGGCTCTAATGCAAAAAATGAGAATCAATATCGAATTCTATCAACTTTTTCCAATATGGAAAGTATCGTGTGCTCCATGGTTCCAAGTGGGCCATCTGACGAGTGTGATTGCCACCCTCACTTCGCTCGGTCACCAACTTTGTCTGTAATCTAATGCAAAATCTAATGCAAAAAGTGAAATTAAGATTCACTATTCAAGTCGATAAGTTATCTAATCGACTTCTATCGACCTTTTCCAACAGGGAAGGGCAGGAAGAAGGCGATTACAGACAAATTAAAATAGATTTCATGAATATTTCAATAAATATTCCGGCGGAAGATTGTTGATATAATTATATGCAATATTCCGCGTAAAATAAGTGGAAAATTCCATGAAAAATTCAAGAAATATCAAGAAAAACATTTAAGAATTTTTCAAAAAATATTAATGGCAGATTCCATGAATATTTAAATAAATATTCCGGCGGTAGATTTCTTTAATAATTCTATGCAATATTCCGCGCAATATGAGTGGAAGGTTCCATGAATAATTCAAGAAATATCAAAAAAACATTTTAGAATTTTCCAAGAAATATTAATGTCAGATTTCATGAATATTTCAATAAATATTCCGGCGGAAGATTTTTGATATAATTATATGCAATATTCCGCGTAAAATGAGTGTAAAATTCCATGAATAATTCAAGAAATATCAAAAAAACATTTTAGAATTTTCCAAGAAATATTAATGGCAGATTCCATGAATATTTCAATAAATATTCCGGTGGTAGATTTCTTCAATAATTCTATGCGATATTACGCGTAAAATGAGTGGAAGGTTTCATGAATAATTCAAGAAATATAAAAAAAACATTTTAGAATTTTCCAAGAAATATTAATGGCAGATTTCATGAATATTTCAATAAATATTCCGGTGGAAGATTTTTGATATAATTATATGCAATATTCCGCGCAATATGAGTGGAAGGTTCCATGAATAATTCAAGAAATATCAAAAACACATTTAAGAATTTTTCAAGAAATATTAATGGCAGATTTCATGAATATTTAAATAAATATTCCGGTGAAAGATTTGACAAATAATTCTGTGCAATATTCCGCGTAAAATTAGTGGAAACTTCCATGAATAATTCAAGAAATATCAAAAAAACATTTTAGAATTTTCCAAGAAATATTAATGGCAGATTCCATGAATATTTCAATAAATATTCCGGTGGTAGATTTCTTTAATAATTCTATGCAATATTACGCGTAAAATGAGTGGAAGGTTCCATGAATAATTCAAGAAATATCAAAAAAACATTTTAGAATTTTCCAAGAAATATTAATGGCAGATTTCATGAATATTTCAATAAATATTCCGGCGGAAGATTGTTGATATAATTATATGCAATATTCCGCGTAAAATGAGTGGCCAATTCCATGAATAATTCAAGAAATATCAAAAAAACATTTAAGAATTTTTCAAAAAATATTAATGGCAGATTCCATGAATATTTCAATAAATATTCCGGCGGAAGATTTTTGAAATAATTATATGCAATATTCCGCGTAAAATGAGTGCAAAATTCCATGAATAATTCAAGAAATATTAAAAAAACATTTTAGAATTTTGCAAGAAATATTAATGGTAGATTTCATAAAAATTTCAATAAATATTCCGGCGGTAGATTTCTTTAATAATTCTATGCAATCCCTAATAGCACAAAAACATTATAAAAATATTTTTAAAATATTTTATATCATGAATGAAATATTTCTGCAATTATTTCAAGCATATTTATAAAATATTGTTACAATCTTATTTGTCCTAGGGTAAAAATATTTCGCAGAAATATTTTAATATAATATATCTAACATATTTTTTAAACATTTTTAAAATATTTTAAAACATTTTAATACCTTTTAAAACATTTATAGAATATTGTGAAAATATTTTAAACTATTTATTTGTTAATCAATTATCAAATATTTTAAAAAGATTTTAAAACTGTTTTTATAATATTTTAAAATGTTTATAGAAGTTATTAAAATATTTTAGTAATATTTTTAAAATATTTTTTGCGTTTCTTTTTTAAAACTTTTAATACGTTTTAAAAACATTTTAAAATGTTTCAAGATATTTGAAAACATTTATTAGATATTTTTAAATTATTCTATAACAGTTATTTATTGATCCACGTACAAATATTTTAGAAAGATTTCGAAATGTTTTCATAATATTTTAAAATGTTTATAAAAGTTATTAAAATATTTTAGTAATATTTTTAAAATATTTTTTGCGTTTCTTTTTTAAAACTTTTAATACGTTTAAAAAACATTTTAAAATTTTTCAAGATATTTCAAGACTTTTTGCCCTTCATTACATGCCTTCTAAAACGAACTTCCAGTACAGGTATTCAACAAAACCCTGCTGGGAAAAGCCGTTTGAGAAAGATAGAAGTCGATAAGATTTTTTATCGGCTCTAATGGTGAATCTTAATACCAATTTTTGCATTATAGGGCTTGATGAAATACGATATAAGTCGATATACTACGTGCCGATAAAGATCGATACATGCCGATAAAAACTCTATGCGAAAAATCACAATTAAAATCAATAGACTCAAGATCATCTTGAATTTTATCAATTTTAATTGTAATTTTTTGCCTGGAGTTTTTATCAGGCTCTAATGCAAAAAATGAGAATCAATATCGAATTCTATCAACTTTTTCCAATATGGAAAGTATCGTGTGCTCCATGGTTCCAAGTGGGCCATCTGACGAGTGTGATTGCCACCCTCACTTCGCTCGGTCACCAACTTTGTCTGTAATCTAATGCAAAATCTAATGCAAAAAGTGAAATTAAGATTCACTATTCAAGTCGATAAGTTATCTAATCGACTTCTATCGACCTTTTCCAACAGGGAAGGGCAGGAAGAAGGCGATTACAGACAAATTAAAATAGATTTCATGAATATTTCAATAAATATTCCGGCGGAAGATTGTTGATATAATTATATGCAATATTCCGCGTAAAATAAGTGGAAAATTCCATGAAAAATTCAAGAAATATCAAGAAAAACATTTAAGAATTTTTCAAAAAATATTAATGGCAGATTCCATGAATATTTAAATAAATATTCCGGCGGTAGATTTCTTTAATAATTCTATGCAATATTCCGCGCAATATGAGTGGAAGGTTCCATGAATAATTCAAGAAATATCAAAAAAACATTTTAGAATTTTCCAAGAAATATTAATGTCAGATTTCATGAATATTTCAATAAATATTCCGGCGGAAGATTTTTGATATAATTATATGCAATATTCCGCGTAAAATGAGTGTAAAATTCCATGAATAATTCAAGAAATATCAAAAAAACATTTTAGAATTTTCCAAGAAATATTAATGGCAGATTCCATGAATATTTCAATAAATATTCCGGTGGTAGATTTCTTCAATAATTCTATGCGATATTACGCGTAAAATGAGTGGAAGGTTTCATGAATAATTCAAGAAATATAAAAAAAACATTTTAGAATTTTCCAAGAAATATTAATGGCAGATTTCATGAATATTTCAATAAATATTCCGGTGGAAGATTTTTGATATAATTATATGCAATATTCCGCGCAATATGAGTGGAAGGTTCCATGAATAATTCAAGAAATATCAAAAACACATTTAAGAATTTTTCAAGAAATATTAATGGCAGATTTCATGAATATTTAAATAAATATTCCGGTGAAAGATTTGACAAATAATTCTGTGCAATATTCCGCGTAAAATTAGTGGAAACTTCCATGAATAATTCAAGAAATATCAAAAAAACATTTTAGAATTTTCCAAGAAATATTAATGGCAGATTCCATGAATATTTCAATAAATATTCCGGTGGTAGATTTCTTTAATAATTCTATGCAATATTACGCGTAAAATGAGTGGAAGGTTCCATGAATAATTCAAGAAATATCAAAAAAACATTTTAGAATTTTCCAAGAAATATTAATGGCAGATTTCATGAATATTTCAATAAATATTCCGGCGGAAGATTGTTGATATAATTATATGCAATATTCCGCGTAAAATGAGTGGCCAATTCCATGAATAATTCAAGAAATATCAAAAAAAACATTTTAGAATTTTCCAAGAAATATTAAAGGCAGATTTCATGAATATTTCAATAAATATTCCGGCGGAAGATTTTTGAAATAATTATATGTAATATTCCGCGTAAAATGAGTGCAAAATTCCATGAATAATTCAAGAAATATTAAAAAAACATTTTAGAATTTTGCAAGAAATATTAATGGTAGATTTCATAAAAATTTCAATAAATATTCCGGCGGTAGATTTCTTTAATAATTCTATGCAATATTCCACGCAATATGAGTGGAAGGTTCCATGAATAATTCAAGAAATATCAAAAAAAACATTTTAGAATTTTCCAAGAAATATTAATGGCAGATTTCATGAATATTTCAATAAATATTCCGGCGGAAGATTTTTGAAATAATTATATGCAATATTCCACGCAATATGAGTGGAAGGTTCCATGAATAATTCAAGAAATATCAAAAAAACATTTTAGAATTTTCCAAGAAATATTAATGGCAGATTTCATGAATATTTCAATAAATATTCCGGCGGAAGATTGTTGATATAATTATATGCAATATTCCGCGTAAAATAAGTGGAAAATTCCATGAAAAATTCAAGAAATATCAAGAAAAACATTTAAGAATTTTTCAAAAAATATTAATGGCAGATTCCATGAATATTTAAATAAATATTCCGGCGGTAGATTTCTTTAATAATTCTATGCAATATTCCGCGCAATATGAGTGGAAGGTTCCATGAATAATTCAAGAAATATCAAAAAAACATTTTAGAATTTTCCAAGAAATATTAATGTCAGATTTCATGAATATTTCAATAAATATTCCGGCGGAAGATTTTTGATATAATTATATGCAATATTCCGCGTAAAATGAGTGTAAAATTCCATGAATAATTCAAGAAATATCAAAAAAACATTTTAGAATTTTCCAAGAAATATTAATGGCAGATTCCATGAATATTTCAATAAATATTCCGGTGGTAGATTTCTTCAATAATTCTATGCGATATTACGCGTAAAATGAGTGGAAGGTTTCATGAATAATTCAAGAAATATAAAAAAAACATTTTAGAATTTTCCAAGAAATATTAATGGCAGATTTCATGAATATTTCAATAAATATTCCGGTGGAAGATTTTTGATATAATTATATGCAATATTCCGCGCAATATGAGTGGAAGGTTCCATGAATAATTCAAGAAATATCAAAAACACATTTAAGAATTTTTCAAGAAATATTAATGGCAGATTTCATGAATATTTAAATAAATATTCCGGTGAAAGATTTGACAAATAATTCTGTGCAATATTCCGCGTAAAATTAGTGGAAACTTCCATGAATAATTCAAGAAATATCAAAAAAACATTTTAGAATTTTCCAAGAAATATTAATGGCAGATTCCATGAATATTTCAATAAATATTCCGGTGGTAGATTTCTTTAATAATTCTATGCAATATTACGCGTAAAATGAGTGGAAGGTTCCATGAATAATTCAAGAAATATCAAAAAAACATTTTAGAATTTTCCAAGAAATATTAATGGCAGATTTCATGAATATTTCAATAAATATTCCGGCGGAAGATTGTTGATATAATTATATGCAATATTCCGCGTAAAATGAGTGGCCAATTCCATGAATAATTCAAGAAATATCAAAAAAACATTTAAGAATTTTTCAAAAAATATTAATGGCAGATTCCATGAATATTTCAATAAATATTCCGGCGGAAGATTTTTGAAATAATTATATGCAATATTCCGCGTAAAATGAGTGCAAAATTCCATGAATAATTCAAGAAATATTAAAAAAACATTTTAGAATTTTGCAAGAAATATTAATGGTAGATTTCATAAAAATTTCAATAAATATTCCGGCGGTAGATTTCTTTAATAATTCTATGCAATCCCTAATAGCACAAAAACATTATAAAAATATTTTTAAAATATTTTATATCATGAATGAAATATTTCTGCAATTATTTCAAGCATATTTATAAAATATTGTTACAATCTTATTTGTCCTAGGGTAAAAATATTTCGCAGAAATATTTTAATATAATATATCTAACATATTTTTTAAACATTTTTAAAATATTTTAAAACATTTTAATACCTTTTAAAACATTTATAGAATATTGTGAAAATATTTTAAACTATTTATTTGTTAATCAATTATCAAATATTTTAAAAAGATTTTAAAACTGTTTTTATAATATTTTAAAATGTTTATAGAAGTTATTAAAATATTTTAGTAATATTTTTAAAATATTTTTTGCGTTTCTTTTTTAAAACTTTTAATACGTTTTAAAAACATTTTAAAATGTTTCAAGATATTTGAAAACATTTATTAGATATTTTTAAATTATTCTATAACAGTTATTTATTGATCCACGTACAAATATTTTAGAAAGATTTCGAAATGTTTTCATAATATTTTAAAATGTTTATAAAAGTTATTAAAATATTTTAGTAATATTTTTAAAATATTTTTTGCGTTTCTTTTTTAAAACTTTTAATACGTTTAAAAAACATTTTAAAATTTTTCAAGATATTTCAAGACTTTTTGCCCTTCATTACATGCCTTCTAAAACGAACTTCCAGTACAGGTATTCAACAAAACCCTGCTGGGAAAAGCCGTTTGAGAAAGATAGAAGTCGATAAGATTTTTTATCGGCTCTAATGGTGAATCTTAATACCAATTTTTGCATTATAGGGCTTGATGAAATACGATATAAGTCGATATACTACGTGCCGATAAAGATCGATACATGCCGATAAAAACTCTATGCGAAAAATCACAATTAAAATCAATAGACTCAAGATCATCTTGAATTTTATCAATTTTAATTGTAATTTTTTGCCTGGAGTTTTTATCAGGCTCTAATGCAAAAAATGAGAATCAATATCGAATTCTATCAACTTTTTCCAATATGGAAAGTATCGTGTGCTCCATGGTTCCAAGTGGGCCATCTGACGAGTGTGATTGCCACCCTCACTTCGCTCGGTCACCAACTTTGTCTGTAATCTAATGCAAAATCTAATGCAAAAAGTGAAATTAAGATTCACTATTCAAGTCGATAAGTTATCTAAACGACTTCTATCGACCTTTTCCAACAGGGAAGGGCAGGAAGAAGGCGATTACAGACAAATTAAAATAGATTTCATGAATATTTCAATAAATATTCCGGCGGAAGATTGTTGATATAATTATATGCAATATTCCGCGTAAAATAAGTGGAAAATTCCATGAAAAATTCAAGAAATATCAAGAAAAACATTTAAGAATTTTTCAAAAAATATTAATGGCAGATTCCATGAATATTTAAATAAATATTCCGGCGGTAGATTTCTTTAATAATTCTATGCAATATTCCGCGCAATATGAGTGGAAGGTTCCATGAATAATTCAAGAAATATCAAAAAAACATTTTAGAATTTTCCAAGAAATATTAATGTCAGATTTCATGAATATTTCAATAAATATTCCGGCGGAAGATTTTTGATATAATTATATGCAATATTCCGCGTAAAATGAGTGTAAAATTCCATGAATAATTCAAGAAATATCAAAAAAACATTTTAGAATTTTCCAAGAAATATTAATGGCAGATTCCATGAATATTTCAATAAATATTCCGGTGGTAGATTTCTTCAATAATTCTATGCGATATTACGCGTAAAATGAGTGGAAGGTTTCATGAATAATTCAAGAAATATAAAAAAAACATTTTAGAATTTTCCAAGAAATATTAATGGCAGATTTCATGAATATTTCAATAAATATTCCGGTGGAAGATTTTTGATATAATTATATGCAATATTCCGCGCAATATGAGTGGAAGGTTCCATGAATAATTCAAGAAATATCAAAAACACATTTAAGAATTTTTCAAGAAATATTAATGGCAGATTTCATGAATATTTAAATAAATATTCCGGTGAAAGATTTGACAAATAATTCTGTGCAATATTCCGCGTAAAATTAGTGGAAACTTCCATGAATAATTCAAGAAATATCAAAAAAACATTTTAGAATTTTCCAAGAAATATTAATGGCAGATTCCATGAATATTTCAATAAATATTCCGGTGGTAGATTTCTTTAATAATTCTATGCAATATTACGCGTAAAATGAGTGGAAGGTTCCATGAATAATTCAAGAAATATCAAAAAAACATTTTAGAATTTTCCAAGAAATATTAATGGCAGATTTCATGAATATTTCAATAAATATTCCGGCGGAAGATTGTTGATATAATTATATGCAATATTCCGCGTAAAATGAGTGGCCAATTCCATGAATAATTCAAGAAATATCAAAAAAACATTTTAGAATTTTCCAAGAAATATTAATGGCAGATTTCATGAATATTTCAATAAATATTCCGGCGGAAGATTTTTGATATAATTATATGCAAAATTCCGCGTAAAATGAGTGGAAAATTACATAAATAATTCAAGAAATATCAAAAAAAACATTTTAGAATTTTCCAAGAAATATTAAAGGCAGATTTCATGAATATTTCAATAAATATTCCGGCGGAAGATTTTTGAAATAATTATATGTAATATTCCGCGTAAAATGAGTGCAAAATTCCATGAATAATTCAAGAAATATTAAAAAAACATTTTAGAATTTTGCAAGAAATATTAATGGTAGATTTCATAAAAATTTCAATAAATATTCCGGCGGTAGATTTCTTTAATAATTCTATGCAATATTCCACGCAATATGAGTGGAAGGTTCCATGAATAATTCAAGAAATATCAAAAAAAACATTTTAGAATTTTCCAAGAAATATTAATGGCAGATTTCATGAATATTTCAATAAATATTCCGGCGGAAGATTTTTGAAATAATTATATGCAATATTCCACGCAATATGAGTGGAAGGTTCCATGAATAATTCAAGAAATATCAAAAAAACATTTTAGAATTTTCCAAGAAATATTAATGGCAGATTTCATGAATATTTCAATAAATATTCCGGCGGAAGATTGTTGATATAATTATATGCAATATTCCGCGTAAAATAAGTGGAAAATTCCATGAAAAATTCAAGAAATATCAAAAAAACATTTAAGAATTTTTCAAAAAATATTAATGGCAGATTCCATGAATATTTAAATAAATATTCCGGCGGTAGATTTCTTTAATAATTCTATGCAATATTCCGCGCAATATGAGTGGAAGGTTCCATGAATAATTCAAGAAATATCAAAAAAACATTTTAGAATTTTCCAAGAAATATTAATGGCAGATTTCATGAATATTTCAATAAATATTCCGGCGGAAGATTTTTGATATAATTATATGCAATATTCCGCGTAAAATGAGTGGCCAATTCCATGAATAATTCAAGAAATATCAAAAAAACATTTTAGAATTTTCCAAGAAATATTAATGGCAGATTTCATGAATATTTCAATAAATATTCCGGCGGAAGATTTTTGATATAATTATATGCAATATTCCGCGTAAAATGAGTGGCCAATTCCATGAATAATTCAAGAAATATCAAAAAAAACATTTTAGAATTTTCCAAGAAATATTAATGGTAGATTTCATAAAAATTTCAATAAATATTCCGGCGGTAGATTTCTTTAATAATTCTATGCAATATTCCGCGCAATATGAGTGGAAGGTTCCATGAATAATTCAAGAAATATCAAAAAAACATTTTAGAATTTTCCAAGAAATATTAATGGCAGATTTCATGAATATTTCAATAAATATTCCGGCGGAAGATTTTTGATATAATTATATGCAATATTCCGCGTAAAATGAGTGGCAAATTCCATGAATAATTCAAGGAATATAACAGAAAAAATTTAGAATTTTCCAAGAAATATTGATGAACGATTCCATCAAAATTTCAGTAAATCTTTCAGTGAAAGATTTTAGAAATAATTCAGTGCAATATTCCGCGTAAAATGAGTGGAAAATTCCATGAATAATTCAAGAAATATCAAAAACACATTTAAGAATTTTCCAAGAAATATTAATGCCAGATTTCATGAATATTTCAATAAATATTCCGGCGGAAGATTTTTGATAATTATATGCAATATTCCGCGTAAAATGCGTGGAAGGTTCCATGAATAATTCAAGAAATATCAAAAAAACATTTTAGAATTTTCCAAGAAATATTAATGGCAGATTTTATGAATATTTCAATAAATATTCCGGCGGAAGATTTTTGATATAATTTATAACGGTGTGCTGGGTGCAGTTGTTTAGTTTCCAGCTCCGCTATAATCAAGGTCCGTAGACCTCGTTACTCTCGAGAAAGAGAGTCGTCGGGATAGCACCTATAGTGCTGAATAGGTTCCGGCCAGGCCAGTTACGCTGCGATCTCGTACATATACGAGACGCAAGCCCGCGGAGGCGGCTGGGTCGGTGATGGAGCGAGATACAAGTGTACGCGTAGGAACACGCAAAATAACGACTACCGAGACGTTGAGGGACAGTCACATCGTTTATTGATAAGCTATATTACAGGGCTTGCATGCGAGCAAGCGAGGTCGCAGGTACGAGGGAGGATAAGGAGAGCCCTGGCGAGTGTAGCGTGAGAGAGAGAGAGAGAGAGCTGGCACTTACAGTTAGCCGGTATCGCCCTAATGTTCGCTGTCAACAGTCGAAACCCCGTCGGTGCAGTTCTGGATGCGGTAGCGAGACGCAATGTCGTATACGCACGCACACTCACACACTTCAACTTTCACTCTCTTAATAGCTATCTCCCGAGAGTACAGAGCGCCTCGCGAGGAGTCAGTTCAAAGGTCGGATCGTATCTGGCGGCACGCGTCTCAGTCGCGTGTCGCCGAATTTTCTCTCTCTCTCCCCCTCTCTCCGCCCCTCTCGTGTCGTCCAGCGGCTCTCCCCGCCTTGCCAGCGCTGGTACCTGTAACCGTGTGGATTTAGTACAAGTCTTTCTTCTCGCGGCATGCTGAGCTTATGACGTGCTAATATCGCTTGTCATAAATTATATGCAATATTCCGCGTAAAATGAGTGAAAAATTCCATGAATAATTCAAGAAATATCAAAAAAACATTTTAGTATTTTCCAAGAAATATTAATGGCAGATTTCATGAATATTTCAATAAATATTCCGGCGGAAGATTTTTGAAATAATTAGATGCAATATTCCGCGTAAAATGAGAGGAAAATTCCATGAATAATTCAAGGAATATAACAGAAAAAGTTTAGCATTTTCCAAGAAATATTGATGAACGATTCCATGAATATTTCAGTAAATCGTTCGGTGAAAGATTTTAGAAATAATTCTGTTCAATATTCCGCGCAATATGAGTGGAAGATTCCATGAATAATTCAAGAAATATCAAAAAACCATTTTAGAATATTCCAAGAAATATTAATGCCAGATTTCATGAATATTTCAATAAATATTCCGGCGGAAGATTTTTGATATAATTATATGCAATATTCCGCGTAAAATGAGTGGAAAATTCCATGAATAATTCAAGGAATATAACCGAAAAAATTTAGAATTTTCCAAGAAATATTGATGAACGATTCCATGAATATTTCAGTAAATCGTTCGGTGAAAGATTTTAGAAATAATTCTGTTCAATATTCCGCGCAATATGAGTGGAAGATTCCATGAATAATTCAAGAAATATCAAAAAACCATTTTAGAATATTCCAAGAAATATTAATGCCAGATTTCATGAATATTTCAATAAATATTCCGGCGGAAGATTTTTGATATAATTATATGCAATATTCCGCGTAAAATGAGTGGAAAATTCCATGAATAATTCAAGGAATATAACCGAAAAAATTTAGAATTTTCCAAGAAATATTGATGAACGATTCCATGAATATTTCAGTAAATCGTTCGGTGAAAGATTTTAGAAATAATTCTGTTCAATATTCCGCGCAATATAAGTGGAAGATTCCATGAATAATTCAAGAAATATCAAAAAACCATTTTAGAATATTCCAAGAAATATTAATGCCAGATTTCATGAATATTTCAATAAATATTCCGGCGGAAGATTTTTGATATAATTATATGCAATATTCCGCGTAAAATGAGTGGAAAATTCCATGAATAATTCAAGGAATATAACCGAAAAAATTTAGAATTTTCCAAGAAATATTGATGAACGATTCCATGAATATTTCAGTAAATCGTTCGGTGAAAGATTTTAGAAATAATTCTGTTCAATATTCCGCGCAATATGAGTGGAAGATTCCATGAATAATTCAAGAAATATCAAAAAACCATTTTAGAATATTCCAAGAAATATTAATGCCAGATTTCATGAATATTTCAATAAATATTCCGGCGGAAGATTTTTGATATAATTATATGCAATATTCCGCGTAAAATGAGTGGCAAATTCCATGAATAATTCAAGGAATATAACAGAAAAAATTTAGAATTTTCCAAGAAATATTGATGAACGATTCCATCAAAATTTCAGTAAATCTTTCAGTGAAAGATTTTAGAAATAATTCAGTGCAATATTCCGCGTAAAATGAGTGGAAAATTCCATGAATAATTCAAGAAATATCAAAAACACATTTAAGAATTTTCCAAGAAATATTAATGCCAGATTTCATGAATATTTCAATAAATATTCCGGCGGAAGATTTTTGATATAATTATATGCAATATTCCGCGTAAAATGAGTGGCCAATTCCATGAATAATTCAAGAAATATCAAAAAAACATTTTAGAATTTTCCAAGAAATATTAAAGGTAGATTTCATGAATATTTCAATAAATATTCCGGCGGAAGATTTTTGAAATAATTATATGCAATATTCCGCGTAAAATGAGTGGAAAATTACATAAATAATTCAAGAAATATCAAAAACACATTTAAGAATTTTC
This sequence comes from Nasonia vitripennis, assembly GCF_009193385.2. NCBI lineage: Eukaryota > Metazoa > Arthropoda > Insecta > Hymenoptera > Pteromalidae > Nasonia > Nasonia vitripennis. Next base: position 608,270 of record NW_022279637.1, read on the forward strand.
CAAGAAATATTAATGGCAGATTCCATAAATATTTCAATAAATATTCCGGCGGTAGATTTCTTTAATAATTCTATGCAATATTCCGCACAATAGTGAGTAGAAGGTTCCATGAGTAAATCAAGAAATATCAAAAAAACATTTTAGAATTTTCCAAGAAATATTAATGGCAGATTCCATGAATATATCAATAAATATTCCGGCGGTAGATTTCTTTAATAATTCTATGCAATATTCCGCGCAATATGAGTAGAAGGTTCCATGAATAAATCAAGAAATATCAAAAAAACATTTTAGAATTTTCCAAGAAATATTAAAGGCAGATTTCATGAATATTTCAATAAATATTCCGGCGGAAGATTTTTGAAATAATTATATGCAATATTCCGCGTAAAATGAGTGCAAAATTCCATGAATAATTCAAGAAATATTAAAAAAACATTTTAGAATTTTGCAAGAAATATTAATGGTAGATTTCATAAAAATTTCAATAAATATTCCGGCGGTAGATTTCTTTAATAATTCTATGCAATATTCCACGCAATATGAGTGGAAGGTTCCATGAATAATTCAAGAAATATCAAAAAAACATTTTAGAATTTTCCAAGAAATATTAATGGCAGATTTCATGAATATTTCAATAAATATTCCGGCGGTAGATTTTTGAAATAATTATATGCAATATTCCACGCAATATGAGTGGAAGGTTCCATGAATAATTCAAGAAATATCAAAAAAACATTTTAGAATTTTCCAAGAAATATTAAAGGCAGATTTCATGAATATTTCAATAAATATTCCGGCGGAAGATTTTTGAAATAATTATATGCAATATTCCGCGTAAAATGAGTGCAAAATTCCATGAATAATTCAAGAAATATTAAAAAAACATTTTAGAATTTTGCAAGAAATATTAATGGTAGATTTCATAAAAATTTCAATAAATATTCCGGCGGTAGATTTCTTTAATAATTCTATGCAATATTCCACGCAATATGAGTGGAAGGTTCCATGAATAATTCAAGAAATATCAAAAAAACATTTTAGAATTTTCCAAGAAATATTAATGGCAGATTTCATGAATATTTCAATAAATATTCCGGCGGAAGATTTTTGAAATAATTCTATGCAATATTCCACGCAATATGAGTGGAAGGTTCCATGAATAATTCAAGAAATATCAAAAAAACATTTTAGAATTTTCCAAGAAATATTAATGCCAGATTTCATGAATATTTCAATAAATATTCCGGCGGAAGATTTTTGATATAATTATATGCAATATTCCGCGTAAAATGAGTGGAAAATTCCATGAATAATTCAAGGAATATAACCGAAAAAATTTAGAATTTTCCAAGAAATATTGATGAACGATTCCATGAATATTTCAGTAAATCGTTCGGTGAAAGATTTTAGAAATAATTCTGTTCAATATTCCGCGCAATATAAGTGGAAGATTCCATGAATAATTCAAGAAATATCAAAAAACCATTTTAGAATATTCCAAGAAATATTAATGCCAGATTTCATGAATATTTCAATAAATATTCCGGCGGAAGATTTTTGATATAATTATATGCAATATTCCGCGTAAAATGAGTGGCAAATTCCATGAATAATTCAAGGAATATAACAGAAAAAATTTAGAATTTTCCAAGAAATATTGATGAACGATTCCATCAAAATTTCAGTAAATCTTTCAGTGAAAGATTTTAGAAATAATTCAGTGCAATATTCCGCGTAAAATGAGTGGAAAATTCCATGAATAATTCAAGAAATATCAAAAACACATTTAAGAATTTTCCAAGAAATATTAATGCCAGATTTCATGAATATTTCAATAAATATTCCGGCGGAAGATTTTTGATATAATTATATGCAATATTCCGCGTAAAATGAGTGGCCAATTCCATGAATAATTCAAGAAATATCAAAAAAACATTTTAGAATTTTCCAAGAAATATTAAAGGTAGATTTCATGAATATTTCAATAAATATTCCGGCGGAAGATTTTTGAAATAATTATATGCAATATTCCGCGGAAAATGAGTGGAAAATTACATAAATAATTCAAGAAATATCAAAAACACATTTAAGAATTTCCAAGAAATATTAATGGCAGATTCCATAAATATTTCAATAAATATTCCGGCGGTAGATTTCTTTAATAATTCTATGCAATATTCCGCACAATAGTGAGTAGAAGGTTCCATGAGTAAATCAAGAAATATCAAAAAAACATTTTAGAATTTTCCAAGAAATATTAATGGCAGATTCCATGAATATATCAATAAATATTCCGGCGGTAGATTTCTTTAATAATTCTATGCAATATTCCGCGCAATATGAGTAGAAGGTTCCATGAATAAATCAAGAAATATCAAAAAAACATTTTAGAATTTTCCAAGAAATATTAAAGGCAGATTTCATGAATATTTCAATAAATATTCCGGCGGAAGATTTTTGAAATAATTATATGCAATATTCCGCGTAAAATGAGTGCAAAATTCCATGAATAATTCAAGAAATATTAAAAAAACATTTTAGAATTTTGCAAGAAATATTAATGGTAGATTTCATAAAAATTTCAATAAATATTCCGGCGGTAGATTTCTTTAATAATTCTATGCAATATTCCACGCAATATGAGTGGAAGGTTCCATGAATAATTCAAGAAATATCAAAAAAACATTTTAGAATTTTCCAAGAAATATTAATGGCAGATTTCATGAATATTTCAATAAATATTCCGGCGGAAGATTTTTGAAATAATTATATGCAATATTCCACGCAATATGAGTGGAAGGTTCCATGAATAATTCAAGAAATATCAAAAAAACATTTTAGAATTTTCCAAGAAATATTAAAGGCAGATTTCATGAATATTTCAATAAATATTCCGGCGGAAGATTTTTGAAATAATTATATGCAATATTCCGCGTAAAATGAGTGCAAAATTCCATGAATAATTCAAGAAATATTAAAAAAACATTTTAGAATTTTGCAAGAAATATTAATGGTAGATTTCATAAAAATTTCAATAAATATTCCGGCGGTAGATTTCTTTAATAATTCTATGCAATATTCTACGCAATATGAGTGGAAGATTCCATGAATAATTCAAGAAATATCAAAAAACCATTTTAGAATATTCCAAGAAATATTAATGCCAGATTTCATGAATATTTCAATAAATATTCCGGCGGAAGATTTTTGATATAATTATATGCAATATTCCGCGTAAAATGAGTGGCAAATTCCATGAATAATTCAAGGAATATAACAGAAAAAATTTAGAATTTTCCAAGAAATATTGATGAACGATTCCATCAAAATTTCAGTAAAGCTTTCAGTGAAAGATTTTAGAAATAATTCAGTGCAATATTCCGCGTAAAATGAGTGGAAAATTCCATGAATAATTCAAGAAATATCAAAAACACATTTAAGAATTTTCCAAGAAATATTAATGCCAGATTTCATGAATATTTCAATAAATATTCCGGCGGAAGATTTTTGATATAATTATATGCAATATTCCGCGTAAAATGAGTGGCCAATTCCATGAATAATTCAAGAAATATCAAAAAAACATTTTAGAATTTTCCAAGAAATATTAAAGGTAGATTTCATGAATATTTCAATAAATATTCCGGCGGAAGATTTTTGAAATAATTATATGCAATATTCCGCGTAAAATGAGTGGAAAATTACATAAATAATTCAAGAAATATCAAAAACACATTTAAGAATTTTCCAAGAAATATTAATGGCAGATTCCATAAATATTTCAATAAATATTCCGGCGGTAGATTTCTTTAATAATTCTATGCAATATTCCGCGCAATAGTGAGTAGAAGGTTCCATGAGTAAATCAAGAAATATCAAAAAAACATTTTAGAATTTTCCAAGAAATATAAATGGCAGATTCCATGAATATTTCAATAAATATTCCGGCGGTAGATTTCTTTAATAATTCTATGCAATATTCCGCGCAATATGAGTAGAAGGTTCCATGAATAAATCAAGAAATATCAAAAAAACATTTTAGAATTTTCCAAGAAATATGAATGGCAGATTTCATGAATATTTCAATAAATATTCCGGCGGAAGATTTTTTATATAATTATATGCAAAATTCCGCGTAAAATGAGTGGAAAATTACATAAATAATTCAAGAAATATCAAAAAAAACATTTTAGAATTTTCCAAGAAATATTAAAGGCAGATTTCATGAATATTTCAATAAATATTCCGGCGGAAGATTTTTGAAATAATTATATGCAATATTCCGCGTAAAATGAGTGCAAAATTCCATGAATAATTCAAGAAATATTAAAAAAACATTTTAGAATTTTGCAAGAAATATTAATGGTAGATTTCATAAAAATTTCAATAAATATTCCGGCGGTAGATTTCTTTAATAATTCTATGCAATATTCCACGCAATATGAGTGGAAGGTTCCATGAATAATTCAAGAAATATCAAAAAAACATTTTAGAATTTTCCAAGAAATATTAATGGCAGATTTCATGAATATTTCAATAAATATTCCGGCGGAAGATTTTTGAAATAATTATATGCAATATTCCACGCAATATGAGTGGAAGGTTCCATGAATAATTCAAGAAATATCAAAAAAACATTTTAGAATTTTCCAAGAAATATTAATGGCAGATTTCATGAATATTTCAATAAATATTCTGGCGGAAGATTTTTGATATAATTATATGCAATATTCCGCGTAAAATGAGCGGCCAATTCCATGAATAATTCAAGGAATATAACAGAAAAAATTTAGAATTTTCCAAGAAATATTGATGAACGATTCCATCAAAATTTCAGTAAATCCTTCAGTGAAATGTTTTAGAAATAATTCTGTGCAATATTCCGCGTAAAATGTGTGGAAAATTCCATGAATAATTCAAGAAATATCAAAAAAACATTTTAGAATTTTTCAAAAAATATTAATGGCAGATTCCATGAATATTTCAATAAATATTCCGGCGGTAGATTTCTTTAATAATTCCATGCAATATTCCGCGCAATATGAGTGTAAGGTTCCATGAATAATTCAAGAAATATCAAAAAAACATTTTAGAATTTTCCAAGAAATATTAATGGCAGATTGCATGAATATTTCAATAAATATTCCGGTGGAAGATTTTTGATATAATTATATGCAATATTACGCGTAAAATGAGTGGAAGGTTCCATGAATAATTCAAGAAATATCAAAAAAACATTTTAGAATATTCCAAGAAATATTAATGCCAGATTTCATGAATATTTCAATAAATATTCCGGCGGAAGATTTTTTATATAATTATATGCAATATTCCGCGTAAAATGAGAGGAAAATTCCATGAATAATTCAAGGAATATAACAGAAAAAGTTTAGCATTTTCCAAGAAATATTGATGAACGATTCCATGAATATTTCAGTAAATCGTTCGGTGAAAGATTTTAGAAATAATTCTGTTCAATATTCCGCGCAATATGAGTGGAAGATTCCATGAATAATTCAAGAAATATCAAAAAACCATTTTAGAATATTCCAAGAAATATTAATGCCAGATTTCATGAATATTTCAATAAATATTCCGGCGGAAGATTTTTGATATAATTATATGCAATATTCCGCGTAAAATGAGTGGAAAATTCCATGAATAATTCAAGGAATATAACCGAAAAAATTTAGAATTTTCCAAGAAATATTGATGAACGATTCCATGAATATTTCAGTAAATCGTTCGGTGAAAGATTTTAGAAATAATTCTGTTCAATATTCCGCGCAATATGAGTGGAAGATTCCATGAATAATTCAAGAAATATCAAAAAACCATTTTAGAATATTCCAAGAAATATTAATGCCAGATTTCATGAATATTTCAATAAATATTCCGGCGTTAGATTTCTTTAATAATTCTATGCAATATTCCGCGCAATATGAGTAGAAGGTTACATGAATAAATCAAGAAATATCAAAAAAAACATTTTAGAATTTTCCAAGAAATATTAAAGGCAGATTTCATGAATATTTCAATAAATATTCCGGCGGAAGATTTTTGAAATAATTATATGCAATATTCCGCGTAAAATGAGTGCAAAATTCCATGAATAATTCAAGAAATATTAAAAAAACATTTTAGAATTTTGCAAGAAATATTAATGGTAGATTTCATAAAAATTTCAATAAATATTCCGGCGGTAGATTTCTTTAATAATTCTATGCAATATTCCACGCAATATGAGTGGAAGGTTCCATGAATAATTCAAGAAATATCAAAAAAACATTTTAGAATTTTCCAAGAAATATTAATGGCAGATTTCATGAATATTTCAATAAATATTCCGGCGGAAGATTTTTGAAATAATTATATGCAATATTCCACGCAATATGAGTGGAAGGTTCCATGAATAATTCAAGAAATATCAAAAAAACATTTTAGAATTTTCCAAGAAATATTAATGGCAGATTTCATGAATATTTCAATAAATATTCCGGCGGAAGATTTTTGATATAATTATATGCAATATTCCGCGTAAAATGAGAGGAAAATTCAAGGAATATAACAGAAAAAGTTTAGCATTTTCCAAGAAATATTGATGAACGATTCCATGAATATTTCAGTAAATCGTTCGGTGAAAGATTTTAGAAATAATTCTGTTCAATATTCCGCGCAATATGAGTGGAAGATTCCATGAATAATTCAAGAAATATCAAAAAACCATTTTAGAATATTCCAAGAAATATTAATGCCAGATTTCATGAATATTTCAATAAATATTCCGGCGGAAGATTTTTGATATAATTATATGCAATATTCCGCGTAAAATGAGTGGAAAATTCCATGAATAATTCAAGGAATATAACCGAAAAAATTTAGAATTTTCCAAGAAATATTGATGAACGATTCCATGAATATTTCAGTAAATCGTTCGGTGAAAGATTTTAGAAATAATTCTGTTCAATATTCCGCGCAATATGAGTGGAAGGTTCCATGAATAATTCAAGAAATATCAAAAAAACATTTTAGAATTTTCCAAGAAATATTAATGGCAGATTTCATGAATATTTCAATAAATATTCCGGCGGAAGATTTTTGATATAATTATATGCAATATTCCGCGTAAAATGAGTGGAAAATTCCATGAATAATTCAAGGAATATAACCGAAAAAATTTAGAATTTTCCAAGAAATATTGATGAACGATTCCATGAATATTTCAGTAAATCGTTCGGTGAAAGATTTTAGAAATAATTCTGTTCAATATTCCGCGCAATATGAGTGGAAGATTCCATGAATAATTCAAGAAATATCAAAAAACCATTTTAGAATATTCCAAGAAATATTAATGCCAGATTTCATGAATATTTCAATAAATATTCCGGCGTTAGATTTCTTTAATAATTATATGCAATATTCCGCGTAAAATGAGTGCAAAATTCCATGAATAATTCAAGAAATATTAAAAAAACATTTTAGAATTTTGCAAGAAATATTAATGGTAGATTTCATAAAAATTTCAATAAATATTCCGGCGGTAGATTTCTTTAATAATTCTATGCAATATTCCACGAAATATGAGTGGAAGGTTCCATGAATAATTCAAGAAATATCAAAAAAACATTTTAGAATATTCCAAGAAATATTAATGCCAGATTTCATGAATATTTCAATAAATATTCCGGCGGAAGATTTTTGATATAATTATATGCAATATTCCGCGTAAAATGAGTGGAAAATTCCTTGAATAATTCAAGGAATATAACCGAAAAAATTTAGAATTTTCCAAGAAATATTGATGAACGATTCCATGAATATTTCAGTAAATCGTTCGGTGAAAGATTTTAGAAATAATTCTGTTCAATATTCCGCGCAATATGAGTGGAAGATTCCATGAATAATTCAAGAAATATCAAAAAACCATTTTAGAATATTCCAAGAAATATTAATGCCAGATTTCATGAATATTTCAATAAATATTCCGGCGGAAGATTTTTGATATAATTATATGCAATATTCCGCGTAAAATGAGTGGCAAATTCCATGAATAATTCAAGGAATATAACAGAAAAAATTTAGAATTTTCCAAGAAATATTGATGAACGATTCCATCAAAATTTCAGTAAATCTTCAGTGAAAGATTTTAGAAATAATTCAGTGCAATATTCCGCGTAAATGAGTGGAAATTCCATGAATATCAAGAAAATCAAAAAACATTTTGAATTTCCAAGAAATATTGATGACGATTCCATGAATATTTCAATAAATCTTTCGGTGAAAGATTTTAGAAATAATTCTATGCAATATTCCGCGCAATATGAGTGGAAATTCCATGAATAATTCAAGAAATATCAAAAAAACATTTTAGAATTTCCAAGAAATATTAATGGCAGATTTCATGAATATTTCAATAAATATTCCGGCGGAAGATTTTTAATAATTATATGCAATATTCCGCGTAAAATGAGTGGAAAATTCCATGAATAATTCAAGAAATATCAAAAAAACATTTTAGAATTTTCCAAGAAATATTAATGGCAGATTCCATGAATATTTCAATAAATATTCCGGCGGTAGATTTCTTTAATAATTCTATGCAATATTCCGCGCAATATGAGTGGAAGGTTCCATGAATAATTCAAGAAATATCAAAAAACATTTTAGAATTTCCAAGAAATATTAATGGCAGATTTCATGAATATTTCAATAAATATTCCGGCGGAAGATTTTTTAATAATTCTATGCAATATTCCGCGCAATATGAGTGGAAGTTCCATGAATAATCAAGAAATATCAAAAAAACATTTTAGAATTTTCCAAGAAATATTAATGGCAGATTTCATGGAATATTTCAATAAATATTCCGGCGCAAGATTTTTTAATAATTATGCAATATTCCGCGTAAAATGAGTGAAAATTCCATGAATAATTCAAGAAATATAAAAAAAAACATTTTAGAATTTTCCAAAAATATTAAAGGCAGATTTCATGAATATTTCAATAAATATTCCGGGCGGAGATTTTTGAAATAATTATATGCAATATTCCGCGTAAAATGAGTGCAAAATTCCATGAATAATTCAAGAAATATCAAAAAACATTTTAGAATTTTTCCAAGAAATATTAATGGCAGATTTCATGAATATTTCAATAAATATTCCGGCGGAAGATTTTTGATAATTATATGCAATATTCCGCGCAAAATGAGTGGAAAATTCCATGAATAATTCAAGAATATAAAAAAAATTTAGAATTTTCCAAGAAATATTAATGAACGATTCCATGAATATTTAGCAAATCTTTCAGAAAGATTTTAGAACAATTCAGCAATATTCCGCGTAAATGAGTGGTACCCGAACAATTCAAGAAATAACAAAAACACATTTAAGAATTCTCTAAGAAATATTGATGAACGATTCCATAATGTTTCAGTAAATCGTTCGGTGAAAGATTTTAGAAATAATTTGTCTAATATCTGCGCAATATGAGTGGAAGATTCCATGAATAATCAAGAAATATCAAAACCATTTTAGAATATTCCAGAAATATTAAAGGTAGATATTTCATGAATATTTCAATAAATATTCCGGCGGAAGATTTTGAAATAATTATATATGCACATTCCATGCAAAATGAGTGGAAAATTACATAAATAATCTCAAGAAATATCAAAAACACATTTAAGAGTCGCCACACACCGGCAGATTCCTATAACATTTAATAAATATTCCGGCGGTAGATTTCTTTAATAATTTGGGCAATTATCTCCAAGCAATAGTGAGTAGATGGTTCCATGAGTAACCAAGAAATATCAAAAACATTTTAGAATCTCTTTTCCAAGAAATATTAATGGCAGATTCCATGAATATTTCAATGAATATTCCGGCGGTAGATTTTAATACCATGCAATATCTGCGCAATATGAGTGGAAGGGTTCCATGAATAAACAAGAAATATCAAAAACATTTTAGAATCCTTTCCAAGAAATATTAATGGCAGATCAAATATTTCAATAAATATTCCGGGCGCAAGATTTTACAATTATATGCAAAATTCCGCGTAAAATGAGAGGAAAATTACACAAATAATTCAAGAACATAAAAAACATTTTAGAATTTTCCAAGAAATATTAAAGGCAGATTTCATGAATATTTCAATAAATATTATCCGGCGGAAGATTTCGAAAATTACAAGAGTCTCATGTAAAATGAGAAAATTCCATGAATAATTCAAGAAATATTAAAAACATTTTTAGGTCTTGCAAGAAATATTAATGGTAGATTTCATAAAAATTTCAATAAATATTCCGGCGGAAGATTTTTGATATAATTATATGCAATATTCCAAGTGTAAAATGAGGGAAACTCATGAATAATTCAAGGAATATAACCGAAAAATTTAGAATTTCCAAGAAATATTGATGAATCGATTCCATGAATATTTCAGTAAATCGTTCGGTGAAAGATTTTAGAAATAATTCTGTTCAATATTCCGCGCAATATGAGTGGAAGATCTTACGAATAAATTCAAGAAACAGACGTTCATTTTAGAATAATTCCAAGAAATATTACTCAGATTCGCTAATGATTTGACTCTATGCAAGATTTTTACATATAATTATATGCAATATTCCGCGTAAATGAGGAAAATTCCATGAATAATACAAGGAATATAACCGAAAATTTAGAATTTTCCAAGAAATATTGATGAACGCATTCCATGAATATTTCAGTAAATCGTTCGGTGAAAGATTTTAGAAATAATTCTGTCTAATATTCCGCAATATGAGTGGAAGATTCCATGAATAATTCAAGAAATATCAAAACCATTTTAGAATAACATTCCAAGAAATATTAATGCCAGATTTCATGAATATTTCAATAAATATTCCGGCGGGAAGATTTTTGATATAATTATATGCAATATTCCGCGTAAAATGAGTGGAAAATTCCATGAATAATTCAAGGAATATAACTGAAAAATTTAGAATTTTCCAAGAAATATTGATGAACGATTCCATGAATATTTGTGAAAATCGGTCGGTGAAAGATTTTAGAAATAATTCCGTTCAATATCTCCGCGCAATATGAGTGGAAGATTCCATGAATAATTCAAGAAATATCAAAACCATTTTAGAATATCCCAAGAAATATTAATGCCAGATTTCAGCAATATTTCCAATAAAATATTCCATACATGTCTTTAATACCCTATGCAATATTCCGCGCAATATGAGTAGAAGGTTACAGAATAAATCAAGAAATATCAAAAACATTTTGTGAATTTTCCAAGAAATATTAAAGGCAGATTTCATGAATATTTCAATAACCTGGCGGAAGATTTTTGAACAATTATATGCAATATTCCTCGCGTAAAATGATGCACCCATGAATAATTCAAGAAATATTAAAAACATTTTAGAATTTTGCAAGAAATATTAATCGTAGATTTCCATAAAAAATTTCAATAAACATTCCAGGTAGAGAGATTTCTTTAATACTCCATGCAATATCTCCACGCAACATGAGTGGAAGGTTCCATTAACACCCAAGAAATATCAAAAACATTTAAGAATTTTTCAAAAAATATTAATGGCAGATCTAGCATGAATATTTCAACAAATATTCCGGGTGGTAGATTTCTTTTAAAAATTTGCATGCAATATTCGGCGCAATATGAGTGGAAGGTTCCATGAATAATTCAAGAAATATCAAAAACATTTTAGAATTTTCCAAGAAATATTAATGGCAGATTTCATGAATATTTCAATAAAGGATTCCGGCGGAAGATTTTTGAAATAATTATATGCACATTCCGCGTAAACAGTGCAAAAATTCATGAATAATTCACAAAATATTAAAAAACATTTTAGAATTTTGCAAGAAATATTAATGGTAGATTTCCATAAAAATTTCAATAAATATTCCGGCGGTAGATTTCTTTAATAATTCTATGGCAATATTCCACGCAATATGAGTGGAAGGTTCCATGAATAAATCAAGAAATATCAAAAAACATTTTGTGAATTTTCCAAGAAATATTAATGGCAGATTTCATGAATATTTCACACCCCGGCGGGAAGATTTTGAAATAATTATATGCACATTCCACGCAATATGAGTGGAAGGTTCCATGAATAATTCAAGAAATATCAAAAATTAGCCAATTTTCCACAGCATTAATACGGCAGATTTCATGAATATTTCAATAAATACCTGGCGGAAGATTTTGATATAACTATATGCAATATTCTAAACGAGAGGAAAATTCAAGGAATATAACAGAAAAGTTTAGTATTTCCAAAATATTGATGAACGATTCCATGAATATTTCAGTAAATCGTTCGGTGATTTTAGAAATAATTTGCTCAATATTCCGCGCAATATGAGTGGAAGATTCCACAATAATTCAAGAAATATCAAAACCATTTTAGGAACATTCCAAGAAATATTAATGCCAGATTTCATGAATATTTCAATAAATATTCCGAAGATTTTATTGGCACTATATGCAATATTCCGCGTAAAATGAGTGGAAAATTCCATGAATAATTCAAGAAATATCAAAAAAACATTTAAGAATTTTCCAAGAAATATTGATGGCAGATTCCATGAATATTTCAATAAATATTTCGGCGAAAGATTTTTAGAAATAATTCTATGCAATATTCCGCGCAATATGAGTGGAAGGTTCCATGAATAATTCAAGAAATATCAAAAAAACATTTTAGAATTTTCCAAGAAATATTAATGGCAGATTTCATGAATATTTCAATAAATATTCCGGCGAAGATTTTTGATATAATTCTATGCAATATTCCGCGTAAAATGAGTGGAAAATTCCATGAATAATTCAAGAAATATAACAGAAACAATTTAGAATTTTCAAGAAATATTAATGAAAGATTCCATGAAATTTCAATAAATATTCCGGCGGAGATTTTAGAAATAATCTGTGCAATATTCGCGTAAAAATGAGTGGAAATTCCATGAATAATTCAAGAAATATCAAAAAAGCATTTTAGAATTTTCCAAGAAATATTAATGGCAGATTTCATGAAAATTTCAATAAATATTCCGGCGGAAGATTTTTGATATAATTCTATGCAATATTCCGCGCAAAATGAGTGGAAAATTCCATGAATAATTCAAGAAATATCAAAAAAACATTTTAGAATTTTCCAAGAAATATTAATGCCAGATTTCATGAATATTTCAATAAATATTCCGGCGAAGATTTTGAATAATATATGCAATATTCCGCGTAAAATGAGTGGCAATTCCATGAATAATTCAAGGAATATAACAGAAAAAAATTTAGAATTTTCCAAGAAATATTGATGAACGATTCCATGAAAATTTCAGTAAATCTTCAGTGAAAGATTTTAGAAATAATTCTGTGCAATATTCCGCGTAAAATGAGTGTAAAATTTCCATGAATAATTCAAGAAATATCAAAAAAACATTTTAGAATTTTCCAAGAAATATTAATGGCAGATTCATGAATATTTCAATAAATATTTCGGCGAGATTTTTAATAATTCTATGCAATATTCCGCGCAAATGAGTGGAAGGTTCCATGAATAATTCAAGAAATATCAAAAAAACATTTTAGAATTTTCCAAGAAATATTAATGCAGATTTCATGAATATTTCAATAAATATTCCGGCGGAAGATTTTTGAATAATATATGCAATATTCCGCGTAAAATGAGTGAAATTCCATGAATAATTCAAGAAATATCAAAACATTTAAGAATTTTCCAAAAAATATTAATGGCAGATTTCATGAATATTTCAATAAATATTCCGGCGGAAAGATTTTGAAATAATTCTATGCAATATTCCGCGCAAAATGAGTGGAAAATTCCATGAATAATTCAAGAAATATCAAAAAACATTTTAGAATTTTCCAAGAAATATTAATGCCAGATTTCATGAATATTTCAATAAATATTCCGGCGGAAGATTTTGAATAATTATATGCAATATTCCGCGTAAAATGAGTGGCCAATTCCATGAATAATTCAAGGAATATAACAGAAAAAATTTAGAATTTTCCAAGAAATATTGATGGCAGATTCCATGAAAATTTCAATAAATCTTTCAGTGAAAGATTTGTGAAATAATTCTGTGCAATATTCCGCGTAAAATGAGTGAAAATTCCATGAATAATTCAAGAAATATCAAAAAAACATTTAAGAATTTTCCAAAAAAATATTAATGGCAGATTCATGAATATTTCAATAAATATTCCGGCGGTAGATTTTTTATAATTCTATGCAATATTCCGCGCAATATGAGTGGAAGGTTCCATGAATAATTCAAGAAATATCAAAAAAACATTTTAGAATTTTCCAAGAAATATAATGGCAGATTCCATGAATATTTCAATAAATATTCCGGCGAGATTTTTTAATAATTCTATGCAATATTCCGCGCAAAATGAGTGGAAGGTTCCATGAATAATTCAAGAAATATCAAAAAAACATTTAGAATTTTCCAAGAAATATTAATGCCAGATTCATGAATATTTCAATAAATATTCCGGTGAAAGATTTTTAGAAATAATTCTATGCAATATTCCGCGTAAAATGAGTGGAAAATTCCATGAATAATTCAAGAATATAACAGAAATAATTTAGAATTTTCCAAGAAATATTGATGAAGATTCCATGAAATTTCAGTAAATCTTTCAGTGAAAGATTTTAGAAATAATTCTGTGCAATATTCCGCGTAAAATGAGTGGAAAATTCCATGAATAATTCAAGAAATATCAAAAAAAACATTTTAGAATTTTCCAAGAAATATTAATGGCAGATTTCATGAAATTTCAATAAATATTCCGGCGGAAGATTTTTGATATAATTCTGTGCAATATTCCGCGCAAAATGAGTGGAAAATTCCATGAATAATTCAAGAAACATCAAAAAACATTTTAGAATTTTCCAAGAAATATTAATGCCAGATTTCATGAATATTTCAATAAATATTCCGGCGGAAGATTTTTGATAATTATATGCAATATTCCGCGTAAAATGAGTGGCCAATTCCATGAATAATTCAAGGAATATAACAGAAAAAATTTAGAATTTTCCAAGAAATATTGATGAACGATTCCATGAAAATTTCAGTAAATCTTTCAGTGAAAGATTTTAGAAATAATTCTGTGCAATATTCCGCGTAAAATGAGTGGAAATTTCCATGAATAATTCAAGAAATATCAAAAAAACATTTAGAATTTTCCAAGAAATATTAATGGCAGATTTCCATGAATATTTCAATAAATATTCCGGCGGTAGATTTCTTTAATAATTCTATGCAATATTCCGCGCAATATGAGTGGAAGGTTCCATGAATAATTCAAGAAATATCAAAAAACATTTTAGAATTTTCCAAGAAATATTAATGGCAGATTTCATGAATATTTCAATAAATATTCCGGCGGAAGATTTTTGATATAATTCTGTGCAATATTCCGCGCAAAATGAGTGGAAAATTCCATGAATAATTCAAGAAAATCAAAAAAACATTTTAGAATTTTCCAAGAAATATTAATGCCAGATTTCATGAATATTTCAATAAATATTCCGGCGGAAGATTTTTGATAATTATATGCAATATTCCGCGTAAAATGAGTGGCCAATTCCATGAATAATTCAAGGAATATAACAGAAAAAATTTAGAATTTTCCAAGAAATATTGATGAACGATTCCATGAAAATTTCAGTAAATCTTTCAGTGAAAGATTTTAGAAATAATTCTGTGCAATATTCCGCGTAAAATGAGTGGAAATTTCCATGAATAATTCAAGAAATATCAAAAAAACATTTTAGAATTTTCCAAGAAATATTAATGGCAGATTTCATGAATATTTCAATAAATATTTCGGCGGTAGATTTCATTTATAATTCTATGCAATATTCCGCGCAATATGAGTGGAAGGTTCCATGAATAATTCAAGAAATATCAAAAAAACATTTTAGAATTTTCCAAGAAATATTAATGGCAGATTTCATGAATATTTCAATAAATATTCCGGCGGAAGATTTTTGAAATAATTATATGCAATATTCCGCGTAAAATGAGTGGAAAATTCCATGAATAATTCAAGAAATATCAAAAAACATTTAAGAATTTTCAAAAAATATTAATGGCAGATTTCATGAATATTTCAATAAATATTCCGGCGGAAGATTTTTGAAATAATTATATGCAATATTCCGCGCAAAATGAGTGGAAAATTCCATGAATAATTCAAGAAATATCAAAAAACATTTTAGAATTTTCCAAGAAATATTAATGCCAGATTTCATGAATATTTCAATAAATATTCCGGCGGAAGATTTTTGATAATTATGCAATATTTAAAAATGAGTGAAATTCCATGAATAATTCAAGGAATATAACAGAAAAAATTTAGAATTTTCCAAGAAATATTAATGAACGATTCCATGAATATTTCAGTAAATCTTTCAGGTGAAAGATTTTAGAAATAATTCTTGAATATTCCGCGTAAAATGAGTGGAAAATTCCATGAATAATTCAAGAAATACAAAAAAACATTTAAGAATTTTCCAAGAAATATTAATGGCAGATTCCATGAATATTTCAATAAAATTTCGGCGGTAAAGATTTTATAATAATTCTATGCAATATTCCGGCAATATGAGTGGAAGGTTCCATGAATAATTCAAGAATATAAGAAAAACATTTTAGAATTTTCCAAGAAATATTAATGAAGATTCATGAATATTTCAATAAATATTTCGGCGGAAAGATTTTGAAAATAATTCATTCAATATTCCGCGCAATATGAGTGGAAGATTCCATGAATAATTCAAGAAATATAAAAAAAATTTTTTAATTCAAGAAATATTATAAACGATTCATGAATATTTCATAAATTATTCGGGAAGATTTTGAATAATTTGCAATATGCAATATGAGTGGAATTCCATGAATAATTCAAGAAATATAAAAAAATTTAGAATTTTCCAAAATTAAATAATTATGAATATTCAATAAATATTCCGGCGGTAGATTTATTAATAATTCATGCAATAATTCTCAGCGGGGCAAAGATTTAAAAATAATTCGAGGTGCAATATGAGGTATTCATAAAATCAAGAAATATCAAAAAACATTTAGAATTTTCCAAGAAATATTAATGCAGATTCATGAATATTTCAATAAATATTCGGCGGAAGATTTTGAAATAATTTATGCAATATTCCGCGAAAATGAGTGAAAATTCCATGAATAATTCAAGAAAATCAAAAAAAACATTTTAGAATTTCCAAGAAAATATTAATGCCAGATTCCATGAATATTTCAATAAATATTCCGGCGGGAAGATTTTTGATAATTATATGCAATATTCCGCGTAAAATGAGTGGCCAATTCCATGAATAATTCAAGGAATATAACAGAAAAAATTTAGAATTTTCCAAGAAATATTGATGAACGATTCTATGAAAATTTCAGTAAATCTTTCAGTGAAAGATTGTAGAAATAATTCTGTGCAATATTCCGCGTAAAATGAGTGTAAATTTCCATGAATAATTCAAGAAATATCAAAAAAACATTTAGAATTTTCCAAGAAATATTAATGGAGATTCCATGAATATTTCATAAATATTTCGGCGGTAGATTTTTTAATAATTCTATGCAATATTCCCGCAATATGTATTCTGAATTCAAAAAAAAAAAAATAGAATAAAAATATTATAATTTATGAATAAAATTTCCAAAATGAAATAATTTATGAATTCGGTAAAATGTGATTATATAATCAAGAAAAAAAAATTTAAGATTTTTCCCAAGAAATATTAATGAAGATTCCATGAATATTTCAATAAATATTTCGGGTAGATTTTAAAATAATTCTGTCAATATTCCGCGCAATAATGAGTGGAGATTCCATGAAATAATCAAGAAATATCAAAAAAAACATTTAAGAATTTTTCAAAAATATTATGCAGATTCCATGAATATTTCAATAAATATTCCGGCGTAGATTTTTTAATAATTCATACAATATTCCGCGCAATATGATGAAAATTCCATGAATAAATCAAGAAATATCAAAAAACATTTTAGAATTTTCCAAGAAATATTAATGGCAGATTCCATGAATATTTGAATAAATATTCCGGCGGTAGATTTCTTTAATAATTCCATGCAATATTCCGCGCAAATGAGTGGAAGGTTCCATGAATAATTCAAGAAATATCAAAAAAACATTTTAGAATTTTCCAAGAAATATTAGTAGCAGATTTCATGAATATTTCGATAAATATTCCGGTGGAAGATTTTTGAAATAATTATATGCAATATTACGCGTAAAATGAGTGGCAAGGTTCTATGAATAATTCAAGAAATATCAAAAAAACATTTAAGAATTTTAAAAAATATTAATGGCAGATTCCATGAATATTTCAATAAATATTCCGGCGGTAGATTTCTTTAATAATTCTGTGCAATATTCCGCGTAAAATGAGTGGCCAATTCCATGAATAATTCAAGGAATATAACAGAAAAAATTTAGTATTTCCTAGAAATATTGATGAACGATTCTATGAAATTTCAGTAAATCTTTCAGTGAAAGATTTAGAAATAATTCTGTGCAATATTCCGCGTAAAATGAGTGGAAATTCCATGAATAATTCAAGAAATATCAAAAACCATTTAGAATTTTCCAAGAAATATTAATGGCAGATTCCATGAATATTTCAATAAATATTCGGCGGTAGATTTCTTTAATAATTCTATGCAATATTCCGCGCAATATGAGTAGAAGGTTCCATGAATAAATCAAGAAATATCAAAAAAAACATTTTAGAATTTTCCAAGAAATATTAATGGCAGATTCCATGAATATTTCAATAAATATTCCGGCGGTAGATTTCTTTAATAATTCTATGCAATATTCCGCGCATTATGAGTAGAAGGTTCCATGAATAAATCAAGAAATATCAAAAAAACATTTTAGAATTTTCCAAGAAATATTAATGCCAGATTTCATGAATATTTCAATAAATATTCCGGCGGAAGATTTTTGATATAATTATATGCAATATTCCGCGTAAAATGAGTGGAAATTCCATGAATAATTCAAGGAATATAACAGAAAAATTTAGAATTTTCCAAGAAATATTGATGAAGATTCCATGAAAATTTCAGTAAATCTTTCAGGTGAAAGATTTTAGAAATAATTCTGTGCAATATTCCGCGTAAAATGAGTGGAAAATTCCATGAATAATTCAAGAAATATCAAAAAACATTTTAGAATTTTCCAAGAAATATTAATGGCAGATTTCATGAATATTTCAATAAATATTCCGGCGGAAGATTTTTGATATAATTCTGTGCAATATTCCGCGCAAAATGAGTGGAAATTCCATGAATAATTCAAGAAATATCAAAAAACATTTTAGAATTTTCCAAGAAATATTAATGGCAGATTTCATGAATATTTCAATAAATATTCCGGCGGAAGATTTTTGATAATTATATGCAATATTCCGCGTAAAATGAGTGGCAATTCCATGAATAATTTCAAGGAATATAACAGAAAAAAATTTAGAATTTTCCAAGAAATATTGATGAACGATTCCATCAAAATTTCAGTAAATCTTTCAGTGAAAGATTTTAGAAATAATTCTGTGCAATATTCCGCGTAAATGAGTGTAAATTTCCATGAATAATTCAAGAAATATCAAAAAAACATTTTAGAATTTTCCAATAAATATTAATGCAGATTTCATGAATATTTCAATAAATATTCCGGCGGTAGATTTCTTTAAAAATTCTATGCAATATTCCGCGCAATATGAGTGGAAGGTTCCATGAATAATTCAAGAAATATCAAAAAAACATTTTAGAATTTTCCAAGAAATATTAATGCCAGATTTCATGAATATTTCAATAAATATTCCGGCGGAAGATTTTTGAAATAATTCTGTGCAATATTCCGCGCAAAATGAGTGGAAAATTCCATGAATAATTCAAGAAACATCAAAAAACATTTTAGAATTTTCCAAGAAATATTAATGCCAGATTTCATGAATATTTCAATAAATATTCCGGCGGAAGATTTTTGATAATTATATGCAATATTCCGCGTAAAATGAAGTGGCCAATTCCATGAATAATTCAAGGAATATAACAGAAAAAATTTAGAATTTTCCAAGAAATATTGATGAACGATTCTATGAAAATTTCAGTAAATCTTTCAGTGAAAGATTGTAGAAATAATTCTGTGCAATATTCCGCGTAAAATGAGTGTAAATTTCCATGAATAATTCAAGAAATATCAAAAAAACATTTTAGAATTTTTCCAAAGAAATATTAATGGCAGATTCCATGAATATTTCAATAAATATTTCGGCGGTAGATTTCTTTAATCATTCTATGCAATATTCCGCGCAATATGAGTGGAAGGTTCCATGAATAATTCAAGAAATATCAAAAAAACATTTTAGAATTTTCCAAGAAATATTAATGGCAGATTCCATGAATATTTCAATAAATATTCCGGCGGAAGATTTTTGAATAATTATATGCAATATTCCGCGTAAAATGAGTGGAAAATTCCATGAATAATTCAAGAAATATCAAAAACAATTTAAGAATTTTTCCAAAAAATATTAATGGCAGATTCCATGAATATTTCAATAAATATTCCGGCGGAAGATTTTTGAAATAATTATATGCAATATTCCGCGCAATATGAGTGGAAATTCCATGAATAATTCAAGAAATATCAAAAAACATTTAGAATTTTCCAAGAAATATTAATGCAGATTTCATGAATATTTCAATAAATATTCCGGCGGAAGATTTTTGAATAATTATATGCAATATTCCGCGTAAATGAGTGGAAATTCCATGAATAATTCAAGAAATATCAAAAAAAACATTTAGAATTTTTCCAAGAAATATTAATGCAGATTCCATGAATATTTCAATAAATATTTCGGCGGTAGATTTCTTTAATAATTCTATGCAATATTCCGCGCAATATGAGTGGAAGTTCCATGAATAATTCAAGAAATATCAAAAAAACATTTTAGAATTTTCCAAGAAATATTAATGGCAGATTTCATGAATATTTCAATAAATATTCCGGCGGAAGATTTTTGAATAATTATATGCAATATTCCGCGTAAAATGAGTGGAAGGTTCCATGAATAATTCAAGAAATATCAAAAAAACATTTAGAATTTTCCAAGAAATATTAATGGCAGATTTCATGAATATTTCAATAAATATTTCCGGCGGTAGATTTCTTTAATAATTCTATGCAATATTCCGCGTAATATGAGTGGAAGTTCCATGAATAATTCAAGGAATATAACAGAAAAAATTTAAATTTTCCAAGAAATATTGATGAACGATTCCATGAATATTTCAGTAAATCTTTCGGTGAAAGATTTTAGAAATAATTCTGTTCAATATTCCGCGTAAAATGAGTGGAAATTCCATGAATAATTCAAGAAATATCAAAAAACATTTAGAATTTTCAAGAAATATTAATGGCAGATTCCATGAATATTTTCAATAAATATTCCGGCGGTAGATTTTTAATAATTCATGCAATATTCCGCGCAATATGAGTGGAAGTTCCATGAATAATTCAAGAAATATCAAAAAACATTTAGAATTTTCCAAGAAATATTAATGCAGATTCCATGAATATTTCAATAAATATTTCCGGCGGAAGATTTTTGAATAATTTATGCAATATTCCGCGCAAATGAGTGGAAATTCCATGAATAATTCAAGGAATATCAAAAAAAATTTAGAATTTTCCAAGAAATATTAATGAAGATTCCATGAATATTTCAATAAATATTCGGCGGAAGATTTTGAAATAATTCTGCAATATTCCGCGCAAATATGAGTGGAAATTCCATGAATAATTCAAGAAATATCAAAAAACATTTTAGAATTTTCCAAGAAATATTAATGGCAGATTTCATGAATATTTCAATAAATATTTCCGGCGGAAGATTTTTGAATAATTCTATGCAATATTCCGCGCAAAATGAGTGGAATTCCATGAATAATTCAAGAAAATCAAAAAACATTTTAGAATTTTCCAAGAAATATTAATGCAGATTTCATGAATATTTCAATAAATATTCCGGCGGAAGATTTTTGAATAATTTATGCAATATTCCGCGTAAAATGAGTGGCAAATTCCATGAATAATTCAAGAAATATAAAAAAAAATTTAGAATTTTCCAAGAAATATTGATGAACGATTCTATGAAAATTTCAGTAAATTTTCAGGGGAAAGATTGTAGAAATAATTCTGTGCAATATTCCGCGTAAAATGAGTGGTAAATTTCCATGAATAATTCAAGAAATATCAAAAAAACATTTTAGAATTTTCCAAGAAATATTAATGGCAGATTCCATGAATATTTCAATAAATATTTCGGCGGTAGATTTCTTTAATAATTCTATGCAATATTCCGCGCAATATGAGTGGAAGTTCCATGAATAATTCAAGAAATATCAAAAAAACATTTTAGAATTTTCCAAGAAATATTAATGGCAGATTCCATGAATATTTCAATAAATATTCCGGCGGAAGATTTTTGAATAATTCTATGCAATATTCCGCGTAAAATGAGTGGAAAATTCCATGAATAATTCAAGAAATATCAAAAAACATTTAGAATTTTCCAAAAATATTAATGCAGATTTCATGAATATTTCAATAAATATTCCGGCGGAAGATTTTTGAAATAATTATATGCAATATTCCGCGCAAAATGAGTGGAAAATTCCATGAATAATTCAAGAAACATCAAAAAACATTTTAGAATTTTCCAAGAAATATTAATGCCAGATTTCATGAATATTTCAATAAATATTCCGGCGGAAGATTTTTGATAATTATATGCAATATTCCGCGTAAAATGAGTGGCCAATTCCATGAATAATTCAAGAATATAACAGAAAAAATTTAGAATTTTCCAAGAAATATTGATGAAGATTCCATCAAAATTTCAGTAAATCTTTCAGTGAAAGATTTAGAAATAATTCTGTGCAATATTCCGCGTAAAATGAGTGGAAATTTCCATGAATAATTCAAGAAATATCAAAAAAACATTTTAGAATTTTCCAAGAAATATTAATGCAGATTCCATGAATATTTCAATAAATATTTCGGCGGTAGATTTCTTTAATAATTCTATGCAATATTCCGCGCAATATGAGTGGAAGGTTCCATGAATAATTCAAGAAATATCAAAAAAACATTTTAGAATTTTCCAAGAAATATTAATGGCAGATTTCATGAATATTTCAATAAATATTCCGACGGAAGATTTTTGATATAATTCTGTGCAATATTCCGCGCAAAATGAGTGGAAATTCCATGAATAATTCAAGAAATATCAAAAAACATTTTAGAATTTTCCAAGAAATATTAATGGCAGATTTCATGAATATTTCAATAAATATTCCGGCGGAAGATTTTTGAATAATTATATGCAATATTCCGCGTAAAATGAGTGGCAATTCCATGAATAATTCAAGGAATATAACAGAAAAAATTTAGAATTTTCCAAGAAATATTGATGAACGATTCATGAAAATTTCAGTAAATCTTTCAGTGAAAGATTGTAGAAATAATTCTGTGCAATATTCCGCGTAAAATGAGTGTAAATTCCATGAATAATTCAAGAAATATCAAAAAAACATTTTAGAATTTTCCAAGAAATATTAATGGCAGATTCCATGAATATTTCAATAAATATTTCGGCGGTAGATTTCTTTAATAATTCTATGCAATATTCCGCGCAATATGAGTGGAAGGTTCCATGAATAATTCAAGAAATATCAAAAAACATTTTAGAATTTTCCAAGAAATATTAATGCAGATTCATGAATATTTCAATAAATATTCCGGCGGAAGATTTTTGAAATAATTATATGCAATATTCCGCGTAAAATGAGTGAAATTCCATGAATAATTCAAGAAATATCAAAAAACATTTAGAATTTTCCAAAAATATTAATGGCAGATTTCATGAATATTTCAATAAATATTCCGGCGGAAGATTTTGAAATAATTATATGCAATATTCCGCGCAAAATGAGTGGAAAATTCCATGAATAATTCAAGAAAATCAAAAAACATTTTAGAATTTTCCAAGAAATATTAATGCCAGATTTCATGAATATTTCAATAAATATTCCGGCGGAAGATTTTGATAATTATATGCAATATTCCGCGTAAAATGAGTGGCAATTCCATGAATAATTCAAGGAATATAACAGAAAAAATTTAGAATTTTCCAAGAAATATTGATGAACGATTCTATGAAAATTTCAGTAAATCTTTCAGTGAAAGATTGTAGAAATAATTCTGTGCAATATTCCGCGTAAAATGAGTGAAATTTCCATGAATAATTCAAGAAATATCAAAAAAACATTTAGAATTTTTCAAGAAATATTAATGGCAGATTCCATGAATATTTCAATAAATATTTCGGCGGTAGATTTCTTTAATAATTCTATGCAATATTCCGCGCAATATGAGTGGAAGGTTCCATGAATAATTCAAGAAATATCAAAAAAACATTTTAGAATTTTCCAAGAAATATTAATGGCAGATTCCATGAATATTTCAATAAATATTCCGGCGGTAGATTTTTTAATAATTCTATGCAATATTCCGCGCATTATGAGTGAAGGTTCCATGAATAATTCAAGAAATATCAAAAAACATTTTAGAATTTTCCAAGAAATATTAATGCAGATTTCATGAATATTTCAATAAATATTCCGGGTGAAAGATTTTGAAATAATTCTATGCAATATTCCGCGCAAAATGAGTGGAAAATTCCATGAATAATTCAAGAAATATCAAAAAAAATTTAGAATTTTCCAAGAAATATTAATGCAGATTCCATGAATATTTCAATAAATTTCGGGGAAGATTTTTAAATAATTCTATGCAATATTCCGCGAAAATGAGTGGAAATTCCATGAATAATTCAAGAAATATCAAAAAAGCATTTTAGAATTTTCCAAGAAATATTAATGGCAGATTTCATGAAATTTCAATAAATATTCCGGCGGAAGATTTTTGATATAATTCTATGCAATATTCCGCGTAAAATGAGTGGAATTCCATGAATAATTCAAGAAATATCAAAAAACATTTTAGAATTTTCCAAGAAATATTAATGCAGATTTCATGAATATTTCAATAAATATTCCGGCGGAAGATTTTTGAATAATTATATGCAATATTCCGCGTAAAATGAGTGGCAATTCCATGAATAATTCAAGGAATATAACAGAAAAAATTTAGAATTTTCCAAGAAATATTGATGAAGATTCCATGAAATTTCAGTAAATCTTTCAGTGAAAGATTTTAGAAATAATTCTGTGCAATATTCCGCGAAAATGAGTGAAATTCCATGAATAATTCAAGAAATATCAAAAAAACATTTAGAATTTTTCAAAAATATTAATGGCAGATTCATGAATATTTCAATAAATATTCCGGCGGTAGATTTCTTTAATAATTCTATGCAATATTCCGCGCAATATGAGTGGAAGGTTCCATGAATAATTCAAGAAATATCAAAAAAGCATTTTAGAATTTTCCAAGAAATATTAATGGCAGATTTCATGAATATTTCAATAAATATTCCGGCGGAAGATTTTTGATATAATTCTGTGCAATATTCCGCGCAAAATGAGTGGAAAATTCCATGAATAATTCAAGAAACATCAAAAAACATTTTAGAATTTTCCAAGAAATATTAATGCCAGATTTCATGAATATTTCAATAAATATTCCGGCGGAAGATTTTTGATAATTATATGCAATATTCCGCGTAAAATGAGTGGCCAATTCCATGAATAATTCAAGGAATATAACAGAAAAAATTTAGAATTTTCCAAGAAATATTGATGAACGATTCTATGAAAATTTCAGTAAATCTTTCAGTGAAAGATTGTAGAAATAATTCTGTGCAATATTCCGCGTAAAATGAGTGTAAATTTCCATGAATAATTCAAGAAATATCAAAAAAACATTTTAGAATTTTCCAAGAAATATTAATGGCAGATTCCATGAATATTTCAATAAATATTTCGGCGGTAGATTTCTTTAATCATTCTATGCAATATTCCGCGCAATATGAGTGGAAGGTTCCATGAATAATTCAAGAAATATCAAAAAAACATTTTAGAATTTTCCAAGAAATATTAATAGCAGATTTCATGAATATTTCAATAAATATTCCGGCGGAAGATTTTTGAAATAATTATATGCAATATTCCGCGTAAAATGAGTTGAAAATTCCATGAATAATTCAAGAAATATCAAAAACACATTTAAGAATTTTTCAAAAATATTAATGGCAGATTTCATGAATATTTCAATAAATATTCCGGCGGAAGATTTTTGATAATTATATGCAATATTCCGCGCAAAATGAGTGGAAAATTCCATGAATAATTCAAGAAACATCAAAAAACATTTTAGAATTTTCCAAGAAATATTAATGCCAGATTTCATGAATATTTCAATAAATATTCCGGCGGAAGATTTTTGATAATTATATGCAATATTCCGCGTAAATGAGTGGAAATTCCATGAATAATTCAAGGAATATAACAGAAAAAATTTAGAATTTTCCAAGAAATATTGATGAACGATTCCATGAAAATTTCAGTAAATCTTTCAGTGAAAGATTGTAGAAATAATTCTGTGCAATATTCCGCGTAAAATGAGTGGAAAATTCCATGAATAATTCAAGAAATATCAAAAAAACATTTAAGAATTTTTCAAAAAATATTAATGGCAGATTCCATGAATATTTCAATAAATATTCCGGCGGTAGATTTCTTTAATAATTCTATGCAATATTCCGCGCAATATGAGTGGAAGGTTCCATGAATAATTCAAGAAATATCAAAAAAACATTTTAGAATTTTCCAAGAAATATTAATGGCAGATTTCATGAATATTTCAATAAATATTCCGGCGGAAGATTGTTTATATAATTATATGCAATATTCCGCGCAATATGAGTGGAAGGTTCCATGAATAATTCAAGAAATATCAAAAAAACATTTTAGAATTTTCCAAGAAATATTAATGCCAGATTTCATGAATATTTCAATAAATATTCCGGTGAAAGATTTTAGAAATAATTCAGTTCAATATTCCGCGCAATATGAGTGGAAGATTCCATGAATAATTCAAGGAATATAACAGAAAAATTTAGAATTTTCCAAGAAATATTGATGAAAGATTCCATGAAAATTTCAGTAAATCTTTCAGGTGAAAGATTTTAGAAATAATTCTGTGCATATTCCGCGTAAATGAGTGGAAAATTCCATGAATAATTCAAGAAATATCAAAAAAGCATTTTAGAATTTTCCAAGAAATATTAATGGCAGATTTCATGAAATTTCAATAAATATTCCGGCGGAAGATTTTTGATATAATTCTGTGCAATATTCCGCGCAAAATGAGTGGAAAATTCCATGAATAATTCAAGAAACATCAAAAAACATTTTAGAATTTTCCAAGAAATATTAATGCCAGATTTCATGAATATTTCAATAAATATTCCGGCGGAAGATTTTTGATAATTATATGCAATATTCCGCGTAAAATGAGTGGCCAATTCCATGAATAATTCAAGAATATAACAGAAAAAATTTAGAATTTTCCAAGAAATATTGATGAAAGATTCCATCAAAATTTCAGTAAATCTTTCCAGTGAAAGATTTTAGAAATAATTCTGTGCAATATTCCGCGTAAAATGAGTGGAAATTCCATGAATAATTCAAGAAATATCAAAAAACATTTTAGAATTTTCCAAAAATATTAATGGCAGATTTCATGAATATTTCAATAAATATTCCGGCGGTAGATTTCTTTAATAATTCTATGCAATATTCCGCGCAATATGAGTGGAAGGTTCCATGAATAATTCAAGAAATATCAAAAAAGCATTTTAGAATTTTCCAAGAAATATTAATGGCAGATTTCATGAATATTTCAATAAATATTCCGGCGGAAGATTTTTGATATAATTCTGTGCAATATTCCGCGTAAAATGAGTGAAAATTCCATGAATAATTCAAGAAACATCAAAAAACATTTTAGAATTTTCCAAGAAATATTAATGCCAGATTTCATGAATATTTCAATAAATATTCCGGCGGAAGATTTTTGATAATTATATGCAATATTCCGCGTAAAATGAGTGGCCAATTCCATGAATAATTCAAGGAATATAACAGAAAAAATTTAGAATTTTCCAAGAAATATTGATGAACGATTCTATGAAAATTTCAGTAAATCTTTCAGTGAAAGATTGTAGAAATAATTCTGTGCAATATTCCGCGTAAAATGAGTGTAAATTTCCATGAATAATTCAAGAAATATCAAAAAAACATTTTAGAATTTTCCAAGAAATATTAATGGCAGATTCCATGAATATTTCAATAAATATTTCGGCGGTAGATTTCTTTAATCATTCTATGCAATATTCCGCGCAATATGAGTGGAAGGTTCCATGAATAATTCAAGAAATATCAAAAAAACATTTTAGAATTTTCCAAGAAATATTAATGCAGATTTCATGAATATTTCAATAAATATTCCGGCGGAAGATTTTTGAAATAATTATATGCAATATTCCGCGTAAAATGAGTGAAAATTCCATGAATAATTCAAGAAATATCAAAAAACATTTAAGAATTTTCAAAAAATATTAATGGCAGATTTCATGAATATTTCAATAAATATTCCGGCGGAAGATTTTTGAAATAATTATATGCAATATTCCGCGCAAAATGAGTGGAAAATTCCATGAATAATTCAAGAAACATCAAAAAACATTTTAGAATTTTCCAAGAAATATTAATGCCAGATTTCATGAATATTTCAATAAATATTCCGGCGGAAGATTTTTGATAATTATATGCAATATTCCGCGTAAAATGAGTGGAAATTTCCATGAATAATTCAAGAAATATCAAAAAAACATTTTAGAATTTTCCAAGAAATATTAATAGCAGATTCCATGAATATTTCAATAAATATTTCGGCGGTAGATTTCTTTAATAATTCTATGCAATATTCCGCGCAATATGAGTGGAAGGTTCCATGAATAATTCAAGAAATATCAAAAAAACATTTTAGAATTTTCCAAGAAATATTAATGGCAGATTTCATGAATATTTCAATAAATATTCCGGCGGAAGATTTTTGAAATAATTATATGCAATATTCCGCGTAAAATGAGTGGAAGTTCCATGAATAATTCAAGAAATATCAAAAACACATTTAGAATTTTCCAAGAAATATTAATGGCAGATTCCATGAATATTTCAATAAATATTTCGGCGGAGATTTCTTTAATAATTCTATGCAATATTCCGCGCAATATGAGTGGAAGGTTCCATGAATAATTCAAGGAATATAACAGAAAAAATTTATAATTTTCCAAGAAATATTGATGAACGATTCCATGAATATTTCAGTAAATCTTTCGGTGAAAGATTTTAGAAATAATTCTGTTCAATATTCCGCGCAATATGAGTGGAAGATTCCATGAATAATTCAAGAAATATCAAAAAACATTTAAGAATTTTCAAAAATATTAATGGCAGATTCCATGAATATTTCAATAAATATTCCGGCGGTAGATTTTTTAATAATTCATGCAATATTCCGCGCAATATGAGTGGAAGGTTCCATGAATAATTCAAGAAATATCAAAAAAGCATTTTAGAATTTTCCAAGAAATATTAATGGCAGATTTCATGAATATTTCAATAAATATTCCGGCGGAAGATTTTGAATAATTCTGTGCAATATTCCGCGCAAAATGAGTGGAAAATTCCATGAATAATTCAAGAAACATCAAAAAAACATTTTAGAATTTTCCAAGAAATATTAATGCCAGATTTCATGAATATTTCAATAAATATTCCGGCGGAAGATTTTTGATAATTATATGCAATATTCCGCGTAAAATGAGTGGCCAATTCCATGAATAATTCAAGGAATATAACAGAAAAAATTTAGAATTTTCCAAGAAATATTGATGAACGATTCTATGAAAATTTCAGTAAATCTTTCAGTGAAAGATTGTAGAAATAATTCTGTGCAATATTCCGCGTAAAATGAGTGTAAATTTCCATGAATAATTCAAGAAATATCAAAAAAACATTTTAGAATTTTCCAAGAAATATTAATGGCAGATTCCATGAATATTTCAATAAATATTTCGGCGGTAGATTTCTTTAATCATTCTATGCAATATTCCGCGCAATATGAGTGGAAGGTTCCATGAATAATTCAAGAAATATCAAAAAAACATTTTAGAATTTTCCAAGAAATATTAATGCAGATTTCATGAATATTTCAATAAATATTCCGGCGGAAGATTTTTGAAATAATTATATGCAATATTCCGCGTAAAATGAGTGAAAATTCCATGAATAATTCAAGAAATATCAAAAAACATTTAGAATTTTTCAAAAATATTAATGGCAGATTTCATGAATATTTCAATAAATATTCCGGCGGAAGATTTTTGAAATAATTTATGCAATATTCCGCGCAAAATGAGTGGAAAATTCCATGAATAATTCAAGAAATATCAAAAAAACATTTTAGAATTTTCCAAGAAATATTAATGCAGATTCCATGAATATTTCAATAAATATTTCGGCGGTAGATTTTTAATAATTCTATGCAATATTCCGCGCAATATGAGTGGAAGGTTCCATGAATAATTCAAGAAATATCAAAAAAACATTTTAGAATTTTCCAAGAAATATTAATGGCAGATTTCATGAATATTTCAATAAATATTCCGGCGGAAGATTTTTGAAATAATTATATGCAATATTCCGCGTAAAATGAGTGGAATTCCATGAATAATTCAAGAAATATCAAAAAACATTTAAGAATTTTCCAAGAAATATTAATGGCAGATTCCATGAATATTTCAATAAATATTCCGGCGGTAGATTTTTAATAATTCTATGCAATATTCCGCGCAATATGAGTGGAAGGTTCCATGAATAATTCAAGGAATATAACAGAAAAAATTTATAATTTTCCAAGAAATATTGATGAACGATTCCATGAATATTTCAGTAAATCTTTCGGTGAAAGATTTTAGAAATAATTCTGTCAATATTCCGCGCAATATGAGTGGAAGATTCCATGAATAATTCAAGAAATATCAAAAAAACATTTAGAATTTTCAAAAATATTAATGGCAGATTCCATGAATATTTCAATAAATATTCCGGCGGTAGATTTTTTAATAATTCATGCAATATTCCGCGCAATATGAGTGGAAGGTTCCATGAATAATTCAAGAAATATCAAAAAAGCATTTTAGAATTTTCCAAGAAATATTAATGGCAGATTTCATGAATATTTCAATAAATATTCCGGCGGAAGATTTTTGATATAATTCTGTGCAATATTCCGCGCAAAATGAGTGGAAAATTCCATGAATAATTCAAGAAACATCAAAAAACATTTAGAATTTTCCAAGAAATATTAATGCCAGATTTCATGAATATTTCAATAAATATTCCGGCGGAAGATTTTTGATAATTATATGCAATATTCCGCGTAAAATGAGTGGCCAATTCCATGAATAATTCAAGGAATATAACAGAAAAAATTTAGAATTTTCCAAGAAATATTGATGAACGATTCTATGAAAATTTCAGTAAATCTTTCAGTGAAAGATTGTAGAAATAATTCTGTGCAATATTCCGCGAAAATGAGTGTAAATTTCCATGAATAATTCAAGAAATATCAAAAAAACATTTTAGAATTTTCCAAGAAATATTAATGGCAGATTCCATGAATATTTCAATAAATATTTCGGCGGTAGATTTCTTTAATCATTCTATGCAATATTCCGCGCAATATGAGTGGAAGGTTCCATGAATAATTCAAGAAATATCAAAAAAACATTTTAGAATTTTCCAAGAAATATTAATAGCAGATTTCATGAATATTTCAATAAATATTCCGGCGGAAGATTTTTGAAATAATTATATGCAATATTCCGCGTAAAATGAGTTGAAATTCCATGAATAATTCAAGAAATATCAAAAACACATTTAAGAATTTTTCAAAAAATATTAATGGCAGATTTCATGAATATTTCAATAAATATTCCGGCGGAAGATTTTTGAAATAATTATATGCAATATTCCGCGCAAAATGAGTGGAAAATTCCATGAATAATTCAAGAAACATCAAAAAACATTTTAGAATTTTCCAAGAAATATTAATGCCAGATTTCATGAATATTTCAATAAATATTCCGGCGGAAGATTTTTGATAATTATATGCAATATTCCGCGTAAAATGAGTGTAAATTTCCATGAATAATTCAAGAAATATCAAAAAAACATTTTAGAATTTTCCAAGAAATATTAATAGCAGATTCCATGAATATTTCAATAAATATTTCGGCGGTAGATTTCTTTAATAATTCTATGCAATATTCCGCGCAATATGAGTGGAAGGTTCCATGAATAATTCAAGAAATATCAAAAAAACATTTTAGAATTTTCCAAGAAATATTAATGGCAGATTTCATGAATATTTCAATAAATATTCCGGCGGAAGATTTTTGAAATAATTATATGCAATATTCCGCGTAAAATGAGTGGAAGTTCCATGAATAATTCAAGAAATATCAAAAAACATTTAAGAATTTTCCAAGAAATATTAATGGCAGATTCCATGAATATTTCAATAAATATTTCGGCGGTAGATTTCTTTAATAATTCTATGCAATATTCCGCGCAATATGAGTGGAAGGTTCCATGAATAATTCAAGGAATATAACAGAAAAAATTTAGAATTTTCCAAGAAATATTGATGAACGATTCCATGAATATTTCAGTAAATCTTTCGGTGAAAGATTTTAGAAATAATTCTGTTCAATATTCCGCGCAAATGAGTGGAAATTCCATGAATAATTCAAGAAATATCAAAAAAACATTTAAGAATTTTCAAAAATATTAATGGCAGATTCCATGAATATTTCAATAAATATTCCGGCGGTAGATTTTTTAATAATTCTATGCAATATTCCGCGCAATATGAGTGGAAGGTTCCATGAATAATTCAAGAAATATCAAAAAAGCATTTTAGAATTTTCCAAGAAATATTAATGGCAGATTCATGAATATTTCAATAAATATTCCGGCGGAAGATTTTTGATATAATTCTGTGCAATATTCCGCGCAAAATGAGTGGAAAATTCCATGAATAATTCAAGAAACATCAAAAAACATTTTAGAATTTTCCAAGAAATATTAATGCCAGATTTCATGAATATTTCAATAAATATTCCGGCGGAAGATTTTTTATAATTATATGCAATATTCCGCGTAAAATGAGTGGCCAATTCCATGAATAATTCAAGGAATATAACAGAAAAAATTTAGAATTTTCCAAGAAATATTGATGAACGATTCTATGAAAATTTCAGTAAATCTTTCAGTGAAAGATTGTAGAAATAATTCTGTGCAATATTCCGCGTAAAATGAGTGTAAATTCCATGAATAATTCAAGAAATATCAAAAAAACATTTTAGAATTTTCCAAGAAATATTAATGGCAGATTCCATGAATATTTCAATAAATATTTCGGCGGTAGATTTCTTTAATCATTCTATGCAATATTCCGCGCAATATGAGTGGAAGGTTCCATGAATAATCAAGAAATATCAAAAAAACATTTTAGAATTTTCCAAGAAATATTAATGGCAGATTCCATGAATATTTCAATAAATATTCCGGCGGTAGATTTCTTTAATAATTCTATGCAATATTCCGCGTAAAATGAGTGAAATTCCATGAATAATTCAAGAAATATCAAAAAACATTTTAGAATTTTCCAAGAAATATTAATGGCAGATTTCATGAATATTTCAATAAATATTCCGGCGGAAGATTTTTGAAATAATTATATGCAATATTCCGCGCAAAATGAGTGGAAAATTCCATGAATAATTCAAGAAACATCAAAAAACATTTTAGAATTTTCCAAGAAATATTAATGCCAGATTTCATGAATATTTCAATAAATATTCCGGCGGAAGATTTTTGATAATTATATGCAATATTCCGCGTAAAATGAGTGGCAATTCCATGAATAATTCAAGAATATAACAAAAAAATTTAGAATTTTCCAAGAAATATTGATGAAGATTCATGAAAATTTCAGTAAATCTTTCAGGAAGATTTTAGAATAATTCTGTGCAATATTCCGCGTAAAATGAGTGTAAATTTCCATGAATAATTCAAGAAATATCAAAAAAACATTTTAGAATTTTCCAAGAAATATTAATGCCAGATTTCATGAATATTTCAATAAATATTTCCGGCGGAAGATTTTTTGAATAATTATATGCAATATTCCGCGTAAAATGAGTGGAATTCCATGAATAATTCAAGGAATATAACAGAAAAAATTTAGAATTTTCCAAGAAATATTGATGAACGATTCCATGAAAATTTCAGTAAATCTTTCAGTGAAAGATTTTAGAAATAATTCTGTGCAATATTCCGCGTAAAATGAGTGGAAATTCCATGAATAATTCAAGAAATATCAAAAAACATTTTAGAATTTTCCAAGAAATATTAATGGCAGATTCCATGAATATTTCAATAAATATTCCGGCGGTAGATTTTTTAATAATTCTATGCAATATTCCGCGCAATATGAGTGGAAGGTTCCATGAATAATTCAAGGAATATCAGAAAAAATTTTAGAATTTTCCAAGAAATATTGAATGAACGATTCCATGAATATTTCAGTAAATCTTTCGGTGGAAAGATTTTAGAAATAATTCTGTCAATATTCCGCGCAAAATGAGTGGAAATTCCATGAATAATTCAAGAAATATCAAAAAACATTTAGAATTTTCCAAGAAATATTAATGGCAGATTCCATGAATATTTCAATAAATATTTCGGCGGTAGATTTTTTAATAATTCTATGCAATATTCCGCGCAAATGAGTGGAAATTCCATGAATAATTCAAGAAATATCAAAAAAACATTTTAGAATTTTCCAAGAAATATTAATGCAGATTCCATGAATATTTCAATAAATATTCCGGCGGTAGATTTTTTAATAATTCTATGCAATATTCCGCGCAATATGAGTGGAAGATTCCATGAATAATTCAAGAAATATCAAAAAAACATTTTAGAATTTTCCAAGAAATATTAATGGCAGATTTCATGAATATTTCAATAAATATTCCGGCGGAAGATTTTTGATATAATTATTGCAATATTCCGCGCAAAATGAGTGGAAATTCCATGAATAATTCAAGAAACATCAAAAAACATTTTAGAATTTTCCAAGAAATATTAATGCAGATTTCATGAATATTTCAATAAATATTCCGGCGGAAGATTTTTGATAATTATATGCAATATTCCGCGTAAAATGAGTGGCCAATTCCATGAATAATTCAAGGAATATAACAGAAAAAATTTAGAATTTTCCAAGAAATATTGATGAACGATTCTATGAAAATTTCAGTAAATCTTTCAGTGAAAGATTGTAGAAATAATTCTGTGCAATATTCCGCGTAAAATGAGTGGAAATTCCATGAATAATTCAAGAAATATCAAAAAAACATTTAAGAATTTTCCAAGAAATATTAATGGCAGATTCCATGAATATTTCAATAAATATTTCGGCGGTAGATTTCTTTAATAATTCTATGCAATATTCCGCGCAATATGAGTGGAAGGTTCCATGAATAATTCAAGAAATATCAAAAAAACATTTTAGAATTTTCCAAGAAATATTAATGGCAGATTCATGAATATTTCAATAAATATTCCGGCGGAAGATTTTTAAATAATTATATGCAATATTCCGCGCAAATGAGTGAAATTCCATGAATAATTCAAGAAATATCAAAAAACATTTAGAATTTTCCAAGAAATATTAATGCAGATTTCATGAATATTTCAATAAATATTCCGGGGAAGATTTTGAAAATTCTATGCAATATTCCGCGTAAAATGAGTGGAAAATTCCATGAATAATTCAAGAATATAAAAAAAATTTAGAATTTTCAAGAAATATTGATGAAAGATTCCATAAATTTCATAAATTTCAGGAAGATTTAATAATTCTATGCATATTCGCGAAATGAGTGGAAATTCCATGAATAATTCAAGAAATATCAAAAAACATTTAGAATTTTCCAAGAAATATTAATGGCAGATTTCATGAATATTTCAATAAATATTCCGGCGGAAGATTTTTGAATAATTCTGTGCAATATTCCGCGCAAAATGAGTGGAAAATTCCATGAATAATTCAAGAAATATCAAAAAACATTTTAGAATTTTCCAAGAAATATTAATGCCAGATTTCATGAATATTTCAATAAATATTCCGGCGGAAGATTTTTGATAATTATATGCAATATTCCGCGTAAAATGAGTGGCCAATTCCATGAATAATTCAAGGAATATAACAGAAAAAATTTAGAATTTTCCAAGAAATATTGATGAAGATTCCATAAAATTTCAGTAAATCTTTCAGTGAAAGATTTTAGAAATAATTCTGTGCAATATTCCGCGTAAAATGAGTGTAAATTCCATGAATAATTCAAGAAATATCAAAAAACATTTTAGAATTTTCCAAAAATATTAATGGCAGATTCCATGAATATTTCAATAAATATTCCGGCGGTAGATTTTTAATAATTCTATGCAATATTCCGCGCAATATGAGTGGAAGTTCCATGAATAATTCAAGAAATATCAAAAAAGCATTTTAGAATTTTCCAAGAAATATTAATGGCAGATTCATGAATATTTCAATAAATATTCCGGCGGAAGATTTTGATATAATTCTGTGCAATATTCCGCGCAAAATGAGTGGAAATTCCATGAATAATTCAAGAAACATCAAAAAACATTTTAGAATTTTCCAAGAAATATTAATGCCAGATTTCATGAATATTTCAATAAATATTCCGGCGGAGATTTTTGATAATTATATGCAATATTCCGCGTAAAATGAGTGGCCAATTCCATGAATAATTCAAGGAATATAACAGAAAAAATTTAGAATTTTCCAAGAAATATTGATGAACGATTCTATGAAAATTTCAGTAAATCTTTCAGTGAAAGATTGTAGAAATAATTCTGTGCAATATTCCGCGTAAAATGAGTGTAAATTCCATGAATAATTCAAGAAATATCAAAAAAACATTTTAGAATTTTCCAAGAAATATTAATGGCAGATTCCATGAATATTTCAATAAATATTTCGGCGGTAGATTTCTTTAATATTCTATGCAATATTCCGCGCAATATGAGTGGAAGGTTCCATGAATAATTCAAGAAATATCAAAAAAACATTTTAGAATTTTCCAAGAAATATTAATAGCAGATTTCATGAATATTTCAATAAATATTCCGGCGGAAGATTTTTGAAATAATTATATGCAATATTCCGCGTAAAATGAGTGAAATTCCATGAATAATTCAAGAAATATCAAAAAACATTTAAGAATTTTTCAAAAAATATTAATGGCAGATTTCATGAATATTTCAATAAATATTCCGGCGGAAGATTTTTGAAATAATTATATGCAATATTCCGCGCAAAATGAGTGGAATTCCATGAATAATTCAAGAAAAACAAAAAAATTTAGAATTTTCCAAGAAATATTATGAGATTCATGAAATTTCATAAATATTCGGAAGATTTTGATAATTTATGCAATATTCCGTAAATGAGTGAAATTCCATGAATAATTCAAGAAATATCAAAAAAACATTTTAGAATTTTCCAAGAAATATTAATGCAGATTCCATGAATATTTCAATAAATATTTCGGCGGTAGATTTCTTTAATAATTCTATGCAATATTCCGCGCAATATGAGTGGAAGGTTCCATGAATAATTCAAGAAATATCAAAAAAACATTTTAGAATTTTCCAAGAAATATTAATGGCAGATTCATGAATATTTCAATAAATATTCCGGCGGAAGATTTTTTGAATAATTCTATGCAATATTCCGCGAAAATGAGTGGAAGTTCCATGAATAATTCAAGAAATATCAAAAAAACATTTAGAATTTTCCAAGAAATATTAATGGCAGATTCATGAATATTTCAATAAATATTCGGCGGTAGATTTTTAATAATTCTATGCAATATTCCGCGTAATATGAGTGGAAGTTCCATGAATAATTCAAGGAATATAACAGAAAAATTTAAATTTCCAAGAAATATTGATGAACGATTCCATGAATATTTCAGTAAATCTTTCGGTGAAAGATTTTAGAAATAATTCTGTTCAATATTCCGCGCAATATGAGTGGAAGATTCCATGAATAATTCAAGAAATATCAAAAAAACATTTAGAATTTTCCAAAAATATTAATGGCAGATTCCATGAATATTTCAATAAATATTCCGGCGGTAGATTTATTTAATAATTCCATGCAATATTCCGCGCAAAATGAGTGGAAAATTCCATGAATAATTCAAGAAATATCAAAAAACATTTTAGAATTTTCCAAGAAATATTAATGGTAGATTTCATGAATATTTCAATAAATATTCCGGCGGAAGATTTTTGAATAATTCTATGCAATATTCCGCGCAAAATGAGTGGAAATTCCATGAATAATCAAGAAACATCAAAAACATTTAGAATTTTCCAAGAAATATTAATGCAGATTTCATGAATATTTCAATAAATATTCCGGCGGAAGATTTTGAATAATTTATGCAATATTCCGCGTAAATGAGTGGAATTCCATGAATAATTCAAGAAATATCAAAAAAATTTAGAATTTTCAAGAAATATTAATGGCGATTCATGAAATTTCAATAAATATTCGGAAGATTTGAATAATTCTGTGCAATAGAAAAAAAATTCAGAAAATCAAAAAACAAAAAAAATTAGAATTTCAAAAATATAATGCAGATTCATGAATATTTAATAAATATTCGCGGAGATTTTTATAATATATGCAATATTCGCGTAAAATGAGTGGAATTCCATGAATAATTCAAGAAATAACAAAAAAATTTAGAATTTTCCAAGAAATATTGATGAAGATTCTATGAAAATTTCAGTAAATTTCAGTGAAGATTTAAAATAATTCTGTGCAATATTCCGCGTAAAATGAGTGTAAATTTCCATGAATAATTCAAGAAATATCAAAAAAACATTTTAGAATTTTCCAAGAAATATTAATGGCAGATTCCATGAATATTTCAATAAATATTTCGGCGGTAGATTTCTTTAATCATTCTATGCAATATTCCGCGCAATATGAGTGGAAGGTTCCATGAATAATTCAAGAAATATCAAAAAAACATTTTAGAATTTTCCAAGAAATATTAATGCAGATTTCATGAATATTTCAATAAATATTCCGGCGGAAGATTTTTGATAATTATATGCAATATTCCGCGTAAAATGAGTTGAAAATTCCATGAATAATTCAAGAAATATCAAAAACACATTTAAGAATTTTTCAAAAATATTAATGGCAGATTTCAAGAATATTTCAATAAATATTCCGGCGGAAGATTTTTGAAATAATTATATGCAATATTCCGCGCAAAATGAGTGGAAAATTCCATGAATAATTCAAGAAACATCAAAAAACATTTTAGAATTTTCCAAGAAATATTAATGCCAGATTTCATGAATATTTCAATAAATATTCCGGCGGAAGATTTTTGATAATTATATGCAATATTCCGCGTAAAATGAGTGTAAATTTCCATGAATAATTCAAGAAATATCAAAAAAACATTTAGAATTTTCCAAGAAATATTAATGGCAGATTCCATGAATATTTCAATAAATATTTCGGCGGTAGATTTCTTTAATAATTCTATGCAATATTCCGCGCAATATGAGTGGAAGTTCCATGAATAATTCAAGAAATATCAAAAAAACATTTTAGAATTTTCCAAGAAATATTAATGGCAGATTTCATGAATATTTCAATAAATATTCCGGCGGAAGATTTTTGAAATAATTATATGCAATATTCCGCGTAAAATGAGTGGAAGTTCCATGAATAATTCAAGAAATATCAAAAACACATTTAAGAATTTTCCAAGAAATATTAATGGCAGATTCCATGAATATTTCAATAAATATTTCGGCGGTAGATTCTTTAATAATTCTATGCAATATTCCGCGCAATATGAGTGGAAGGTTCCATGAATAATTCAAGAATATAACAGAAAAAATTTAGAATTTTCCAAGAAATATTGATGAACGATTCCATGAATATTTCAGTAAATCTTTCGGTGAAAGATTTTAGAAATAATTCTGTCAATATTCCGCGCAATATGAGTGGAAGATTCCATGAATAATTCAAGAAATATCAAAAAACATTTTAAGAATTTTTCAAATAATATTAATGGCAGATTCCATGAATATTTCAATAAATATTCCGGCGGTAGATTTATTTAATAATTCCATGCAATATTCCGCGCAATATGAGTGGAAGGTTCCATGAATAATTCAAGAAATATCAAAAAACATTTTAGAATTTTTAAAAAAATATTAATGGCAGATTTCATGAATATTTCAATAAATATTCCGGCGGAAGATTTTTGATATAATTCTGTGCAATATTCCGCGCAAAATGAGTGGAAAATTCCATGAATAATTCAAGAAACATCAAAAAACATTTTAGAATTTTCCAAGAAATATTAATGCCAGATTTCATGAATATTTCAATAAATATTCCGGCGGAAGATTTTTTATAATTATATGCAATATTCCGCGTAAAATGAGTGGCCAATTCCATGAATAATTCAAGGAATATAACAGAAAAAATTTAGAATTTTCCAAGAAATATTGATGAACGATTCTATGAAAATTTCAGTAAATCTTTCAGTGAAAGATTGTAGAAATAATTCTGTGCAATATTCCGCGTAAAATGAGTGTAAATTTCCATGAATAATTCAAGAAATATCAAAAAACATTTTAGAATTTTCCAAGAAATATTAATGGCAGATTCCATGAATATTTCAATAAATATTTCGGCGGTAGATTTCTTTAATCATTCTATGCAATATTCCGCGCAATATGAGTGGAAGGTTCCATGAATAATTCAAGAATATCAAAAAAACATTTTAGAATTTTCCAAGAAATATTAATGGCAGATTCATGAATATTTCAATAAATATTCCGGCGGTAGATTTCTTTAATAATTCTATGCAATATTCCGCGTAAAATGAGTTGAAAATTCCATGAATAATTCAAGAAATATCAAAAACAATTTAAGAATTTTTCAAAAAATATTAATGGCAGATTTCAGAATATTTCAATAAATATTCCGGCGGAAGATTTTTGAAATAATTATATGCAATATTCCGCGCAAAATGAGTGGAAAATTCCATGAATAATTCAAGAAACATCAAAAAACATTTTAGAATTTTCCAAGAAATATTAATGCCAGATTTCATGAATATTTCAATAAATATTCCGGCGGAAGATTTTTGATAATTATATGCAATATTCCGCGTAAAATGAGTGGCAATTCCATGAATAATTCAAGGAATATAACAGAAAAAATTTAGAATTTTCCAAGAAATATTGATGAACGATTCATGAAAATTTCAGTAAATCTTTCAGTGAAAGATTTAGAAATAATTCTGTGCAATATTCCGCGTAAAATGAGTGTAAATTTCCATGAATAATTCAAGAAATATCAAAAAAACATTTTAGAATTTTCCAAGAAATATTAATGGCAGATTCCATGAATATTTCAATAAATATTTCGGCGGTAGATTTTTAATAATTCTATGCAATATTCCGCGCAATATGAGTGGAAGGTTCCATGAATAATTCAAGAATATCAAAAAAATTTAGAATTTTCCAAGAAATATTATGAACGATTCCATGAATATTTCAGTAAATCTTCCGGTGAAGATTTTTGAAATAATTCTGTGCAATATTCCGCGAATATGAGTGGAAGATTCCATGAATAATTCAAGAAATATCAAAAAACATTTAAGAATTTTCCAAGAAATATTAATGGCAGATTCCATGAATATTTCAATAAATATTCCGGCGGTAGATTTTTAATAATTCTATGCAATATTCCGCGCAATATGAGTGGAAAATTCCATGAATAATTCAAGAAATATCAAAAAAACATTTAGAATTTTCCAAGAAATATTAATGGCAGATTCCATGAATATTTCAATAAATATTCCGGCGGAAGATTTTTAATAATTCATGCAATATTCCGCGCAATATGAGTGGAAGTTCCATGAATAATTCAAGAAATATCAAAAAACATTTTAGAATTTTCCAAGAAATATTAATGGCAGATTTCCATGAATATTTCAATAAATATTCCGGCGGAAGATTTTTTGATAATTATATGCAATATTCCGCGCAAAATGAGTGGAAAATTCCATGAATAATTCAAGAAACATCAAAAAACATTTTAGAATTTTCCAAGAAATATTAATGCCAGATTTCATGAATATTTCAATAAATATTCCGGCGGAAGATTTTTGAAATAATTCTGTGCAATATTCCGCGCAAAATGAGTGGAAAATTCCATGAATAATTCAAGAAACATCAAAAAACATTTTAGAATTTTCCAAGAAATATTAATGCCAGATTTCATGAATATTTCAATAAATATTCCGGCGGAAGATTTTTGATAATTATATGCAATATTCCGCGTAAAATGAGTGGCCAATTCCATGAATAATTCAAGGAATATAACAGAAAAAATTTAGAATTTTCCAAGAAATATTGATGAACGATTCTATGAAATTTCAGTAAATCTTTCAGTGAAAGATTGTAGAAATAATTCTGTGCAATATTCCGCGTAAAATGAGTGGAAATTCCATGAATAATTCAAGAAATATCAAAAAAAACATTTAAGAATTTTCCAAAAATATTAATGGCAGATTCCATGAATATTTCAATAAATATTCCGGCGGTAGATTTCTTTAATAATTCTATGCAATATTCCGCGCAATATGAGTGGAAGGTTCCATGAATAATTCAAGAAATATCAAAAAACATTTTAGAATTTTCCAAGAAATATTAATGGCAGATTTCATGAATATTTCAATAAATATTCCG
Source organism: Nasonia vitripennis (assembly GCF_009193385.2). Lineage (NCBI taxonomy): Eukaryota > Metazoa > Arthropoda > Insecta > Hymenoptera > Pteromalidae > Nasonia > Nasonia vitripennis. The sequence continues at coordinate 651,463 of NW_022279637.1, forward strand.
GCGGAAGATTTTTGAATAATTATATGCAATATTCCGCGTAAATGAGTGGAAATTCCATGAATAATTCAAGAAATATCAAAAAAACATTTAGAATTTTTCCAAGAAATATTAATGGCAGATTTCATGAATATTTCAATAAATATTCCGGCGGAGATTTTTGAATAATTATATGCAATATTCCGCGAAAATGAGTGGAATTCCATGAATAATTCAAGGAATATAACAGAAAAAATTTAGAATTTTCCAAGAAATATTGATGAACGATTCCATGAAATTTCATAAATTTCGGAGATTTAATATTCTGCAATATTCCGCGAAATGAGTGAATTCCATGAATAATTCAGAATATCAAAAAAATTTTAGAATTTTCAAAATATTATGCAGATTTCATGAATATTTCAATAAATATTCCGGCGGAGATTTTTGATAATTTATGCAATATTCCGCGTAAAATGAGTGGAATTCCATGAATAATTCAAGAAATATCAAAAAAACATTTAGAATTTTCCAAGAAATATTAATGGCAGATTCCATGAATATTTCAATAAATATTCCGGCGGTAGATTTTTTAATAATTCTATGCAATATTCCGCGCAATATGAGTGGAAATTCCATGAATAATTCAAGAAATATCAAAAAACATTTTAGAATTTTCCAAGAAATATTAATGGCAGATTCATGAATATTTCAATAAATATTCCGGCGGAGATTTTTAATAATTTATGCAATATTCCGCGTAAATGAGTGGAATTCCATGAATAATTCAAGAATATCAAAAAAATTTAGAATTTTCCAAGAATATTGATGGCGATTCCATGAATATTTCAATAAATCTTTCGGTGAAAGATTTTAGAAATAATTCTGTGCAATATTCCGCGCAAAATGAGTGGAAATTCCATGAATAATTCAAGAAATATCAAAAAAACATTTTAGAATTTTCCAAGAAATATTAATGGCAGATTTCCATGAATATTTCAATAAATATTTCCGGCGGTAGATTTTTTATAATTCTATGCAATATTCCGCGCAATATGAGTGGAATTCCATGAATAATTCAAGAATATAAAAAAACATTTTAGAATTTTCCAAGAAATATTAATGGCGATTCATGAATATTCATAAATATTCGGTGAAAGATTTTAGAAATAATTCTGTGCAATATTCCGCGCAAAATGAGTGGAAATTCCATGAATAATTCAAGAAATATCAAAAAACATTTAAGAATTTTCCAAAAATATTAATGGCAGATTCCATGAATATTTCAATAAATATTCCGGCGGTAGATTTTTTAATAATTCTATGCAATATTCCGCGCAATATGAGTGGAGGTTCCATGAATAATTCAAGAAATATCAAAAAACATTTTAGAATTTTCCAAGAAATATTAATGGCAGATTTCATGAATATTTCAATAAATATTCCGGCGGAAGATTTTGAAATAATTCTGTGCAATATTCCGCGCAAAATGAGTGGAAAATTCCATGAATAATTCAAGAAATATCAAAAAAACATTTTAGAATTTTCCAAGAAATATTAATGCCAGATTTCATGAATATTTCAATAAATATTCCGGCGGAAGATTTTTTGATAATTATATGCAATATTCCGCGTAAAATGAGTGGCAATTCCATGAATAATTCAAGGAATATAACAGAAAAATTTAGAATTTTCCAAGAAATATTGATGAACGATTCTATGAAATTTCAGTAAATCTTTCAGGTGAAAGATTTAGAAATAATTCTGTGCAATATTCCGCGTAAAATGAGTGGAAATTCCATGAATAATTCAAGAAATATCAAAAAAACATTTTAAGAATTTTCAAGAAATATTAATGGCAGATTCCATGAATATTTCAATAAATATTTCGGCGGTAGATTTCTTTAATAATTCTATGCAATATTCCGCGCAATATGAGTGGAAGGTTCCATGAATAATTCAAGAATATCAAAAAAATTTAGAATTTTCCAAGAAATATTGATGACGATTCCATGAATATTTCAGTAAATTTTCGGTGAAAGATTTTTAGAAATAATTCATGCAATATTCCGCGCAATATGAGTGGAAGATTCCATGAATAATTCAAGAAATATCAAAAAAACATTTAGAATTTTCCAAAAAATATTATGGCAGATTTCCATGAATATTTCAATAAATATTCCGGCGGTAGATTTATTTAATAATTCCATGCAATATTCCGCGCAATATGAGTGGAAAATTCCATGAATAATTCAAGAAATATCAAAAAAAATTTTAGAATTTTCCAAGAAATATTAATGCAGATTCCATGAATATTTCAATAAATATTCCGGCGGAAGATTTTTAATAATTCATGCAATATTCCGCGCAAAATGAGTGGAAGGTTCCATGAATAATTCAAGAAATATCAAAAAACATTTTAGAATTTTCCAAGAAATATTAATGGCAGATTTCATGAATATTTCAATAAATATTCCGGCGGAAGATTTTTGATATAATTATAGTGCAATATTCCGCGTAAAATGAGTGGAAATTCCATGAATAATTCAAGAAATATCAAAAAACATTTAAGAATTTTCCAAGAAAATATTAATGCAGATTTCATGAATATTTCAATAAATATTCCGGCGGAAGATTTTTGATAATTATATGCAATATTCCGCGTAAAATGAGTGGCAATTCCATGAATAATTCAAGGAATATAACAGAAAAAATTTAGAATTTCCAAGAAATATTGATGAACGATTCATGAAAATTTCAGTAAATCTTTCAGTGAAAGATTGTAGAAATAATTCTGGCAATATTCCGCGTAAATGAGTGAAATTCCATGAATAATTCAAGAAATATCAAAAAACATTTAAGAATTTCCAAGAAATTTAATGCAGATTCCATGAATATTTCAATAAATATTCGGGGTAGATTTTTTTATAATTCTATGCAATATTCCGCGCAATATGAGTGAAGGTTCCATGAATAATTCAAGAAATATCAAAAAAACATTTTAGAATTTTCCAAGAAATATTAATGGCAGATTCCATGATATTTCAATAAATACTTTCCGGCGGTAAGATTTTATAATAATTCTGTGCAATATTCCGCGCATATGAGTGGAAATTCCATGAATAATTCAAGAAATATCAAAAAAACATTTTAGAATTTTCCAAGAAATATTAATGCAGATTTCATGAATATTTCAATAAATATTCGGCGGAAGATTTTTAAATATTCTATGCAATATTCCGCGCTATATGAGTGGAAGGTTCCATGAATAATTCAAGAAATATCAAAAAAACATTTAGAATTTTCCAAGAAATATTAATGCAGATTCATGAATATTTCAATAAATTTCCGGCGGAAGATTTTGAAATAATTCTATGCAATATTCCGCGTAAAATGGAGTGGAAAATTCCATGAATAATTCAAGAAATATCAAAAACAGCATTTTAAGAATTTTCTTCCAAAGAAAATATTCAATGGCCAGATTTTCATGAAATTATTTCAATAAATAATTCCGGCGGAAGATTTTTGAAATAATTATATGCAATATTCCGCGCAAAATGAGTGGAAAATTCCATGAATAATTCAAGAAACATCAAAAAACATTTTAGATTTTCCAAGAAATATTAATGCCAGATTTCATGAATATTCAATAAATATTCCGGCGGAAGATTTTGATAATTATATGCAATATTCCGCGTAAAATGAGTGGCCAATTCCATGAATAATTCAAGAATATAACAAAAAAATTTAGAATTTTCCAAGAAATATTGATGAAAGATTCATAAAATTTCAGTAATCTTTCAGTGAAAGATTTTAGAAATAATTCTGTGCAATATTCCGCGTAAAATGAGTTTGTAAATTTCCATGAATAATTCAAGAAATATCAAAAAAACATTTAGAATTTTTCCAAGAAATATTAATGGCAGATTCATGAATATTTCAATAAATATTCCGGCGGAAGATTTTTAATAATTCTATGCAATATTCCGCGCAATATGAGTGGAAGGTTCCATGAATAATTCAAGAAATATCAAAAAACACATTTTAGAATTTTCCAAGAAATATTAATGGCAGATTCCATGAATATTTCCAATAAATATTTCCGGCGGAGATTTTTTTAAATTCTATGCAATATTCGGCAAATGAGTGGAAGGTTCATGAATAATTTCAAGAAAAACAAAAAAATTAAATTTTCCAAGAAATATTATGAAGATTCCATAATATTTCATGTAATATTCCGCGGAAAGATTTTGAATAATTTTGCAAATTCGCGAAATGAGTGGGAAGTTCCAATGAATAATTCAAGAAATATCAAAAAACATTTAAGAATTTTTCAAGAAATATTAATGGCAGATTCCATGAATATTTCAATAATATTCCGGCCGTAGATTTTATAATTATATGCAATTTCGCGAAATGAGTGGAATTCCATGAATAATTCAAGGAATATAACAGAAAAAAATTTAATTTTCCAAGAATATTGATGAACGATTCCATGAATATTTCAGTAAATCTTTCGTGAAAGATTTAGAATAATTCTGTAATATTCGCGCTAATATGAGTGGAAATTCCATGAATAATTCAAGAAATATCAAAAAAACATTTTAGAATTTTCCAAGAAATATTAATGGCAGATTCCATGAATATTTCAATAAATATTCCGGCGGTAGATTTTCTTTAATAATTCTATGCAATATTCCGCGCAATATGAGTGGAAGGTTCCATGAATAATTCAAGAATATCAAAAAAGCATTTTAGAATTTTCCAAGAAATATTAATGGCAGATTTCATGAATATTTCAATAAATATTCCGGCGGAAGATTTTTGAATAATTATATGCAATATTCCGCGCAAAATGAGTGGAAATTCCATGAATAATTCAAGAAACATCAAAAAACATTTAGAATTTTCAAGAAATATTAATGCCAGATTTCATGAATATTTCAATAAATATTCCGGCGGAAGATTTTTGATAATTATATGCAATATTCCGCGAAAATGAGTGGAATTCCATGAATAATTCAAGAAAAAAAAAACATTTAGAATTTTCCAAGAAATATTAATGCCAGATTTATGAATATTTCAATAAATATTCCGGCGGAAGATTTTTGATAATTATATGCAATTTCCGCGTAAAATGAGTGGAATTCCATGAATAATTCAAGAAATACAAAAAAAATTAGAATTTTCCAAGAAATATTAATGAAGATTCTATGAATATTTCAGTAAATCTTTCAGTGAAGATTGTAGAAATAATTCTGTGCAATATTCCGCGTAAAATGAGTGAAATTTCCATGAATAATTCAAGAAATATCAAAAAAAACATTTTAGAATTTTCCAAGAAAATATTAATGGCAGATTCCATGAATATTTCAATAAATATTCCGGCGGTAAGATTTCTTTAAATAATTCTATGCAATATTCCGCGCAATATGAGTGGAAGGTTCCATGAATAATTCAAGAAATATCAAAAAAACATTTTAGAATTTTCCAAGAAATATTAATGGCAGATTCATGAATATTTCAATAAATATTCCGGCGGATAGATTTTTGATAATAATTCATATGCAATATTCCGCGTAAAATGAGTGGAAGAGTTCCATGAATAATTCAAGAAATATCAAAAAACATTTAGAATTTTCCAAGAAATATTAATGGCAGATTTCATGAATATTTCAATAAATATTCCGGCGGAAGATTTTTGATAATTATGCAATATTCCGCGCAAATGAGTGGAATTCCATGAATAATTCAAGAAATATCAAAAAAATTAGAATTTTCAAGAAATATTAATGAGATTCATGAATATTCAATAAATATTCCGGGAAGATTTTTGATAATTATATGCAATATTCCGCGTAAAATGAGTGGAAATTCCATGAATAATTCAAGAAATATCAAAAAACATTTAGATTTTCCAAGAAATATTAATGGCAGATTCCATGAAATTTCATAAATATTTCCGGCGGAAGATTTTGAATAATTCTGTGCAATATTCCGCGCAAAATGAGTGGAAAATTCCATGAATAATTCAAGAAATATCAAAAAACATTTTAGAATTTTCCAAGAAATATTAATGGCAGATTCCTTGAATATTTCAATAAATATTCCGGCGGTAAGATTTCTTTAATAATTCTATGCAATATTCCGCGAATATGATGTGGAAGGTTCCATGAATAATTCAAGGAATATAACAGAAAAAACATTTAGAATTTCCAAGAAATATTGATGAACGATTCATGAAATTTCAGTAAATCTTTCGGTGAAGATTTTAGAAATAATTCTGTGCAATATTCCGCGTAAATGAGTGGAAAATTCCATGAATAATTCAAGAATATATAAAAAAAATTTTGAATTTTCCAAAAATATTAATGGCAGATTCCATGAAATTTTCAATAAATATTCAGGCGGAGATTTTTTTATAATTCTTGCTTAATATTCCGCGAAAATGAGTGGAATTCCATGAATAATTCAAGAAATATCAAAAAAACATTTAGATTTCCAAGAAATATTAATGGCAGATTTCATGAAATTTCAATAAATATTCCGGCGGAAGATTTTTGAATAATTATATGCAATATTCCGCGCAAAATGAGTGGAATTCCATGAATAATTCAAGAAAATCAAAAAACATTTTAGAATTTTCCCAAGAAATATTAATGGCCAGATTTCATGAATATTTCAATAAATATTCCGGCGGAAGATTTTGATAATTATATGCATATTCGCGTAAAATGAGTGGCAATTCCATGAATAATTCAAGGAATATAACCAGAAAAAATTTAGAATTTTCCAAGAAATATTGATGAAACGATTCCATGAAAATTTCAGTAAATCTTTCAGTGAAAGATTTTAGAAATAATTCTGTGCAATATTCCGCGTAAAATGAGTGAAAATTCCATGAATAATTCAAGAAATATCAAAAAACATTTTAGAATTTTCCAAGAAAATATTAATGGCAGATTTCATGAAAATTTCAATAAATATTCCGGCGGAAGATTTTTGATATAATTCTGTGCAATATTCCGCGCAAAATGAGTGGAAAATTCCATGAATAATTCAAGAAATATCAAAAAAACATTTTAGAATTTTCCAAGAAATATTAATGCCAGATTCATGAATATTTCAATAAATATTCCGGCGGAAGATTTTGATAATTATATGCAATATTCCGCGTAAAATGAGTGGCCAATTCCATGAATAATTCAAGAATATAACAAAAAAATTTAGAATTTTCCAAGAAATATTGATGAAAGATTCATGAAATTTCAGTAAATCTTTCAGTGAAAGATTTAGAAATAATTCTGTGCAATATTCCGCGTAAAATGAGTGAAAATTCCATGAATAATTCAAGAAATATCAAAAACACATTTTAGAATTTTCCAAGAAATATTAATGTCAGATTTCATGAATATTTCAATAAATATTCCGGCGGTAGATTTCTTTAATAATTCTATGCAATATTCCGCGCAATATGAGTAGAAGGTTCCATGAATAATTCAAGAAATATCAAAAAAAACATTTTAGAATTTTCCAAGAAAATATTAATGGCAGATTTCATGAATATTTCAATAAATATTCCGGCGGAAGATTTTTGAATAATTCTATGCAATATTCCGCGCAATATGAGTGGAAGTTCCATGAATAATTCAAGAAATATCAAAAAACATTTTAGAATTTTCCAAGAAATATTAATGCCAGATTTCATGAATATTTCAATAAATATTCCGGCGGAAGATTTTTGAATAATTATATGCAATATTCGCGTAAAATGAGTGGCAAATTCCATGAAAAATTCAAGGAATATAACAGAAAAAATTTAGAATTTTCCAAGAAATATTGATGAACGATTCCATAAAATTTCAGTAAATCTTTCAGTGAAAGATTTTAAAATAATTCTGTGCAATATTCCGCGTAAAATGAGTGGAAAATTCCATGAATAATTCAAGAAATACAAAAAACATTTAAGAATTTTCCAAGAAATATTATGCAGGATTCCATGAATATTTCAATAAATATTTCGCGTGAAGATTTTAGAATAATTCTATGCAATATTCCGCGCATATGAGTGGAAGTTCCATGAATAATTCAAGAAATATCAAAAAACATTTATAGAATTTTCCAAGAAATATTAATGCAGATTTCATGAATATTTCAATAAATATTCGGCGGAAGATTTTTGATAAATTCTATGCAATATTCCGCGTAAATGAGTGGAATTCCATGAATATTCAAGGAATATCAAAAAAAATTTTAGAATTTTCCAAGAAATATTGATGAAGATTCCATAAAATTTCAGTAAATCTTTCAGTGAAGATTTAGAAATAATTCTTGCATATTCCGCGTAAATGAGTGGAAATTCCATGAATAATTCAGAAATATCAAAAAAACATTTTAGAATTTTCAAGAAATATTAATGGCAGATTTCATGAAATTTCAATAAATATTCCGGCGGAAGATTTTTGATATAATTCTGTGCAATATTCCGCGCCCAAAATGAGTGGAAAATTCCATGAATAATTCAAGAACATCAAAAAACATTTTAGAATTTTCCAAGAAATATTAATGCAGATTTCATGAATATTTCAATAAATATTCCGGCGGAGATTTTGATAATTTATGCAATATTCCGCGTAAATGAGTGGCAATTCCATGAATAATTCAAGAATATAACAGAAAAAATTTAGAATTTTCCAAGAAATATTGTGAACAGATTCATGAAAATTTCAGTAAATCTTTCAGTGAAAGATTTGTGAAATAATTCTGTGCAATATTCGCGTAAAATGAGTGGAAATTCATGAATAATTCAAGAAATATCAAAAAAACATTTTAGAATTTCAAGAAATATTAATGGCAGATTCATGAATATTTCAATAATATTCCGCGGTAGATTTCTTTAATAATTATGCAATATTCGCGAAATGAGTGGAATTCCATGAATATTCAAAAATACAAAAAAAATTTAGAATTTTCCAAGAAATATTATGGAAGATTTCATGAAAATTTCCAGTAAATCTTTCAGTGAAGATTTAGAAATCAATTCTATGCAAGGTATTCGTAAATATGAAGTGTAGAATTTCCAGATGAAAATTCCAGAAATATCAAAAAAAACATTTTAGAATTTTCCAATGAAATATTAATGCCAGATTTCATGAATATTTCAATAAATTATTCCGGCGGAAGATTTTTGAATAATTATATGCAATATTCGCGCTAAAATGAGTGAAATTCCATGAATAATTCAAGAAATATCAAAAAACATTTTTTAGAATTTTCCAAGAAATATTAATGCAGATTCATGAATATTTCAATAAATATTCGCGGAAGATTTTTGAATAATTCTATGCAATATTCCGCGCCAAAATGAGTGGAAAGATTCCATGAATAATTCAAGAAACATCAAAAAACATTTTTAGAATTTTCCAAGAAATATTAATGCCAGATTTCATGAATATTTCAATAAATATTCCGGCGGAAGATTTTTGATAATTATATGCAATATTCCGCGTAAAATGAGTGGAAATTCCATGAATAATTCAAGGAATATAACAAAAAAATTTAGAATTTTCCAAGAAATATTAATGAACGATTCATGAAAATTTCAATAAATCTTTCGGTGAAAGATTTAGAAATAATTCTGTGCAATATTCCGCGTAAAATGAGTGTAAATTCCATGAATAATTCAAGAAATATCAAAAAAACATTTTAGAATTTTCCAAGAAATATTAATGCAGATTCATGAATATTTCAATAAATATTTCGGCGGAAGATTTTTTAATAATTCTATGCAATATTCCGCGCAAAATGAGTGGAAGGTTCCATGAATAATTCAAGAAATATCAAAAAAACATTTTAGAATTTTCCAAGAAATATTAATGGCAGATTCATGAATATTTCAATAAATATTCCGGCGGAAGATTTTTGATAATTATATGCAATATTCCGCGTAAAATGAGTGGCCAATTCCATGAATAATTCAGGATATAACAGAAAAAATTTTAGAATTTTCCAAGAAAATTGATGAACGATTCATGAAAATTCAGTAAATCTTTCAGTGAAAGATTTTAGAAATAATTCTGTGCAATATTCCGCGTAAAATGAGTGGAAATTTCCATGAATAATTCAAGAAATATCAAAAAAACATTTAAGAATTTTCCAAGAAATATTAATGGCAGATTCCATGAATATTTCAATAAATATTTCGGCGGTAGATTTCTTTAATAATTCTATGCAATATTCCGCGCAATATGAGTGGAAGGTTCCATGAATAATTCAAGGATATAACAAAAAAAATTTAGAATTTTCCAAGAAATATTGATGAAGATTCCATGAATATTTCAATAAATATTCGCGTGAAAGATTTTAGAAATAATTCTGTGCAATATTCCGCGCAATATGAGTGGAAGATTCCATGAATAATTCAAGAAATATCAAAAAAACATTTTAGAATTTTTCAAAAATATTAATGGCAGATTCCATGAATATTTCAATAAATATTCATTCATGGTTCTTTCACTCATTTTGCCGCGAATATAGCAATAATTTCAAAATCTTCACTGAAAGATTTACTGAAATCTTTGATGGAATCTTTCATCAATAATATTTGGAAAAATTCTAAATTATTTCTGTTATATTCTCCTTGAATTATACCATGGAATACTGACACACACTACCACACTGCCTGTTAAAATATTTATTGAAATACTCATGAAATTCGCTTCATTCAATATTTCTGGAAAATTCTAAAAAAATGCTTTTTGATATTTCTGAATTATTCATGGAACCTTCCACCTCATTGCGCGGGAATATTGCATGGAATTGTTAAATAAATTCAATGCCGGAATATTTATTGAAATATTACTCATGGAATCTTCGCCATTACTATTTGAAATTCTAAAATGTTTTTTGATATTTCTTGAATTATTCATGGAATCTTCTCCACTCATATTGCGCGGAATATGCCGAATAGAATTATTTCTAAAATCTTCACCGAAAAGATTTTACCGAAATATTCGAATCGTTCATCAATATTTCTTGAAAATTACAATTTTTCTGTATTCTTTGAATTATTCATGAACCTTCCAATCATATTAAAGGAATACGTATTGTAGAATTCATTAAAGAAATTCACCGTCGAAATATTTATTGAAATATTCATGGAATCTGCCATTAATACTTTGAAAATTTAAAATGTTTTTTGGTATTTCTGAATTATTCATGGAAATTTACACTCATTTTACGCCGAATATTGCACAGAATTATTTCTACAATCTTCACTGAAAGATTTACTGAAATTTTCACAGAATCGTTCATCAATATTTTGAAAATTCTTAAATTTTTTCTGTTATATTCTGAATTATTCATGGAATCTCGGCCACCATTTCCACGCGAATATTGCATACAATCAAAAATCTCCGCCGGAATATTTATTGGAGCCATGAAATCTTCGGCATTAATATTCTGGAAAATTTAAATGTTTTTGATGTTTCTGACTATTCATGGAATTTTCCACCATTTTGCGCGGAATATTGCATATAATTATTTCAAAAATCTTCCGTCGGAATATTTATTGAAATAGACCATGAAATCTGGCATTAATATTTTGAAAATTTAAAATGTTTTGATGTTTCTTGAATTATTCATGGAATTTTCCACTCATTTTGCGCGGAATATTGCACAGAATTATATCAAAATCTTCCGTCGGAATATTTATTGAAATATTCATGAAATCTGCCATTAATATTTCTTGGAAAATTTAAAATGCTTTTTGATACTTCTTGAATTATTCATGGAACCTTCCACCATACAAAGGAATACAGTGCATGGAATTATTAAATAAATCTACCAAGGCCGGAATATATTTATTGAAATATTCATGGAATCTGCTATTCAATAATATTTGAAAAAATTCTTAAATGTTTTTTGATATTTCTGAATTATTCATGGAATCTTCCACTCATATTAAAAGCGGAATATTGAACAGAATTATTTCTAAAATCTTCAATCGTGAAAGATTTACCGAAATATTCATGGAATCGTTCATCAATATTTCTTGAAAATTATAAATTTTTTCTGTTATATTCCTTGAATTATTCATGGAACCTTCCACTCATATTGCGCGGAATATTGCATAGAATTATTAAAAGAAATCTACCGCCGAATATTTATTGAAATATATCTTCATGGAATTGCCATTAATATTTCAAAGAAATTCTAAATGTTTTTTGATATTTCTTGAATTATTCATGGAAATTTACACTCATTTTAATAAAGCGTGAATATTGCAGAATTATTTCTACAATCTTCACTGAAAGATTTACCGAAATTTTCACACAGAATCGTTCATCAATATTTCTTTGAAAATTCTAAATTTCTGTTATATTCTTGAATTATTCATGAATTGGCCACTCATTTTACGCAAAATATCAAAATCAGTTTGAATATTTATTGAAATATTCATGAAACTGGCATTAATATTTGTTGGTAAAATTTAAAATGTTTTTTGATGTTTCGAATTATTCATGGAATTTTCCACTCATTTTAAAAGCGGAATATACTGTGATATAATTATTTCAAAAATCTTCCGCCGGAATATTTCATTGAAATATTCATGAAATCCGCCAATAATATTTTTGAAAAATTCTAAATGTGTTTTTGATACTTTCGAATTATTCATAGAATTTTCAAATCATTTTACGCGGAATATTGCATAGAATTATTAAAGAACGCTACCGTCGGAATATTTATTGAAATATTCATGGAATCTTCGCTATTCAATATTTCTTTGAAAATTTAAAATGTTTTGATATTTGATTTGTCTAAGGAACCTTCTACTCATATTGCGCGGAATATTGTGCATAGAATTATTAAAGAAATCTAATGTCGGAATATTTATTGAAATATTCATGAAATCTGACATTACATACTTCCTCTTTGAAAATTCTAAAAATGTTTTTGATATTTTGAATTATTCATGGAACCTTCCACTCATACGCCGAATATTGCATAGAATTATTAAAGAAATCTACCGCCGAATATTTATTGAAATATTCATGGAATCTGCCATTAATATATTTTTGGAAAAAATTTTAAATGTGTTTTCTAGATATTTCTTTTGAATTATTCGTTTGAATTTTCCACTCATTTTACGCAAGCGGAATATGCATAGAATTATTAAAGAAATTTACCGCTGAATATTTATTGAAAATATTCATGGAATCTTCGCCATTAATATTCCAGCGCGAATATTGCACAGAATTATATCAAAAAATCTTCCGCCGAATATTTATTGAAATATTCATGAAATCTGCCATTACTATTTCTTTGAAAAATTTAAATGCTTTTTGATATTTCTGAATTAGTTCATGAACCTTCCACTCATATTGCGCGGAATATTGCATAGAATGATTAAAGAAACCTATCGCCGAAATATTTATTGAAATATTCATGGAATCTGTCATTAATATTTTGAAATTTAAAATGTTTTTGATATTTGAATTTTGAAATTTACATCATTTTTACGCGGAATAAAATAGTAATTATTTCTACAATCTTCACCGAAAGATTTACTGAAATTCTCATAGAATCGTTCATCATCATTTCTTTGAAAATTCTTAAATTTTTTCTGTTATATTCCTGAATTTTCATGGAATTTGCCACTCATTTCCAGCGGAATATTGCATATAATTATATCAAAAAATCTTCCGCCGGAATATTCTATTGAAATAGTTCAGCGAAATCTTCGTGGCATTTCTTTTGAAAATTCTTAAAATGTTTTTTGATGTTTCTGAATTAGCTTTCATGGAATTTTCCACTCATTTTGCGCGGAATATGCCGTAGATATAATTATTTCAAAATCTTCCGCCGGAATATTTATTGAAATATTCATGAAATCTGCCATTAATATTTTTTGAAAAATTTTAAATGTGTTTTTTGATATTTCTTGAATTAGTTCATGGAATTTTCAACTCATTTTACGCGGGAATATTGCATATAATTATCAAAAATCTTCCGCCGGAATATTTATTGAAATATTCATGCATTTCCACTCATATTGCGCGGAATAGTTGCATAGAATTACTCAAAGAAATCTACCGCCGGAATATTTATTGAAATGTTCAGCGGAATTCGTCATTAATATTTTTGAAAAATTCTTAAATGTGTTTTGATATTTCTTTTGAATTATTCGTTGAATTTTCAACTCATCGAAAGATTTACTGAAATTCTCATGAATCGATTTCTTGGAAAATTCTAAAATGTTTTTTTGATATTTCTTGAATTATTCATGGAATTTTCCACTCATTTACGCGGAATATTGCACAGAATTATTTCTAAAAATCTTTCACTGAAAGATTTACTGAAATTTTGATGGAATCTTTCATCAATATTTCTTGAAAATTCTAAATTGTTTCTGTTATATTCCTTGAATTATTCATGGAATTTCACTCATTTTACGCGGAATATTGCATAGAATTATTTCTAAAATCTTTCGCCGGAATATTTATTGAAATATTCATGAAATCTGGCATTAATATTTCTTGGAAAATTCTAAAAGTTTTTTTGATATTTTCTTGAATTATTCATGGAACCTTCCACTCATTTTGCGCGGAATATTGCATAGAATATTAAAAAATCTTCCGCCGGAATATTTATTGAAATATTCATGAATCTGCCATTAATATTTCTTGGAAAATTCTAAAATGTTTTTTTGATATTTCTTGATTATTCATGGAACCTTCTACTCATTTATTGCGCGAATATTGCATAGAATTATAAAAAAATCTACCGCCGAAATATTTATTGAAATATTCATGGAATCTGCCATTAATATTTTTTGGAAAATTCTAAAATGTTTTTGATATTTCTTGAATTATTCATGGAATTTTCCACTCATTTTACGCGGAATATTGCATAGAATTATTTCTAAAATCTTTCACCGAAATATTTACTGAAATTTTCATGAAATCTTCATTAATATTTCTTGGAAAATTCTAAATTTTTTTTTATATTCTTGAATTATTCATGGAATTTCCACTCATTTACGCGGAATATTGCATAGAATTATCAAAAATCTTCCGCCGAATATTTATTGAAATATTCATGAAATCTGGCATTAATATTTCTTGGAAAATTCTAAAATGTTTTTTGATATTTCTTGAATTATTCATGGAATTTCCACTCATTTGCGCGGAATATTGCATAGAATTATTTCAAAAATCTTCCGCCGGAATATTTATTGAAATATTCATGAAATCTGCCATTAATATTTTCTTGGAAAATTCTAAATGTTTTTTGATATTTCTTGAATATTCATGGAATTTTCCACTCATTTTACGCGGAATATTGCATAGAATTATTTCAAAAATCTCCGCCGGAATATTTATTGAAATATCATGAAATCTGCTATTAATATTTCTTGGAAAATCTAAAATGTTTTTTTGATATTTCTTGAATTATTCATGGAACCTTCCACTCATATTGCGCGGAATATTGCATAGAATTATTAAAGAAATCTACCGCCGAAATATTTATTGAAATATTCATGGAATCTGCCATTAATATTTCTTGGAAAATTCTAAAATGTTTTTTTGATATTTCTTGAATTATTCATGGAAATTTACACTCATTTTACGCGGAATATTGCACAGAATTATTTCTACAATCTTTCACTGAAAGATTTACTGAAATTTTCATAGAATCGTTCATCAATATTTCTTGGAAAATTCTAAATTTTTCTGTTATATTCCTTGAATTATTCATGGAATTGGCCACTCATTTTACGCGGAATATTGCATATAATTATCAAAAATCTTCCGCCGGAATATTTATTGAAATATTCATGAAATCTGGCCATTAATATTTCTTGGAAAATTCTAAAATGTTTTTTGATGTTTCTTGAATTATTCATGGAATTTTCCACTCATTTTGCGCGGAATATTGCACAGAATTATATCAAAAATCTTCCGCCGGAATATTTATTGAAATATTCAATAAATCTGGCATTAATATTTCTTGGAAAATTCTAAAATGTTTTTTGATATTTCTTGAATTATTCATGGAACCTTCCACTCATATGCGCGGAATATTGCATAGAATTATTAAAGAAATCTACCGCCGGAATATTTATTGAAATATTCATGGAAATCTGCATTAATATTTATTGGAAAATTCTAAATGTTTTTTGATATTTCTTGAATTATTCATGGAATTTCACTCATTTTACGCGGAATATTGCACAGAATTATTTCTAAATCTTTCACTGAAAGATTTACTGAAATTTTGATGGAATCTTCATCAATATTTCTTGGAAAATTCTAAATTTTTTCTGTTATATTCCTTGAATTATTCATGGAATTGGCCACTCATTTTACGCGGAATATTGCATATAATTATCAAAAATCTTCCGCCGGAATATTTATTGAAATATTCATGAAATCTGGCATTAATATTTCTTGGAAAATTCTAAAATGTTTTTTTGATTTTCTTGAATTATTCATGGAATTTCCACTCATTTTGCGCGGAATATTGCACAGAATTATATCAAAAATCTTCCGCCGGAATATTTATTGAAATTTTCATGGAATCTGCCATTAATATTTCTTGGAAAATTCTAAAATGTTTTTTTGATATTTCTTGAATTATTCATGGAATTTCCACTCATTTTACGCGGAATATAGCACAGAATTATTTCTAAAATCTTTCACTGAAAGATTTACTGAAATTTGATGGAATCTTCATCAATATTTCTTGGAAAATTCTAAATTTTTCTGTTATATTCCTTGAATTATTCATGGAATTTCCACTCATTTTACGCGGAATATTGCATAGAATTATTCAAAATCTTCCCCGGAATATTTATTGAAATATTCATGAAATCTGCATTAATATTTCTTGGAAAATTCTAAAATGTTTTTTTGATATTTCTTGATTTATTCATGGAACCTTCACTCATATTGCGCGGAATATTGCATAGAATTATTAAAAATCTACCGCCGGAATATTTATTGAAATATTCATGGAATCTGCCATTAATATTTCTTGGAAAATTCTAAAATGTTTTTTGATATTTCTTGATTATTCATGGAACCTCTACTCATATTGCGCGGAATATTGCATAGAATTATAAAGAAATCTACCGCCGAAATATTTATTGAAATGTTCATGGAATCTGCCATTAATATTTTTGAAAAATTCTTAAATGTTTTTTTGATATTTCTTGAATTATTCATGGAATTTCCACTCATTTTACGCGGAATATTGCACAGAATTATTTCTACAATCTTTCACTGAAAGATTTACTGAAATTTTCATAGAATCGTTCATCAATATTTCTTGGAAAATTCTAAAATTTTTCTGTTATATTCCTTGAATTATTCATGGAATTGGCCACTCATTTTACGCGGAATATTGCATATAATTATCAAAAATCTTCCGCCGGAATATTTATTGAAATATTCATGAAATCTGGCATTAATATTTCTTGGAAAATTCTAAAATGTTTTTTTGATATTTCTTGAATTATTCATGGAATTTTCCACTCATTTTGCGCGGAATATTGCATAAATTATTCAAAAATCTTCCGCCGGAATATTTATTGAAATATTCATGAAATCTGCCATTAATATTTTTGAAAAATTCTTAAATGTGTTTTTGATATTTCTTGAATTATTCATGGAATTTTCAACTCATTTTACGCGGAATATTGCATATAATTATTTCAAAAATCTTCCGCCGGAATATTTATTGAAATATTCATGAAATCTGCTATTAATATTTCTTGGAAAATTCTAAAATGTTTTTTTGATATTTCTTGAATTATTCATGGAACCTTCCACTCATATTGCGCGGAATATTGCATAGAATATTAAAGAAATCTACCGCCGAATATTTATTGAAATATTCATGGAATCTGCCATTAATATTTCTTGGAAAATTCTAAAATGTTTTTTTGATATTTCTTGAATTATTCATGGAATTTCACTCATTTTACGCGGAATATTGCACAGAATTATTTCTACAATCTTTCACTGAAAGATTTACTGAAATTTTCATAGAATCGTTCATCAATATTTCTTGGAAAATTCTAAATTTTTTCTGTTATATTCCTTGAATTATTCATGGAATTGGCCACTCATTTTACGCGGAATATTGCATATAATTATCAAAAATCTTCCGCCGGAATATTTATTGAAATATTCATGAAATCTGGCATTAATATTTCTTGGAAAATTCTAAAATGTTTTTTGATGTTTCTTGAATTATTCATGGAATTTTCCACTCATTTTGCGCGGAATATTGCACAGAATTATATCAAAAATCTTCCGCCGGAATATTTATTGAAATTTTCATGAAATCTGCCATTAATATTTCTTGGAAAATTCTAAAATGCTTTTTTGATATTTCTTGAATTATTCATGGAATTTCCACTCATTTTACGCGGAATATGCACAGAATTATTCTAAAATCTTTCACTGAAAGATTTACTGAAATTTCATGGAATCTTCATCAATATTTCTTGGAAAATTCTAAATTTTTTGTTATATTCTTGAATTATTCATGGAATTTCCACTCATTTACGCGGAATATAGCACAGAATTATTTCTAAAATCTTTCACTGAAAGATTTACTGAAATTTTGATGGAATCGTTCATCAATATTTCTTGGAAAATTCTAAATTTTTTCTGTTATATTCCTTGAATTATTCATGGAACCTTCCACTCATATTGCGCGGAATATTGCATAGAATTATTAAAGAAATCTACCGCCGAAATATTTATTGAAATATTCATGGAATCTGCCATTAATATTTCTTGGAAAATTCTAAAATGTTTTTTTGATATTTCTTGAATTATTCATGGAAATTTACACTCATTTTACGCGGAATATTGCACAGAATTATTTCTACAATCTTTCACTGAAAGATTTACTGAAATTTTCATAGAATCGTTCATCAATATTTCTTGGAAAATTCTAAATTTTTTCTGTTATATTCCTTGAATTATTCATGGAATTGGCCACTCATTTTACGCGGAATATTGCATATAATTATCAAAAATCTTCCGCCGGAATATTTATTGAAATATTCATGAAATCTGGCATTAATATTTCTTGGAAAATTCTAAAATGTTTTTTGATGTTTCTTGAATTATTCATGGAATTTTCCACTCATTTTGCGCGGAATATTGCATATAATTATTTCAAAAATCTTCCGCCGGAATATTTATTGAAATATTCGTGAAATCTGCCATTAATATTTTTTGAAAAATTCTTAAATGTGTTTTTGATATTTCTTGAATTATTCATGGAATTTTCAACTCATTTTACGCGGAATATTGCATAGAATTATTAAAGAAATCTACCGCCGGAATATTTATGGAAATATTCATGGAATCTGCCATTAATATTTCTTGGAAAATTCTAAAATGTTTTTTTGATATTTCTTGAATTATTCATGGAACCTTCCACTCATATTGCGCGGAATATTGCATAGAATGATTAAAGAAATCTACCGCCGAAATATTTATTGAAATATTCATGGAATCTGCCATTAATATTTCTTGGAAAATTCTAAAATGTTTTTTTGATATTTCTTGAATTATTCATGGAAATTTACACTCATTTTACGCGGAATATTGCACAGAATTATTTCTACAATCTTTCACTGAAAGATTTACTGAAATTTTCATAGAATCGTTCATCAATATTTCTTGGAAAATTCTAAATTTTTTCTGTTATATTCCTTGAATTATTCATGGAATTGGCCACTCATTTTACGCGGAATATTGCATATAATTATAAAAAATCTTCCGCCGGAATATTTATTGAAATATTCATGAAATCTGGCATTAATATTTCTTGGAAAATTCTAAAATGTTTTTTGATGTTTCTTGAATTATTCATGGAATTTTCCACTCATTTTGCGCGGAATATTGCACAGAATTATATCAAAAATCTTCCGCCGGAATATTTATTGAAATATTCATGAAATCTGCCATTAATATTTCTTGGAAAATTCTAAAATGCTTTTTTGATATTTCTTGAATTATTCATGGAACCTTCCACTCATATTGCGCGGAATATTGCATGGAATTATTAAATAAATCTACCGCCGGAATATTTATTGAAATATTCATGGAATCTGCCATTAATATTATTTGAAAAATTCTTAAATGTTTTTTTGATATTTCTTGAATTATTCATGGAATCTTCCACTCATATTGCGCGGAATATTGAACAGAATTATTTCTAAAATCTTTCACCGAAAGATTTACTGAAATATTCATGGAATCGTTCATCAATATTTCTTGGAAAATTATAAATTTTTTCTGTTATATTCCTTGAATTATTCATGGAACCTTCCACTCATATTGCGCGGAATATTGCATAGAATTATTAAAGAAATCTACCGCCGAAATATTTATTGAAATATTCATGGAATCTGCCATTAATATTTCTTGGAAAATTCTTAAATGTGTTTTTGATATTTCTTGAATTATTCATGGAACCTTCCACTCATTTTACGCGGAATATTGCATATAATTATTTCAAAATCTTCCGCCGGAATATTTATTGAAATATTCATGAAATCTGCCATTAATATTTCTTGGAAAATTCTAAAATGTTTTTTTGATATTTCTTGAATTATTCATGGAACCTTCCACTCATATTGCGCGGAATATTGCATAGAATTATTAAAGAAATCTACCGCCGAAATATTTATTGAAATATTCATGGAATCTGCTATTAATATTTCTTGGAAAATTCTAAAATGTTTTTTTGATATTTCTTGAATTATTCATGGAAATTTACACTCATTTTACGCGGAATATTGCATATAATTATCAAAAATCTTCCGCCGGAATATTTATTGAAATATTCATGAAATCTGGCATTAATATTTCTTGGAAAATTCTAAAATGTTTTTTGATGTTTCTTGAATTATTCATGGAATTTTCCACTCATTTTGCGCGGAATATTGCATATAATTATTTCAAAAATCTTCCGCCGGAATATTTATTGAAATATTCATGAAATCTGCCATTAATATTTTTTGAAAAATTCTTAAATGTGTTTTTGATATTTCTTGAATTATTCATGGAATTTTCAACTCATTTTACGCGGAATATTGCATATAATTATTTCAAAAATCTTCCGCCGGAATATTTATTGAAATATTCATGAAATCTGCTATTAATATTTCTTGGAAAATTCTAAAATGTTTTTTTGATATTTCTTGAATTATTCATGGAACCTTCCACTCATATTGCGCGGAATATTGCATAGAATGATTAAAGAAATCTACCGCCGAAATATTTATTGAAATATTCATGGAATCTGCCATTAATATTTCTTGGAAAATTCTAAAATGTTTTTTTGATATTTCTTGAATTATTCATGGAAATTTACACTCATTTTACGCGGAATATTGCACAGAATTATTTCTACAATCTTTCACTGAAAGATTTACTGAAATTTTCATAGAATCGTTCATCAATATTTCTTGGAAAATTCTAAATTTTTTCTGTTATATTCCTTGAATTATTCATGGAATTGGCCACTCATTTTACGCGGAATATTGCATATAATTATCAAAAATCTTCCGCCGGAATATTTATTGAAATATTCATGAAATCTGGCATTAATATTTCTTGGAAAATTCTAAAATGTTTTTTGATGTTTCTTGAATTATTCATGGAATTTTCCACTCATTTTGCGCGGAATATTGCACAGAATTATATCAAAAATCTTCCGCCGGAATATTTATTGAAATATTCATGAAATCTGCCATTAATATTTCTTGGAAAATTCTAAAATGCTTTTTTGATATTTCTTGAATTATTCATGGAACCTTCCACTCATATTGCGCGGAATATTGCATGGAATTATTAAATAAATCTACCGCCGGAATATTTATTGAAATATTCATGGAATCTGCCATTAATATTATTTGAAAAATTCTTAAATGTTTTTTTGATATTTCTTGAATTATTCATGGAATCTTCCACTCATATTGCGCGGAATATTGAACAGAATTATTTCTAAAATCTTTCACCGAAAGATTTACTGAAATATTCATGGAATCGTTCATCAATATTTCTTGGAAAATTATAAATTTTTTCTGTTATATTCCTTGAATTATTCATGGAACCTTCCACTCATATTGCGCGGAATATTGCATAGAATTATTAAAGAAATCTACCGCCGAAATATTTATTGAAATATTCATGGAATCTGCCATTAATATTTCTTGGAAAATTCTTAAATGTGTTTTTGATATTTCTTGAATTATTCATGGAACCTTCCACTCATTTTACGCGGAATATTGCATATAATTATTTCAAAAATCTTCCGCCGGAATATTTATTGAAATATTCATGAAATCTGCCATTAATATTTCTTGGAAAATTCTAAAATGTTTTTTTGATATTTCTTGAATTATTCATGGAACCTTCCACTCATATTGCGCGGAATATTGCATAGAATTATTAAAGAAATCTACCGCCGAAATATTTATTGAAATATTCATGGAATCTGCTATTAATATTTCTTGGAAAATTCTAAAATGTTTTTTTGATATTTCTTGAATTATTCATGGAATTTTCCACTCATTTTGCGCGGAATATTGCATATAATTATTTCAAAAATCTTCCGCCGGAATATTTATTGAAATATTCATGAAATCTGCCATTAATATTTTTTGAAAAATTCTTAAATGTGTTTTTGATATTTCTTGAATTATTCATGGAATTTTCAACTCATTTTACGCGGAATATTGCATATAATTATTTCAAAAATCTTCCGCCGGAATATTTATTGAAATATTCATGAAATCTGCTATTAATATTTCTTGGAAAATTCTAAAATGTTTTTTTGATATTTCTTGAATTATTCATGGAACCTTCCACTCATATTGCGCGGAATATTGCATAGAATGATTAAAGAAATCTACCGCCGAAATATTTATTGAAATATTCATGGAATCTGCCATTAATATTTCTTGGAAAATTCTAAAATGTTTTTTTGATATTTCTTGAATTATTCATGGAAATTTACACTCATTTTACGCGGAATATTGCACAGAATTATTTCTACAATCTTTCACTGAAAGATTTACTGAAATTTTCATAGAATCGTTCATCAATATTTCTTGGAAAATTCTAAATTTTTTCTGTTATATTCCTTGAATTATTCATGGAATTGGCCACTCATTTTACGCGGAATATTGCATATAATTATCAAAAATCTTCCGCCGGAATATTTATTGAAATATTCATGAAATCTGGCATTAATATTTCTTGGAAAATTCTAAAATGTTTTTTGATGTTTCTTGAATTATTCATGGAATTTTCCACTCATTTTGCGCGGAATATTGCACAGAATTATATCAAAAATCTTCCGCCGGAATATTTATTGAAATATTCATGAAATCTGCCATTAATATTTCTTGGAAAATTCTAAAATGCTTTTTTGATATTTCTTGAATTATTCATGGAACCTTCCACTCATATTGCGCGGAATATTGCATGGAATTATTAAATAAATCTACCGCCGGAATATTTATTGAAATATTCATGGAATCTGCCATTAATATTATTTGAAAAATTCTTAAATGTTTTTTTGATATTTCTTGAATTATTCATGGAATCTTCCACTCATATTGCGCGGAATATTGAACAGAATTATTTCTAAAATCTTTCACCGAAAGATTTACTGAAATATTCATGGAATCGTTCATCAATATTTCTTGGAAAATTATAAATTTTTTCTGTTATATTCCTTGAATTATTCATGGAACCTTCCACTCATATTGCGCGGAATATTGCATAGAATTATTAAAGAAATCTACCGCCGAAATATTTATTGAAATATTCATGGAATCTGCCATTAATATTTCTTGGAAAATTCTTAAATGTGTTTTTGATATTTCTTGAATTATTCATGGAACCTTCCACTCATTTTACGCGGAATATTGCATATAATTATTTCAAAAATCTTCCGCCGGAATATTTATTGAAATATTCATGAAATCTGCCATTAATATTTCTTGGAAAATTCTAAAATGTTTTTTTGATATTTCTTGAATTATTCATGGAACCTTCCACTCATATTGCGCGGAATATTGCATAGAATTATTAAAGAAATCTACCGCCGAAATATTTATTGAAATATTCATGGAATCTGCTATTAATATTTCTTGGAAAATTCTAAAATGTTTTTTTGATATTTCTTGAATTATTCATGGAAATTTACACTCATTTTACGCGGAATATTGCATATAATTATCAAAAATCTTCCGCCGGAATATTTATTGAAATATTCATGAAATCTGGCATTAATATTTCTTGGAAAATTCTAAAATGTTTTTTGATGTTTCTTGAATTATTCATGGAATTTTCCACTCATTTTGCGCGGAATATTGCATATAATTATTTCAAAAATCTTCCGCCGGAATATTTATTGAAATATTCATGAAATCTGCCATTAATATTTTTTGAAAAATTCTTAAATGTGTTTTTGATATTTCTTGAATTATTCATGGAATTTTCAACTCATTTTACGCGGAATATTGCATATAATTATTTCAAAAATCTTCCGCCGGAATATTTATTGAAATATTCATGAAATCTGCTATTAATATTTCTTGGAAAATTCTAAAATGTTTTTTTGATATTTCTTGAATTATTCATGGAACCTTCCACTCATATTGCGCGGAATATTGCATAGAATGATTAAAGAAATCTACCGCCGAAATATTTATTGAAATATTCATGGAATCTGCCATTAATATTTCTTGGAAAATTCTAAAATGTTTTTTTGATATTTCTTGAATTATTCATGGAAATTTACACTCATTTTACGCGGAATATTGCACAGAATTATTTCTACAATCTTTCACTGAAAGATTTACTGAAATTTTCATAGAATCGTTCATCAATATTTCTTGGAAAATTCTAAATTTTTTCTGTTATATTCCTTGAATTATTCATGGAATTGGCCACTCATTTTACGCGGAATATTGCATATAATTATCAAAAATCTTCCGCCGGAATATTTATTGAAATATTCATGAAATCTGGCATTAATATTTCTTGGAAACTTCTAAAATGTTTTTTGATGTTTCTTGAATTATTCATGGAATTTTCCACTCATTTTGCGCGGAATATTGCACAGAATTATATCAAAAATCTTCCGCCGGAATATTTATTGAAATATTCATGAAATCTGCCATTAATATTTCTTGGAAAATTCTAAAATGCTTTTTTGATATTTCTTGAATTATTCATGGAACCTTCCACTCATATTGCGCGGAATATTGCATAGAATTATTAAAGAAATCTACCGCCGGAATATTTATTGAAATATTCATGAAATCTGGCATTAATATTTATTGGAAAATTCTAAAATGTTTTTTTGATATTTCTTGAATTATTCATGGAAATTTACACTCATTTTACGCGGAATATTGCACAGAATTATTTCTAAAATCTTTCACTGAAAGATTTACTGAAATTTTGATGGAATCTTTCATCAATATTTCTTGGAAAATTCTAAATTTTTTCTGTTATATTCCTTGAATTATTCATGGAATTGGCCACTCATTTTACGCGGAATATTGCATATAATTATCAAAAATCTTCCGCCGGAATATTTATTGAAATATTCATGAAATCTGGCATTAATATTTCTTGGAAAATTCTAAAATGTTTTTTGATGTTTCTTGAATTATTCATGGAATTTTCCACTCATTTTGCGCGGAATATTGCACAGAATTATATCAAAAATCTTCCGCCGGAATATTTATTGAAATTTTCATGAAATCTGCCATTAATATTTCTTGGAAAATTCTAAAATGCTTTTTTGATATTTCTTGAATTATTCATGGAATTTTCCACTCATTTTACGCGGAATATAGCACAGAATTATTTCTAAAATCTTTCACTGAAAGATTTACTGAAATTTTGATGGAATCTTTCATCAATATTTCTTGGAAAATTCTAAATTATTTCTGTTATATTCCTTGAATTATTCATGGAATTTTCCACTCATTTTACGCGGAATATTGCATAGAATTATTTCTAAAATCTTTCACCGGAATATTTATTGAAATATTCATGAAATCTGGCATTAATATTTCTTGGAAAATTCTAAAATGTTTTTTTGATATTTCTTGATTTATTCATGGAACCTTCTACTCATAATGCGCGGAATATTGCATAGAATTATTAAAGAAATCTACCGCCGGAATATTTATTGAAATATTCATGGAATCTGCCATTAATATTTCTTGGAAAATTCTAAAATGTTTTTTTGATATTTCTTGATTTATTCATGGAACCCTCTACTCATATTGCGCGGAATATTGCATAGAATTATAAAAGAAATCTACCGCCGAAATATTTATTGAAATGTTCATGGAATCTGCCATTAATATTTTTTGAAAAATTCTTAAATGTTTTTTTGATATTTCTTGAATTATTCATGGAATTTTCCACTCATTTTACGCGGAATATTGCACAGAATTATTTCTACAATCTTTCACTGAAAGATTTACTGAAATTTTCATAGAATCGTTCATCAATATTTCTTGGAAAATTCTAAATTTTTTCTGTTATATTCCTTGAATTATTCATGGAATTGGCCACTCATTTTACGCGGAATATTGCATATAATTATCAAAAATCTTCCGCCGGAATATTTATTGAAATATTCATGAAATCTGGCATTAATATTTCTTGGAAAATTCTAAAATGTTTTTTGATGTTTCTTGAATTATTCATGGAATTTTCCACTCATTTTGCGCGGAATATTGCATATAATTATTTCAAAAATCTTCCGCCGGAATATTTATTGAAATATTCATGAAATCTGCCATTAATATTTTTTGAAAAATTCTTAAATGTGTTTTTGATATTTCTTGAATTATTCATGGAATTTTCAACTCATTTTACGCGGAATATTGCATATAATTATTTCAAAAATCTTCCGCCGGAATATTTATTGAAATATTCATGAAATCTGCTATTAATATTTCTTGGAAAATTCTAAAATGTTTTTTTGATATTTCTTGAATTATTCATGGAACCTTCCACTCATATTGCGCGGAATATTGCATAGAATGATTAAAGAAATCTACCGCCGAAATATTTATTGAAATATTCATGGAATCTGCCATTAATATTTCTTGGAAAATTCTAAAATGTTTTTTTGATATTTCTTGAATTATTCATGGAAATTTACACTCATTTTACGCGGAATATTGCACAGAATTATTTCTACAATCTTTCACTGAAAGATTTACTGAAATTTTCATAGAATCGTTCATCAATATTTCTTGGAAAATTCTAAATTTTTTCTGTTATATTCCTTGAATTATTCATGGAATTGGCCACTCATTTTACGCGGAATATTGCATATAATTATCAAAAATCTTCCGCCGGAATATTTATTGAAATATTCATGAAATCTGGCATTAATATTTCTTGGAAAATTCTAAAATGTTTTTTGATGTTTCTTGAATTATTCATGGAATTTTCCACTCATTTTGCGCGGAATATTGCACAGAATTATATCAAAAATCTTCCGCCGGAATATTTATTGAAATATTCATGAAATCTGCCATTAATATTTCTTGGAAAATTCTAAAATGCTTTTTTGATATTTCTTGAATTATTCATGGAACCTTCCACTCATATTGCGCGGAATATTGCATAGAATTATTAAAGAAATCTACCGCCGGAATATTTATTGAAATATTCATGAAATCTGGCATTAATATTTATTGGAAAATTCTAAAATGTTTTTTTGATATTTCTTGAATTATTCATGGAAATTTACACTCATTTTACGCGGAATATTGCACAGAATTATTTCTAAAATCTTTCACTGAAAGATTTACTGAAATTTTGATGGAATCTTTCATCAATATTTCTTGGAAAATTCTAAATTTTTTCTGTTATATTCCTTGAATTATTCATGGAATTGGCCACTCATTTTACGCGGAATATTGCATATAATTATCAAAAATCTTCCGCCGGAATATTTATTGAAATATTCATGAAATCTGGCATTAATATTTCTTGGAAAATTCTAAAATGTTTTTTGATGTTTCTTGAATTATTCATGGAATTTTCCACTCATTTTGCGCGGAATATTGCACAGAATTATATCAAAAATCTTCCGCCGGAATATTTATTGAAATTTTCATGAAATCTGCCATTAATATTTCTTGGAAAATTCTAAAATGCTTTTTTGATATTTCTTGAATTATTCATGGAATTTTCCACTCATTTTACGCGGAATATAGCACAGAATTATTTCTAAAATCTTTCACTGAAAGATTTACTGAAATTTTGATGGAATCTTTCATCAATATTTCTTGGAAAATTCTAAATTATTTCTGTTATATTCCTTGAATTATTCATGGAATTTTCCACTCATTTTACGCGGAATATTGCATAGAATTATTTCTAAAATCTTTCACCGGAATATTTATTGAAATATTCATGAAATCTGGCATTAATATTTCTTGGAAAATTCTAAAATGTTTTTTTGATATTTCTTGATTTATTCATGGAACCTTCTACTCATAATGCGCGGAATATTGCATAGAATTATTAAAGAAATCTACCGCCGGAATATTTATTGAAATATTCATGGAATCTGCCATTAATATTTCTTGGAAAATTCTAAAATGTTTTTTTGATATTTCTTGATTTATTCATGGAACCCTCTACTCATATTGCGCGGAATATTGCATAGAATTATAAAAGAAATCTACCGCCGAAATATTTATTGAAATGTTCATGGAATCTGCCATTAATATTTTTTGAAAAATTCTTAAATGTTTTTTTGATATTTCTTGAATTATTCATGGAATTTTCCACTCATTTTACGCGGAATATTGCACAGAATTATTTCTACAATCTTTCACTGAAAGATTTACTGAAATTTTCATAGAATCGTTCATCAATATTTCTTGGAAAATTCTAAATTTTTTCTGTTATATTCCTTGAATTATTCATGGAATTGGCCACTCATTTTACGCGGAATATTGCATATAATTATCAAAAATCTTCCGCCGGAATATTTATTGAAATATTCATGAAATCTGGCATTAATATTTCTTGGAAAATTCTAAAATGTTTTTTGATGTTTCTTGAATTATTCATGGAATTTTCCACTCATTTTGCGCGGAATATTGCATATAATTATTTCAAAAATCTTCCGCCGGAATATTTATTGAAATATTCATGAAATCTGCCATTAATATTTTTTGAAAAATTCTTAAATGTGTTTTTGATATTTCTTGAATTATTCATGGAATTTTCAACTCATTTTACGCGGAATATTGCATATAATTATTTCAAAAATCTTCCGCCGGAATATTTATTGAAATATTCATGAAATCTGCTATTAATATTTCTTGGAAAATTCTAAAATGTTTTTTTGATATTTCTTGAATTATTCATGGAACCTTCCACTCATATTGCGCGGAATATTGCATAGAATGATTAAAGAAATCTACCGCCGAAATATTTATTGAAATATTCATGGAATCTGCCATTAATATTTCTTGGAAAATTCTAAAATGTTTTTTTGATATTTCTTGAATTATTCATGGAAATTTACACTCATTTTACGCGGAATATTGCACAGAATTATTTCTACAATCTTTCACTGAAAGATTTACTGAAATTTTCATAGAATCGTTCATCAATATTTCTTGGAAAATTCTAAATTTTTTCTGTTATATTCCTTGAATTATTCATGGAATTGGCCACTCATTTTACGCGGAATATTGCATATAATTATCAAAAATCTTCCGCCGGAATATTTATTGAAATATTCATGAAATCTGGCATTAATATTTCTTGGAAAATTCTAAAATGTTTTTTGATGTTTCTTGAATTATTCATGGAATTTTCCACTCATTTTGCGCGGAATATTGCACAGAATTATATCAAAAATCTTCCGCCGGAATATTTATTGAAATTTTCATGAAATCTGCCATTAATATTTCTTGGAAAATTCTAAAATGCTTTTTTGATATTTCTTGAATTATTCATGGAATTTTCCACTCATTTTACGCGGAATATAGCACAGAATTATTTCTAAAATCTTTCACTGAAAGATTTACTGAAATTTTGATGGAATCTTTCATCAATATTTCTTGGAAAATTCTAAATTATTTCTGTTATATTCCTTGAATTATTCATGGAATTTTCCACTCATTTTACGCGGAATATAGCACAGAATTATTTCTAAAATCTTTCACTGAAAGATTTACTGAAATTTTGATGGAATCTTTCATCAATATTTCTTGGAAAATTCTAAATTTTTTCTGTTATATTCCTTGAATTATTCATGGAATTGGCCACTCATTTTACGCGGAATATTGCATATAATTATCAAAAATCTTCCGCCGGAATATTTATTGAAATATTCATGAAATCTGGCATTAATATTTCTTGGAAAATTCTAAAATGTTTTTTGATGTTTCTTGAATTATTCATGGAATTTTCCACTCATTTTGCGCGGAATATTGCATATAATTATTTCAAAAATCTTCCGCCGGAATATTTATTGAAATATTCTGAAATCTGCCATTAATATTTTTTGAAAATTCTAAATGTTTTTTGATATTTCTTGAATTATTCATGGAATTTTCAACTCATTTTACGCGGAATATTGCATAGAATTATTAAAGAAATCTACCGCCGGAATATTTATGGAAATATTCATGGAATCTGCCATTAATATTTCTTGGAAAATTCTAAAATGTTTTTTTGATATTTCTTGAATTATTCATGGAACCTTCCACTCATATTGCGCGGAATATTGCATAGAATTATTAAAGAATCTACCGCCGAAATATTTATTGAAATATTCATGGAATCTGCCATTAATATTTCTTGGAAAATTCTAAAATGTTTTTTTGATATTTCTTGAATTATTCATGGAAATTTACACTCATTTTACGCGGAATATTGCACAGAATTATTTCTACAATCTTTCACTGAAAGATTTACTGAAATTTTCATAGAATCGTTCATCAATATTTCTTGGAAAATTCTAAATTTTTTCTGTTATATTCCTTGAATTATTCATGGAATTGGCCACTCATTTTACGCGGAATATTGCATATAATTATAAAAAATCTTCCGCCGGAATATTTATTGAAATATTCATGAAATCTGGCATTAATATTTCTTGGAAAATTCTAAAATGTTTTTTGATGTTTCTTGAATTATTCATGGAATTTCCACTCATTTTGCGCGGAATATTGCACAGAATTATTCAAAAATCTTCCGCCGGAATATTTATTGAAATATTCATGAAATCTGCCATTAATATTTCTTGGAAAATTCTAAATGTTTTTTGATATTTCTTGAATTATTCATGGAACTTCCACTCATTTTGCGCGGAATATTGCATATAATTATTAAAAAATCTTCCGCCGGAATATTTATTGAAATATTCATGAAATCTGCCATTAATATTTTTGAAAATTCTAAATGTTTTTTGATATTTCTTGAATTATTCATGGAATTTCCACTCATATTGCGCGGAATATTGAACAGAATTATTCAAAAATCTTCCCCGGAATATTTATTGAAATATTCATGGAATCTGCATTAATATTTCTTGGAAAATTCTAAAATGTTTTTTGATATTTCTTGAATTATTCATGGAACCTTCCACTCATATTGCGCGGAATATTGCATGGAATTATTAAATAAATCTACCGCCGGAATATTTATTGAAATATTCATGGAATCTGCCATTAATATTATTTGAAAATTCTTAAATGTTTTTTTGATATTTCTTGAATTATTCATGGAATCTTCCACTCATATTGCGCGGAATATTGAACAGAATTATTTCTAAAATCTTTCACCGAAAGATTTACTGAAATATTCATGGAATCGTTCATCAATATTTCTTGGAAAATTTAAATTTTTTCTGTTATATTCCTTGAATTATTCATGGAACCTTCCACTCATATTGCGCGGAATATTGCATAGAATTATTAAAGAAATCTACCGCCGAAATATTTATTGAAATATTCATGGAATCTGCCATTAATATTTCTTGGAAAATTCTTAAATGTGTTTTTGATATTTCTTGAATTATTCATGGAATTTTCCACTCATTTTACGCGGAATATTGCACAGAATTATTTCTAAAATCTTTCACTGAAAGATTTACTGAAATTTTCATAGAATCGTTCATCAATATTTCTTGGAAAATTCTAAATTTTTTCTGTTATATTCCTTGAATTATTCATGGAATTGCCACTCATTTTACGCGGAATATTGCATATAATTATCAAAAATCTTCCGCCGGAATATTTATTGAAATATTCATGAAATCTGGCATTAATATTTCTTGGAAAATTCTAAAATGTTTTTTGATGTTTCTTGAATTATTCATGGAATTTTCCACTCATTTTGCGCGGAATATTGCATATAATTATTTCAAAAATCTTCCGCCGGAATATTTATTGAAATATTCATGAAATCTGCCATTAATATTTTTTGAAAATTCTTAAATGTGTTTTTGATATTTCTTGAATTATTCATGGAATTTTCAACTCATTTTACGCGGAATATTGCATATAATTATTCAAAAATCTCCGCCGGAATATTTATTGAAATATTCATGAATCTGCCATTAATATTTCTTGGAAAATTCTAAAATGTTTTTTTGATATTTCTTGAATTATTCATGGAACCTTCCACTCATATTGCGCGGAATATTGCATAGAATGATTAAAGAAATCTACCGCCGAAATATTTATTGAAATATTCATGGAATCTGCCATTAATATTTCTTGGAAAATTCTAAAATGTTTTTTTGATATTTCTTGAATTATTCATGGAAATTTACACTCATTTTACGCGGAATATTGCACAGAATTATTTCTACAATCTTTCACTGAAAGATTTACTGAAATTTTCATAGAATCGTTCATCAATATTTCTTGGAAAATTCTAAATTTTTTCTGTTATATTCCTTGAATTATTCATGGAATTGGCCACTCATTTTACGCGGAATATTGCATATAATTATCAAAAATCTTCCGCCGGAATATTTATTGAAATATTCATGAAATCTGGCATTAATATTTCTTGGAAAATTCTAAAATGTTTTTTGATGTTTCTTGAATTATTCATGGAATTTTCCACTCATTTTGCGCGGAATATTGCACAGAATTATATCAAAAATCTTCCGCCGGAATATTTATTGAAATATTCATGAAATCTGCCATTAATATTTCTTGGAAAATTCTAAAATGCTTTTTTGATATTTCTTGAATTATTCATGGAACCTTCCACTCATATTGCGCGGAATATTGCATGGAATTATTAAATAAATCTACCGCCGGAATATTTATTGAAATATTCATGGAATCTGCCATTAATATTATTTGAAAATTCTTAAATGTTTTTTTGATATTTCTTGAATTATTCATGGAATCTTCCACTCATATTGCGCGGAATATTGAACAGAATTATTTCTAAAATCTTTCACCGAAAGATTTACTGAAATATTCATGGAATCGTTCATCAATATTTCTTGGAAAATTATAAATTTTTTCTGTTATATTCCTTGAATTATTCATGGAACCTTCCACTCATATTGCGCGGAATATTGCATAGAATTATTAAAGAAATCTACCGCCGAAATATTTATTGAAATATTCATGGAATCTGCCATTAATATTTCTTGGAAAATTCTTAAATGTGTTTTGATATTTCTTGAATTATTCATGGAACCTTCCACTCATTTTACGCGGAATATTGCATATAATTATTTCAAAAATCTTCCGCCGGAATATTTATTGAAATATTCATGAAATCTGCCATTAATATTTCTTGGAAAATTCTAAAATGTTTTTTTGATATTTCTTGAATTATTCATGGAACCTTCCACTCATATTGCGCGGAATATTGCATAGAATTATTAAAGAAATCTACCGCCGAAATATTTATTGAAATATTCATGGAATCTGCTATTAATATTTCTTGGAAAATTCTAAAATGTTTTTTTGATATTTCTTGAATTATTCATGGAATTTCACTCATTTTACGCGGAATATTGCATATAATTATCAAAAATCTTCCGCCGGAATATTTATTGAAATATTCATGAATCTGCATTAATATTTCTTGGAAAATTCTAAAATGTTTTTTTGATTTTCTTGAATTATTCATGGAATTTTCCACTCATTTTGCGCGGAATATTGCATATAATTATTTCAAAAATCTTCCGCCGGAATATTTATTGAAATATTCATGAAATCTGCCATTAATATTTTTTGAAAAATTCTTAAATGTGTTTTTGATATTTCTTGAATTATTCATGGAATTTTCAACTCATTTTACGCGGAATATTGCATATAATTATTTCAAAATCTTCCGCCGGAATATTTATTGAAATATTCATGAATCTGCTATTAATATTTCTTGGAAAATTCTAAAATGTTTTTTTGATATTTCTTGAATTATTCATGGAACCTTCCACTCATATTGCGCGGAATATTGCATAGAATGATTAAAGAAATCTACCGCCGAAATATTTATTGAAATATTCATGGAATCTGCCATTAATATTTCTTGGAAAATTCTAAAATGTTTTTTTGATATTTCTTGAATTATTCATGGAAATTTACACTCATTTTACGCGGAATATTGCACAGAATTATTTCTACAATCTTTCACTGAAAGATTTACTGAAATTTTCATAGAATCGTTCATCAATATTTCTTGGAAAATTCTAAATTTTTTCTGTTATATTCCTTGAATTATTCATGGAATTGGCCACTCATTTTACGCGGAATATTGCATATAATTATCAAAAATCTTCCGCCGGAATATTTATTGAAATATTCATGAAATCTGGCATTAATATTTCTTGGAAAATTCTAAAATGTTTTTTGATGTTTCTTGAATTATTCATGGAATTTTCCACTCATTTTGCGCGGAATATTGCACAGAATTATATCAAAAATCTTCCGCCGGAATATTTATTGAAATATTCATGAAATCTGCCATTAATATTTCTTGGAAAATTCTAAAATGCTTTTTTGATATTTCTTGAATTATTCATGGAACCTTCCACTCATATTGCGCGGAATATTGCATGGAATTATTAAATAAATCTACCGCCGGAATATTTATTGAAATATTCATGAATCTGCCATTAATATTATTTGAAAAATTCTTAAATGTTTTTTTGATATTTCTTGAATTATTCATGGAATCTTCCACTCATATTGCGCGGAATATTGAACAGAATTATTTCTAAAATCTTTCACCGAAAGATTTACTGAAATATTCATGGAATCGTTCATCAATATTTCTTGGAAAATTTAAATTTTTTTTGTTATATTCCTTGAATTATTCATGGAACCTTCCACTCATATTGCGCGGAATATTGCATAGAATTATTAAAGAAATCTACCGCCGAATATTTATTGAAATATTCATGGAATCTGCCATTAATATTTCTTGGAAAATTCTTAAATGTTTTTTGATATTTCTTGAATTATTCATGGAATTCCACTCATTTTCGCGGAATATTGCATATAATTATTTCAAAAATCTTCCGCCGGAATATTTATTGAAATATTCATGAAATCTGCCATTAATATTTCTTGGAAAATTCTAAATGTTTTTTGATATTTCTTGAATTATTCATGGAACCTTCCACTCATATTGCGCGGAATATTGCATAGAATTATTAAAGAAATCTACCGCCGAAATATTTATTGAAATATTCATGGAATCTGCTATTAATATTTCTTGGAAAATTCTAAAATGTTTTTTTGATATTTCTTGAATTATTCATGGAAATTTACACTCATTTTACGCGGAATATTGCATATAATTATCAAAAATCTTCGCCGGAATATTTATTGAAATATTCATGAATCTGTTAATATTTCTTGAAAATTCTAAATTTTTTTTGATATTTCTTGAATTATTCATGGAATTTTCCACTCATTTTACGCGGAATATTGCATATAATTATTCAAAAATCTTCCGCCGGAATATTTATTGAAATATTCATGAAATCTGCCATTAATATTTCTTGGAAAATTCTAAATGTTTTTTTGATATTTCTTGAATTATTCATGGAACCTTCCACTCATATTGCGCGGAATATTGCATAGAATATTAAAGAAATCTACCGCGAAATATTTATTGAAATATTCATGGAATCTGCCATTAATATTTCTTGAAAATTCTAAAATGTTTTTTGATATTCTTGAATTATTCATGGAAATTTTACACTCATTTTACGCGGAATATTGCACAGAATTATTTCTACAATCTTTCACTGAAAGATTTACTGAAATTTTCATAGAATCGTTCATCAATATTTCTTGGAAAATTCTAAATTTTTCTGTTATATTCTTGAATTATTCATGGAATGGCCACTCATTTTACGCGGAATATTGCATATAATTATCAAAAATCTTCCGCCGGAATATTTATTGAAATATTCATGAAATCTGGCATTAATATTTCTTGGAAAATTCTAAAATGTTTTTTGATGTTTCTTGAATTATTCATGGAATTTTCCACTCATTTTGCGCGGAATATTGCACAGAATATATCAAAAATCTTCCGCCGGAATATTTATTGAAATATTCATGAAATCTGCCATTAATATTTCTTGGAAAATTCTAAAATGTTTTTTGATATTTCTTGAATTATTCATGGAACCTTCCACTCATATTGCGCGGAATATTGCATAGAATTATTAAAAAATCTCTACCGCCGGAATATTTATTGAAATATTCATGGAATCTGCCATTAAATTTTTGGAAAATTCTTAAATGTTTTTTGATATTTCTTGAATTATTCATGGAATTTTCCACTCATTTTGCGCGGAATATTGCACAGAATTATTTCTAAAATCTTTCACCGAAAGATTTACTGAAATATTCATGGAATCGTTCATCATATTTCTTGGAAAATTCTAAATTTTTTCTGTTATATTCCTTGAATTATTCATGGAACCTTCCACTCATATTGCGCGGAATATTGCATAGAATTATTAAAAAAATCTACCGCCCGAAATATTTATTGAAATATTCATGGAATCTGCCATTAATATTTCTTGGAAAATTCTTAAATGTGTTTTTGATATTTCTTGAATTATTCATGGAACCTTCCACTCATTTTACGCGGAATATTGCATATAATTATTTCAAAAATCTTCCGCCGGAATATTTATTGAAATATTCATGAAATCTGCCATTAATATTTCTTGGAAAATTCTAAAATGTTTTTTTGATATTTCTTGAATTATTCATGGAACCTTCCACTCATATTGCGCGGAATATTGCATAGAATTATTAAAGAAATCTACCGCCGAAATATTTATTGAAATATTCATGGAATCTGCTATTAATATTTCTTGGAAAATTCTAAAATGTTTTTTTGATATTTCTTGAATTATTCATGGAATTTTCCACTCATTTTGCGCGGAATATTGCATATAATTATTTCAAAAATCTTCCGCCGGAATATTTATTGAAATATTCATGAAATCTGCCATTAATATTTTTTGAAAAATTCTTAAATGTGTTTTTGATATTTCTTGAATTATTCATGGAATTTTCAACTCATTTTACGCGGAATATTGCATATAATTATTTCAAAAATCTTCCGCCGGAATATTTATTGAAATATTCATGAAATCTGCTATTAATATTTCTTGGAAAATTCTAAAATGTTTTTTTGATATTTCTTGAATTATTCATGGAACCTTCCACTCATATTGCGCGGAATATTGCATAGAATGATTAAAGAAATCTACCGCCGAAATATTTATTGAAATATTCATGGAATCTGCCATTAATATTTCTTGGAAAATTCTAAAATGTTTTTTTGATATTTCTTGAATTATTCATGGAAATTTACACTCATTTTACGCGGAATATTGCACAGAATTATTTCTACAATCTTTCACTGAAAGATTTACTGAAATTTTCATAGAATCGTTCATCAATATTTCTTGGAAAATTCTAAATTTTTTCTGTTATATTCCTTGAATTATTCATGGAATTGGCCACTCATTTTACGCGGAATATTGCATATAATTATCAAAAATCTTCCGCCGGAATATTTATTGAAATATTCATGAAATCTGGCATTAATATTTCTTGGAAAATTCTAAAATGTTTTTTGATGTTTCTTGAATTATTCATGGAATTTTCCACTCATTTTGCGCGGAATATTGCACAGAATTATATCAAAAATCTTCCGCCGGAATATTTATTGAAATATTCATGAAATCTGCCATTAATATTTCTTGGAAAATTCTAAAATGCTTTTTTGATATTTCTTGAATTATTCATGGAACCTTCCACTCATATTGCGCGGAATATTGCATGGAATTATTAAATAAATCTACCGCCGGAATATTTATTGAAATATTCATGGAATCTGCCATTAATATTATTTGAAAAATTCTTAAATGTTTTTTTGATATTTCTTGAATTATTCATGGAATCTTCCACTCATATTGCGCGGAATATTGAACAGAATTATTTCTAAAATCTTTCACCGAAAGATTTACTGAAATATTCATGGAATCGTTCATCAATATTTCTTGGAAAATTATAAATTTTTTCTGTTATATTCCTTGAATTATTCATGGAACCTTCCACTCATATTGCGCGGAATATTGCATAGAATTATTAAAGAAATCTACCGCCGAAATATTTATTGAAATATTCATGGAATCTGCCATTAATATTTCTTGGAAAATTCTTAAATGTGTTTTTGATATTTCTTGAATTATTCATGGAACCTTCCACTCATTTTACGCGGAATATTGCATATAATTATTTCAAAAATCTTCCGCCGGAATATTTATTGAAATATTCATGAAATCTGCCATTAATATTTCTTGGAAAATTCTAAAATGTTTTTTTGATATTTCTTGAATTATTCATGGAACCTTCCACTCATATTGCGCGGAATATTGCATAGAATTATTAAAGAAATCTACCGCCGAAATATTTATTGAAATATTCATGGAATCTGCTATTAATATTTCTTGGAAAATTCTAAAATGTTTTTTTGATATTTCTTGAATTATTCATGGAAATTTACACTCATTTTACGCGGAATATTGCATATAATTATCAAAAATCTTCCGCCGGAATATTTATTGAAATATTCATGAAATCTGGCATTAATATTTCTTGGAAAATTCTAAAATGTTTTTTGATGTTTCTTGAATTATTCATGGAATTTTCCACTCATTTTGCGCGGAATATTGCATATAATTATTTCAAAAATCTTCCGCCGGAATATTTATTGAAATATTCATGAAATCTGCCATTAATATTTTTTGAAAAATTCTTAAATGTGTTTTTGATATTTCTTGAATTATTCATGGAATTTTCAACTCATTTTACGCGGAATATTGCATATAATTATTTCAAAAATCTTCCGCCGGAATATTTATTGAAATATTCATGAAATCTGCTATTAATATTTCTTGGAAAATTCTAAAATGTTTTTTTGATATTTCTTGAATTATTCATGGAACCTTCCACTCATATTGCGCGGAATATTGCATAGAATGATTAAAGAAATCTACCGCCGAAATATTTATTGAAATATTCATGGAATCTGCCATTAATATTTCTTGGAAAATTCTAAAATGTTTTTTTGATATTTCTTGAATTATTCATGGAAATTTACACTCATTTTACGCGGAATATTGCACAGAATTATTTCTACAATCTTTCACTGAAAGATTTACTGAAATTTTCATAGAATCGTTCATCAATATTTCTTGGAAAATTCTAAATTTTTTCTGTTATATTCCTTGAATTATTCATGGAATTGGCCACTCATTTTACGCGGAATATTGCATATAATTATCAAAAATCTTCCGCCGGAATATTTATTGAAATATTCATGAAATCTGGCATTAATATTTCTTGGAAACTTCTAAAATGTTTTTTGATGTTTCTTGAATTATTCATGGAATTTTCCACTCATTTTGCGCGGAATATTGCACAGAATTATATCAAAAATCTTCCGCCGGAATATTTATTGAAATATTCATGAAATCTGCCATTAATATTTCTTGGAAAATTCTAAAATGCTTTTTTGATATTTCTTGAATTATTCATGGAACCTTCCACTCATATTGCGCGGAATATTGCATAGAATTATTAAAGAAATCTACCGCCGGAATATTTATTGAAATATTCATGAAATCTGGCATTAATATTTATTGGAAAATTCTAAAATGTTTTTTTGATATTTCTTGAATTATTCATGGAAATTTACACTCATTTTACGCGGAATATTGCACAGAATTATTTCTAAAATCTTTCACTGAAAGATTTACTGAAATTTTGATGGAATCTTTCATCAATATTTCTTGGAAAATTCTAAATTTTTTCTGTTATATTCCTTGAATTATTCATGGAATTGGCCACTCATTTTACGCGGAATATTGCATATAATTATCAAAAATCTTCCGCCGGAATATTTATTGAAATATTCATGAAATCTGGCATTAATATTTCTTGGAAAATTCTAAAATGTTTTTTGATGTTTCTTGAATTATTCATGGAATTTTCCACTCATTTTGCGCGGAATATTGCACAGAATTATATCAAAAATCTTCCGCCGGAATATTTATTGAAATTTTCATGAAATCTGCCATTAATATTTCTTGGAAAATTCTAAAATGCTTTTTTGATATTTCTTGAATTATTCATGGAATTTTCCACTCATTTTACGCGGAATATAGCACAGAATTATTTCTAAAATCTTTCACTGAAAGATTTACTGAAATTTTGATGGAATCTTTCATCAATATTTCTTGGAAAATTCTAAATTATTTCTGTTATATTCCTTGAATTATTCATGGAATTTTCCACTCATTTTACGCGGAATATTGCATAGAATTATTTCTAAAATCTTTCACCGGAATATTTATTGAAATATTCATGAAATCTGGCATTAATATTTCTTGGAAAATTCTAAAATGTTTTTTTGATATTTCTTGATTTATTCATGGAACCTTCTACTCATAATGCGCGGAATATTGCATAGAATTATTAAAGAAATCTACCGCCGGAATATTTATTGAAATATTCATGGAATCTGCCATTAATATTTCTTGGAAAATTCTAAAATGTTTTTTTGATATTTCTTGATTTATTCATGGAACCCTCTACTCATATTGCGCGGAATATTGCATAGAATTATAAAAGAAATCTACCGCCGAAATATTTATTGAAATGTTCATGGAATCTGCCATTAATATTTTTTGAAAAATTCTTAAATGTTTTTTTGATATTTCTTGAATTATTCATGGAATTTTCCACTCATTTTACGCGGAATATTGCACAGAATTATTTCTACAATCTTTCACTGAAAGATTTACTGAAATTTTCATAGAATCGTTCATCAATATTTCTTGGAAAATTCTAAATTTTTTCTGTTATATTCCTTGAATTATTCATGGAATTGGCCACTCATTTTACGCGGAATATTGCATATAATTATCAAAAATCTTCCGCCGGAATATTTATTGAAATATTCATGAAATCTGGCATTAATATTTCTTGGAAAATTCTAAAATGTTTTTTGATGTTTCTTGAATTATTCATGGAATTTTCCACTCATTTTGCGCGGAATATTGCATATAATTATTTCAAAAATCTTCCGCCGGAATATTTATTGAAATATTCATGAAATCTGCCATTAATATTTTTTGAAAAATTCTTAAATGTGTTTTTGATATTTCTTGAATTATTCATGGAATTTTCAACTCATTTTACGCGGAATATTGCATATAATTATTTCAAAAATCTTCCGCCGGAATATTTATTGAAATATTCATGAAATCTGCTATTAATATTTCTTGGAAAATTCTAAAATGTTTTTTTGATATTTCTTGAATTATTCATGGAACCTTCCACTCATATTGCGCGGAATATTGCATAGAATGATTAAAGAAATCTACCGCCGAAATATTTATTGAAATATTCATGGAATCTGCCATTAATATTTCTTGGAAAATTCTAAAATGTTTTTTTGATATTTCTTGAATTATTCATGGAAATTTACACTCATTTTACGCGGAATATTGCACAGAATTATTTCTACAATCTTTCACTGAAAGATTTACTGAAATTTTCATAGAATCGTTCATCAATATTTCTTGGAAAATTCTAAATTTTTTCTGTTATATTCCTTGAATTATTCATGGAATTGGCCACTCATTTTACGCGGAATATTGCATATAATTATCAAAAATCTTCCGCCGGAATATTTATTGAAATATTCATGAAATCTGGCATTAATATTTCTTGGAAAATTCTAAAATGTTTTTTGATGTTTCTTGAATTATTCATGGAATTTTCCACTCATTTTGCGCGGAATATTGCACAGAATTATATCAAAAATCTTCCGCCGGAATATTTATTGAAATATTCATGAAATCTGCCATTAATATTTCTTGGAAAATTCTAAAATGCTTTTTTGATATTTCTTGAATTATTCATGGAACCTTCCACTCATATTGCGCGGAATATTGCATAGAATTATTAAAGAAATCTACCGCCGGAATATTTATTGAAATATTCATGAAATCTGGCATTAATATTTATTGGAAAATTCTAAAATGTTTTTTTGATATTTCTTGAATTATTCATGGAAATTTACACTCATTTTACGCGGAATATTGCACAGAATTATTTCTAAAATCTTTCACTGAAAGATTTACTGAAATTTTGATGGAATCTTTCATCAATATTTCTTGGAAAATTCTAAATTTTTTCTGTTATATTCCTTGAATTATTCATGGAATTGGCCACTCATTTTACGCGGAATATTGCATATAATTATCAAAAATCTTCCGCCGGAATATTTATTGAAATATTCATGAAATCTGGCATTAATATTTCTTGGAAAATTCTAAAATGTTTTTTGATGTTTCTTGAATTATTCATGGAATTTTCCACTCATTTTGCGCGGAATATTGCACAGAATTATATCAAAAATCTTCCGCCGGAATATTTATTGAAATTTTCATGAAATCTGCCATTAATATTTCTTGGAAAATTCTAAAATGCTTTTTTGATATTTCTTGAATTATTCATGGAATTTTCCACTCATTTTACGCGGAATATAGCACAGAATTATTTCTAAAATCTTTCACTGAAAGATTTACTGAAATTTTGATGGAATCTTTCATCAATATTTCTTGGAAAATTCTAAATTATTTCTGTTATATTCCTTGAATTATTCATGGAATTTTCCACTCATTTTACGCGGAATATTGCATAGAATTATTTCTAAAATCTTTCACCGGAATATTTATTGAAATATTCATGAAATCTGGCATTAATATTTCTTGGAAAATTCTAAAATGTTTTTTTGATATTTCTTGATTTATTCATGGAACCTTCTACTCATAATGCGCGGAATATTGCATAGAATTATTAAAGAAATCTACCGCCGGAATATTTATTGAAATATTCATGGAATCTGCCATTAATATTTCTTGGAAAATTCTAAAATGTTTTTTTGATATTTCTTGATTTATTCATGGAACCCTCTACTCATATTGCGCGGAATATTGCATAGAATTATAAAAGAAATCTACCGCCGAAATATTTATTGAAATGTTCATGGAATCTGCCATTAATATTTTTTGAAAAATTCTTAAATGTTTTTTTGATATTTCTTGAATTATTCATGGAATTTTCCACTCATTTTACGCGGAATATTGCACAGAATTATTTCTACAATCTTTCACTGAAAGATTTACTGAAATTTTCATAGAATCGTTCATCAATATTTCTTGGAAAATTCTAAATTTTTTCTGTTATATTCCTTGAATTATTCATGGAATTGGCCACTCATTTTACGCGGAATATTGCATATAATTATCAAAAATCTTCCGCCGGAATATTTATTGAAATATTCATGAAATCTGGCATTAATATTTCTTGGAAAATTCTAAA
The DNA here is from genome assembly GCF_009193385.2 of Nasonia vitripennis. NCBI lineage: Eukaryota > Metazoa > Arthropoda > Insecta > Hymenoptera > Pteromalidae > Nasonia > Nasonia vitripennis. Next base: position 695,462 of record NW_022279637.1, read on the forward strand.
ATGTTTTTTGATGTTTCTTGAATTATTCATGGAATTTTCCACTCATTTTGCGCGGAATATTGCATATAATTATTTCAAAAATCTTCCGCCGGAATATTTATTGAAATATTCATGAAATCTGCCATTAATATTTTTTGAAAAATTCTTAAATGTGTTTTTGATATTTCTTGAATTATTCATGGAATTTTCAACTCATTTTACGCGGAATATTGCATATAATTATTTCAAAAATCTTCCGCCGGAATATTTATTGAAATATTCATGAAATCTGCTATTAATATTTCTTGGAAAATTCTAAAATGTTTTTTTGATATTTCTTGAATTATTCATGGAACCTTCCACTCATATTGCGCGGAATATTGCATAGAATGATTAAAGAAATCTACCGCCGAAATATTTATTGAAATATTCATGGAATCTGCCATTAATATTTCTTGGAAAATTCTAAAATGTTTTTTTGATATTTCTTGAATTATTCATGGAAATTTACACTCATTTTACGCGGAATATTGCACAGAATTATTTCTACAATCTTTCACTGAAAGATTTACTGAAATTTTCATAGAATCGTTCATCAATATTTCTTGGAAAATTCTAAATTTTTTCTGTTATATTCCTTGAATTATTCATGGAATTGGCCACTCATTTTACGCGGAATATTGCATATAATTATCAAAAATCTTCCGCCGGAATATTTATTGAAATATTCATGAAATCTGGCATTAATATTTCTTGGAAAATTCTAAAATGTTTTTTGATGTTTCTTGAATTATTCATGGAATTTTCCACTCATTTTGCGCGGAATATTGCACAGAATTATATCAAAAATCTTCCGCCGGAATATTTATTGAAATTTTCATGAAATCTGCCATTAATATTTCTTGGAAAATTCTAAAATGCTTTTTTGATATTTCTTGAATTATTCATGGAATTTTCCACTCATTTTACGCGGAATATAGCACAGAATTATTTCTAAAATCTTTCACTGAAAGATTTACTGAAATTTTGATGGAATCTTTCATCAATATTTCTTGGAAAATTCTAAATTATTTCTGTTATATTCCTTGAATTATTCATGGAATTTTCCACTCATTTTACGCGGAATATAGCACAGAATTATTTCTAAAATCTTTCACTGAAAGATTTACTGAAATTTTGATGGAATCTTTCATCAATATTTCTTGGAAAATTCTAAATTTTTTCTGTTATATTCCTTGAATTATTCATGGAATTGGCCACTCATTTTACGCGGAATATTGCATATAATTATCAAAAATCTTCCGCCGGAATATTTATTGAAATATTCATGAAATCTGGCATTAATATTTCTTGGAAAATTCTAAAATGTTTTTTGATGTTTCTTGAATTATTCATGGAATTTTCCACTCATTTTGCGCGGAATATTGCATATAATTATTTCAAAAATCTTCCGCCGGAATATTTATTGAAATATTCTGAAATCTGCCATTAATATTTTTTGAAAATTCTAAATGTTTTTTGATATTTCTTGAATTATTCATGGAATTTTCAACTCATTTTACGCGGAATATTGCATAGAATTATTAAAGAAATCTACCGCCGGAATATTTATGGAAATATTCATGGAATCTGCCATTAATATTTCTTGGAAAATTCTAAAATGTTTTTTTGATATTTCTTGAATTATTCATGGAACCTTCCACTCATATTGCGCGGAATATTGCATAGAATTATTAAAGAATCTACCGCCGAAATATTTATTGAAATATTCATGGAATCTGCCATTAATATTTCTTGGAAAATTCTAAAATGTTTTTTTGATATTTCTTGAATTATTCATGGAAATTTACACTCATTTTACGCGGAATATTGCACAGAATTATTTCTACAATCTTTCACTGAAAGATTTACTGAAATTTTCATAGAATCGTTCATCAATATTTCTTGGAAAATTCTAAATTTTTTCTGTTATATTCCTTGAATTATTCATGGAATTGGCCACTCATTTTACGCGGAATATTGCATATAATTATAAAAAATCTTCCGCCGGAATATTTATTGAAATATTCATGAAATCTGGCATTAATATTTCTTGGAAAATTCTAAAATGTTTTTTGATGTTTCTTGAATTATTCATGGAATTTCCACTCATTTTGCGCGGAATATTGCACAGAATTATTCAAAAATCTTCCGCCGGAATATTTATTGAAATATTCATGAAATCTGCCATTAATATTTCTTGGAAAATTCTAAATGTTTTTTGATATTTCTTGAATTATTCATGGAACTTCCACTCATTTTGCGCGGAATATTGCATATAATTATTAAAAAATCTTCCGCCGGAATATTTATTGAAATATTCATGAAATCTGCCATTAATATTTTTGAAAATTCTAAATGTTTTTTGATATTTCTTGAATTATTCATGGAATTTCCACTCATATTGCGCGGAATATTGAACAGAATTATTCAAAAATCTTCCCCGGAATATTTATTGAAATATTCATGGAATCTGCATTAATATTTCTTGGAAAATTCTAAAATGTTTTTTGATATTTCTTGAATTATTCATGGAACCTTCCACTCATATTGCGCGGAATATTGCATGGAATTATTAAATAAATCTACCGCCGGAATATTTATTGAAATATTCATGGAATCTGCCATTAATATTATTTGAAAATTCTTAAATGTTTTTTTGATATTTCTTGAATTATTCATGGAATCTTCCACTCATATTGCGCGGAATATTGAACAGAATTATTTCTAAAATCTTTCACCGAAAGATTTACTGAAATATTCATGGAATCGTTCATCAATATTTCTTGGAAAATTTAAATTTTTTCTGTTATATTCCTTGAATTATTCATGGAACCTTCCACTCATATTGCGCGGAATATTGCATAGAATTATTAAAGAAATCTACCGCCGAAATATTTATTGAAATATTCATGGAATCTGCCATTAATATTTCTTGGAAAATTCTAAATGTTTTTTGATATTTCTTGAATTATTCATGGAATTTCCACTCATTTTACGCGGAATATTGCACAGAATTATTTCTAAAATCTTTCACTGAAAGATTTACTGAAATTTTCATAGAATCGTTCATCAATATTTCTTGGAAAATTCTAAATTTTTTCTGTTATATTCCTTGAATTATTCATGGAATTGCCACTCATTTTACGCGGAATATTGCATATAATTATCAAAAATCTTCCGCCGGAATATTTATTGAAATATTCATGAAATCTGGCATTAATATTTCTTGGAAAATTCTAAAATGTTTTTTGATGTTTCTTGAATTATTCATGGAATTTTCCACTCATTTTGCGCGGAATATTGCATATAATTATTTCAAAAATCTTCCGCCGGAATATTTATTGAAATATTCATGAAATCTGCCATTAATATTTTTTGAAAATTCTTAAATGTGTTTTTGATATTTCTTGAATTATTCATGGAATTTTCAACTCATTTTACGCGGAATATTGCATATAATTATTCAAAAATCTCCGCCGGAATATTTATTGAAATATTCATGAATCTGCCATTAATATTTCTTGGAAAATTCTAAAATGTTTTTTTGATATTTCTTGAATTATTCATGGAACCTTCCACTCATATTGCGCGGAATATTGCATAGAATGATTAAAGAAATCTACCGCCGAAATATTTATTGAAATATTCATGGAATCTGCCATTAATATTTCTTGGAAAATTCTAAAATGTTTTTTTGATATTTCTTGAATTATTCATGGAAATTTACACTCATTTTACGCGGAATATTGCACAGAATTATTTCTACAATCTTTCACTGAAAGATTTACTGAAATTTTCATAGAATCGTTCATCAATATTTCTTGGAAAATTCTAAATTTTTTCTGTTATATTCCTTGAATTATTCATGGAATTGGCCACTCATTTTACGCGGAATATTGCATATAATTATCAAAAATCTTCCGCCGGAATATTTATTGAAATATTCATGAAATCTGGCATTAATATTTCTTGGAAAATTCTAAAATGTTTTTTGATGTTTCTTGAATTATTCATGGAATTTTCCACTCATTTTGCGCGGAATATTGCACAGAATTATATCAAAAATCTTCCGCCGGAATATTTATTGAAATATTCATGAAATCTGCCATTAATATTTCTTGGAAAATTCTAAAATGCTTTTTTGATATTTCTTGAATTATTCATGGAACCTTCCACTCATATTGCGCGGAATATTGCATGGAATTATTAAATAAATCTACCGCCGGAATATTTATTGAAATATTCATGGAATCTGCCATTAATATTATTTGAAAATTCTTAAATGTTTTTTTGATATTTCTTGAATTATTCATGGAATCTTCCACTCATATTGCGCGGAATATTGCACAGAATTATTTCTAAATCTTTCACCGAAAGATTTACTGAAATATTCATGGAATCTTCATCAATATTTCTTGGAAAATTCTAAATTTTTTCTTTATATTTCCTTGAATTATTCATGGAAACCTTCCACTCATATTACGCGGAATATTGCATAGAATTATTAAAAAAATCTACCGCCGAAATATTTATTGAAATATTCATGGAATCTGCCATTAATATTTGGAAAATTCTAAAATGTTTTTTTGATATTTCTTGAATTATTCATGGAACCTTCCACTCATTTTACGCGGAATATTGCATAGAATTATTCAAAAATCTTCCGCCGGAAATATTTATTGAAATATTCATGAAATCTGCCATTAATATTTCTTGGAAAATTCTAAAATGTTTTTTGATATTTCTTGAATTATTCATGGAACCTTCCACTCATTATATGCGCGGAATATTGCATAGAATTATAAAGAATCTACCGCCGAAATATTTATTGAAAATATTCATGAATCTGCCATTAATATTTCTTGGAAAATTCTAAAATGTTTTTTTTGATATTTCTTGAATTATTCATGGAATTTACTCATTTTAGCGCGGAATATTGCATATAATTATCAAAAATCTTCCGCCGGAATATTTATTGAAATATTCATGGAATCTGCCATTAATATTTCTTGGAAAATTCTAAAATGTTTTTTGATGTTTCTTGAATTATTCATGGAATTTTCCACTCATTTCGCCGGAATATTGCATATAATTATTTCAAAAATCTTCCGCCGGAATATTTATTGAAATATTCATGAAATCTGCCATTAATATTTTTGGAAAAATTCTTAAATGTGTTTTTTTGATATTTCTTGAATTATTCATGGAATTTTCAACTCATTTTACGCGGAATATTGCATATAATTATTTAAAAATCTTCCGCCGGAATATTTATTGAAATATTCATGAAATCTGCATTAATATTTCTTGGAAATTCTAAAATGTTTTTTTTGATATTTCTTGAATTATTCATGGAACCTTCCACTCATATTGCGCGGAATATTGCATAGAATGTATTAAAGAAATCTACCGCCGGAAATATTTATTGAAATATTCATGGAATCTGCCATTAATATTTCTTGGAAAATTCTAAAATGTTTTTTTGATATTTCTTGATTATTCATGGAAATTTACACTCATTTTACGCGGAATATTGCACAGAATTATTTCTACAATCTTTCACTGAAAGATTTACTGAAATTTTCATAGAATCGTTCATCAATATTTCTTGGAAAATTCTAATTTTTTCTGTTATATTCCTTGAATTATTCATGGAATTGGCCACTCATTTTACGCGGAATATTGCATATAATTATCAAAAATCTTCCGCCGGAATATTTATTGAAATATTCATGAAATCTGGCATTAATATTTCTTGGAAAATTCTAAAATGTTTTTTGATGTTTCTTGAATTATTCATGGAATTTTCCACTCATTTTGCGCGGAATATTGCACAGAATTATATCAAAATCTTCCGCCGGAATATTTATTGAAATATTCATGAAATCTGCCATTAATATTTCTTGGAAAATTCTAAAATGCTTTTTTGATATTTCTTGAATTATTCATGGAACCTTCCACTCATATTGCGCGGAATATTGCATGAATTATTAAATAATCTACCGCCGGAATATTTATTGAAATATTCATGGAATCTGCCATTAATATTATTTGAAAATTCTTAAATGTTTTTTTGATATTTCTTGAATTATTCATGGAATCTTCCACTCATATTGCGCGGAATATTGAACAGAATTATTTCTAAAATCTTTCACCGGAAAGATTTACTGAAATATTCATGGAATCGTTCATCAATATTTCTTGGAAAATTCTAAATTTTTTCTGTTATATTCCTTGAATTATTCATGGAACCTTCCACTCATATTGCGCGGAATATTGCATAGAATTATTAAAAATCTTACCGCCGAATATTTATTGAAATATTCATGGAATCTGCCATTAATATTTCTTGGAAAATTCTTAAATGTTTTTTGATATTTCTTGAATTATTCATGGAATTTTCCACTCATTTTACGCGGAATATTGCATATAATTATTTCAAAAATCTTCCGCCGGAATATTTATTGAAATATTCATGAAATCTGCCATTAATATTTCTTGGAAAATTCTAAAATGTTTTTTTGATATTTCTTGAATTATTCATGGAATCTTCCACTCATATTACGCGGAATATTGCATAGAATTATTAAAGAAATCTACCGCCGAAATATTTATTGAAATATTCATGGAATCTGCATTAATATTTCTTGGAAAATTCTAAAATGTTTTTTTGATATTTCTTGAATTATTCATGGAATTTTCCACTCATTTTGCGCGGAATATTGCATATAATTATTTCAAAAATCTTCCGCCGGAATATTTATTGAAATATTCATGAAATCTGCCATTAATATTTTTGAAAATTCTTAAATGTGTTTTTGATATTTCTTGAATTATTCATGGAATTTTCAACTCATTTTACGCGGAATATTGCATAAATTATTCAAAAATCTTCCGCCGGAATATTTATTGAAATATTCATGGAATCTGCATTAATATTTCTTGGAAAATTCTAAAATGTTTTTTTGATATTTCTTGAATTATTCATGGAACCTTCCACTCATATTGCGCGGAATATTGCATAGAATGATTAAAGAAATCTACCGCCGAAATATTTATTGAAATATTCATGGAATCTGCCATTAATATTTCTTGGAAAATTCTAAAATGTTTTTTTGATATTTCTTGAATTATTCATGGAAATTTACACTCATTTTACGCGGAATATTGCACAGAATTATTTCTACAATCTTTCACTGAAAGATTTACTGAAATTTTCATAGAATCGTTCATCAATATTTCTTGGAAAATTCTAAATTTTTTCTGTTATATTCCTTGAATTATTCATGGAATTGGCCACTCATTTTACGCGGAATATTGCATATAATTATCAAAAATCTTCCGCCGGAATATTTATTGAAATATTCATGAAATCTGGCATTAATATTTCTTGGAAAATTCTAAAATGTTTTTTGATGTTTCTTGAATTATTCATGGAATTTTCCACTCATTTTGCGCGGAATATTGCACAGAATTATATCAAAAATCTTCCGCCGGAATATTTATTGAAATATTCATGAAATCTGCCATTAATATTTCTTGGAAAATTCTAAAATGCTTTTTTGATATTTCTTGAATTATTCATGGAACCTTCCACTCATATTGCGCGGAATATTGCATGGAATTATTAAATAAATCTACCGCCGGAATATTTATTGAAATATTCATGGAATCTGCCATTAATATTATTTGAAAAATTCTTAAATGTTTTTTTGATATTTCTTGAATTATTCATGGAATCTTCCACTCATATTGCGCGGAATATTGAACAGAATTATTTCTAAAATCTTTCACCGAAAGATTTACTGAAATATTCATGGAATCGTTCATCAATATTTCTTGGAAAATTATAAATTTTTTCTGTTATATTCCTTGAATTATTCATGGAACCTTCCACTCATATTGCGCGGAATATTGCATAGAATTATTAAAGAAATCTACCGCCGAAATATTTATTGAAATATTCATGGAATCTGCCATTAATATTTCTTGGAAAATTCTTAAATGTGTTTTTGATATTTCTTGAATTATTCATGGAACCTTCCACTCATTTTACGCGGAATATTGCATATAATTATTTCAAAAATCTTCCGCCGGAATATTTATTGAAATATTCATGAAATCTGCCATTAATATTTCTTGGAAAATTCTAAAATGTTTTTTTGATATTTCTTGAATTATTCATGGAACCTTCCACTCATATTGCGCGGAATATTGCATAGAATTATTAAAGAAATCTACCGCCGAAATATTTATTGAAATATTCATGGAATCTGCTATTAATATTTCTTGGAAAATTCTAAAATGTTTTTTTGATATTTCTTGAATTATTCATGGAAATTTACACTCATTTTACGCGGAATATTGCATATAATTATCAAAAATCTTCCGCCGGAATATTTATTGAAATATTCATGAAATCTGGCATTAATATTTCTTGGAAAATTCTAAAATGTTTTTTGATGTTTCTTGAATTATTCATGGAATTTTCCACTCATTTTGCGCGGAATATTGCATATAATTATTTCAAAAATCTTCCGCCGGAATATTTATTGAAATATTCATGAAATCTGCCATTAATATTTTTTGAAAAATTCTTAAATGTGTTTTTGATATTTCTTGAATTATTCATGGAATTTTCAACTCATTTTACGCGGAATATTGCATATAATTATTTCAAAAATCTTCCGCCGGAATATTTATTGAAATATTCATGAAATCTGCTATTAATATTTCTTGGAAAATTCTAAAATGTTTTTTTGATATTTCTTGAATTATTCATGGAACCTTCCACTCATATTGCGCGGAATATTGCATAGAATGATTAAAGAAATCTACCGCCGAAATATTTATTGAAATATTCATGGAATCTGCCATTAATATTTCTTGGAAAATTCTAAAATGTTTTTTTGATATTTCTTGAATTATTCATGGAAATTTACACTCATTTTACGCGGAATATTGCACAGAATTATTTCTACAATCTTTCACTGAAAGATTTACTGAAATTTTCATAGAATCGTTCATCAATATTTCTTGGAAAATTCTAAATTTTTTCTGTTATATTCCTTGAATTATTCATGGAATTGGCCACTCATTTTACGCGGAATATTGCATATAATTATCAAAAATCTTCCGCCGGAATATTTATTGAAATATTCATGAAATCTGGCATTAATATTTCTTGGAAAATTCTAAAATGTTTTTTGATGTTTCTTGAATTATTCATGGAATTTTCCACTCATTTTGCGCGGAATATTGCACAGAATTATATCAAAAATCTTCCGCCGGAATATTTATTGAAATATTCATGAAATCTGCCATTAATATTTCTTGGAAAATTCTAAAATGCTTTTTTGATATTTCTTGAATTATTCATGGAACCTTCCACTCATATTGCGCGGAATATTGCATAGAATTATTAAAGAAATCTACCGCCGGAATATTTATTGAAATATTCATGAATCTGGCATTAATATTTTTGGAAAATTCTAAAATGTTTTTTTGATATTTCTTGAATTATTCATGGAATTTACACTCATTTTACGCGGAATATTGCACAGAATTATTTCTAAAATCTTTCACTGAAAGATTTACTGAAATTTTGATGGAATCTTTCATCAATATTTCTTGGAAAATTCTAAATTTTTTCTGTTATATTCCTTGAATTATTCATGGAATTGGCCACTCATTTTACGCGGAATATTGCATATAATTATCAAAAATCTTCCGCCGGAATATTTATTGAAATATTCATGAAATCTGGCATTAATATTTCTTGGAAAATTCTAAAATGTTTTTTGATGTTTCTTGAATTATTCATGGAATTTTCCACTCATTTTGCGCGGAATATTGCACAGAATTATATCAAAAATCTTCCGCCGGAATATTTATTGAAATTTTCATGAAATCTGCCATTAATATTTCTTGGAAAATTCTAAAATGCTTTTTTGATATTTCTTGAATTATTCATGGAATTTTCCACTCATTTTACGCGGAATATAGCACAGAATTATTTCTAAAATCTTTCACTGAAAGATTTACTGAAATTTTGATGGAATCTTTCATCAATATTTCTTGGAAAATTCTAAATTATTTCTGTTATATTCCTTGAATTATTCATGGAATTTTCCACTCATTTTACGCGGAATATTGCATAGAATTATTTCTAAAATCTTTCACCGGAATATTTATTGAAATATTCATGAAATCTGGCATTAATATTTCTTGGAAAATTCTAAAATGTTTTTTTGATATTTCTTGATTTATTCATGGAACCTTCTACTCATAATGCGCGGAATATTGCATAGAATTATTAAAGAAATCTACCGCCGGAATATTTATTGAAATATTCATGGAATCTGCCATTAATATTTCTTGGAAAATTCTAAAATGTTTTTTTGATATTTCTTGATTTATTCATGGAACCTCTACTCATATTGCGCGGAATATTGCATAGAATTATAAAGAAATCTACCGCCGAAATATTTATTGAAATTTCATGGAATCTGCCATTAATATTTTTGAAAATTCTTAAATGTTTTTTTGATATTTCTTGAATTATTCATGGAATTTTCCACTCATTTTACGCGGAATATTGCACAGAATTATTTCTACAATCTTTCACTGAAAGATTTACTGAAATTTTCATAGAATCGTTCATCAATATTTCTTGGAAAATTCTAAATTTTTTCTGTTATATTCCTTGAATTATTCATGGAATTGGCCACTCATTTTACGCGGAATATTGCATATAATTATCAAAAATCTTCCGCCGGAATATTTATTGAAATATTCATGAAATCTGGCATTAATATTTCTTGGAAAATTCTAAAATGTTTTTTGATGTTTCTTGAATTATTCATGGAATTTTCCACTCATTTTGCGCGGAATATTGCATATAATTATTTCAAAAATCTTCCGCCGGAATATTTATTGAAATATTCATGAAATCTGCCATTAATATTTTTGAAAATTCTTAAATGTGTTTTTGATATTTCTTGAATTATTCATGGAATTTTCAACTCATTTTACGCGGAATATTGCATATAATTATTTCAAAAATCTTCCGCCGGAATATTTATTGAAATATTCATGAAATCTGCATTAATATTTCTTGGAAAATTCTAAAATGTTTTTTTGATATTTCTTGAATTATTCATGGAACCTTCCACTCATATTGCGCGGAATATTGCATAGAATGATTAAAGAAATCTACCGCCGAAATATTTATTGAAATATTCATGGAATCTGCCATTAATATTTCTTGGAAAATTCTAAAATGTTTTTTTGATATTTCTTGAATTATTCATGGAAATTTACACTCATTTTACGCGGAATATTGCACAGAATTATTTCTACAATCTTTCACTGAAAGATTTACTGAAATTTTCATAGAATCGTTCATCAATATTTCTTGGAAAATTCTAAATTTTTTCTGTTATATTCCTTGAATTATTCATGGAATTGGCCACTCATTTTACGCGGAATATTGCATATAATTATCAAAAATCTTCCGCCGGAATATTTATTGAAATATTCATGAAATCTGGCATTAATATTTCTTGGAAAATTCTAAAATGTTTTTTGATGTTTCTTGAATTATTCATGGAATTTTCCACTCATTTTGCGCGGAATATTGCACAGAATTATATCAAAAATCTTCCGCCGGAATATTTATTGAAATATTCATGAAATCTGCCATTAATATTTCTTGGAAAATTCTAAAATGCTTTTTTGATATTTCTTGAATTATTCATGGAACCTTCCACTCATATTGCGCGGAATATTGCATAGAATTATTAAAGAAATCTACCGCCGGAATATTTATTGAAATATTCATGAATCTGCATTAATATTTTTGGAAAATTCTAAAATGTTTTTTTGATATTTCTTGAATTATTCATGGAAATTTACACTCATTTTACGCGGAATATTGCACAGAATTATTTCTAAAATCTTTCACTGAAAGATTTACTGAAATTTTGATGGAATCTTTCATCAATATTTCTTGGAAAATTCTAAATTTTTTCTGTTATATTCCTTGAATTATTCATGGAATTGGCCACTCATTTTACGCGGAATATTGCATATAATTATCAAAAATCTTCCGCCGGAATATTTATTGAAATATTCATGAAATCTGGCATTAATATTTCTTGGAAAATTCTAAAATGTTTTTTGATGTTTCTTGAATTATTCATGGAATTTTCCACTCATTTTGCGCGGAATATTGCACAGAATTATATCAAAAATCTTCCGCCGGAATATTTATTGAAATTTCATGAAATCTGCCATTAATATTTCTTGGAAAATTCTAAAATGCTTTTTTGATATTTCTTGAATTATTCATGGAATTTTCCACTCATTTTACGCGGAATATGCACAGAATTATTCTAAAATCTTTCACTGAAGATTTACTGAAATTTTGATGGAATCTTTCATCAATATTTCTTGGAAAATTCTAAATTTTTTGTTATATTCTTGAATTATTCATGGAATTTCCACTCATTTTACGCGGAATATTGCATAGAATTATTCAAAATCTTCCCCGGAATATTTATTGAAATATTCATGAAATCTGGCATTAATATTTCTTGGAAAAATCCAAAATGTTTTTTTGATATTTCTTGATTTATTCATGGAACCTTCTACTCATATTGCGCGGAATATTGCATAGAATTATTAAAGAAATCTACCGCCGGAATATTTATTGAAATATTCATGGAATCTGCCATTAATATTTCTTGGAAAATTCTAAAATGTTTTTTTGATATTTCTTGATTATTCATGGAACCTCACTCATATTGCGCGGAATATTGCATAGAATTATAAAGAAATCTACCGCCGAAATATTTATTGAAATATTCATGGAATCTGCCATTAATATTTTTGAAAATTCTTAAATGTTTTTTGATATTTCTTGAATTATTCATGGAATTTTCCACTCATTTTACGCGGAATATTGCACAGAATTATTTCTACAATCTTTCACTGAAAGATTTACTGAAATTTTCATAGAATCGTTCATCAATATTTCTTGGAAAATTCTAAATTTTTTCTGTTATATTCCTTGAATTATTCATGGAATTGGCCACTCATTTTACGCGGAATATTGCATATAATTATCAAAAATCTTCCGCCGGAATATTTATTGAAATATTCATGAAATCTGCATTAATATTTCTTGGAAAATTCTAAAATGTTTTTTTGATATTTCTTGAATTATTCATGGAATTTCCACTCATTTTGCGCGGAATATTGCATATAATTATATCAAAAATCTTCCGCCGGAATATTTATTGAAATATTCATGAAATCTGCATTAATATTTCTTGGAAAATTCTAAAATGTTTTTTTGATATTTCTTGAATTATTCATGGAATTTCCACTCATTTTACGCGGAATATTGCATATAATTATTCAAAAATCTTCCGCCGGAATATTTATTGAAATATTCATGGAATCTGCATTAATATTTCTTGGAAAATTCTAAAATGTTTTTTGATATTTCTTGAATTATTCATGGAATTTTCCACTCATTTGCGCGGAATATTGCATATAATTATTAAAAATCTACCGCCGGAATATTTATTGAAATATTCATGGAATCTGCCATTAATATTTTTGAAAAATTCTTAAATGTTTTTTGATATTTCTTGAATTATTCATGGAATTTCCACTCATTTTACGCGGAATATTGCATATAATTATTTCAAAAATCTTCCGCCGGAATATTTATTGAAATATTCATGAATCTGCATTAATATTTCTTGGAAAATTCTAAAATGTTTTTTTGATATTTCTTGAATTATTCATGGAACCTTCCACTCATATTGCGCGGAATATTGCATAGAATTATTAAAGAAATCTACCGCCGAAATATTTATTGAAATATTCATGGAATCTGCCATTAATATTTCTTGGAAAATTCTAAAATGTTTTTTTGATATTTCTTGAATTATTCATGGAAATTTACACTCATTTTACGCGGAATATTGCACAGAATTATTTCTACAATCTTTCACTGAAAGATTTACTGAAATTTTCATAGAATCGTTCATCAATATTTCTTGGAAAATTCTAAATTTTTTCTGTTATATTCCTTGAATTATTCATGGAATTGGCCACTCATTTTACGCGGAATATTGCATATAATTATCAAAAATCTTCCGCCGGAATATTTATTGAAATATTCATGGAATCTGCCATTAATATTTCTTGGAAAATTCTAAAATGTTTTTTTGATATTTCTTGAATTATTCATGGAAATTTACACTCATTTTACGCGGAATATTGCACAGAATTATTTCTACAATCTTTCACTGAAAGATTTACTGAAATTTTCATAGAATCGTTCATCAATATTTCTTGGAAAATTCTAAATTTTTTCTGTTATATTCCTTGAATTATTCATGGAATTGGCCACTCATTTTACGCGGAATATTGCATATAATTATCAAAAATCTTCCGCCGGAATATTTATTGAAATATTCATGAAATCTGGCATTAATATTTCTTGGAAAATTCTAAAATGTTTTTTGATGTTTCTTGAATTATTCATGGAATTTTCCACTCATTTTGCGCGGAATATTGCACAGAATTATATCAAAAATCTTCCGCCGGAATATTTATTGAAATATTCATGAAATCTGCCATTAATATTTCTTGGAAAATTCTAAAATGCTTTTTTGATATTTCTTGAATTATTCATGGAACCTTCCACTCATATTGCGCGGAATATTGCATGGAATTATTAAATAAATCTACCGCCGGAATATTTATTGAAATATTCATGGAATCTGCCATTAATATTATTTGAAAAATTCTTAAATGTTTTTTTGATATTTCTTGAATTATTCATGGAATCTTCCACTCATATTGCGCGGAATATTGAACAGAATTATTTCTAAAATCTTTCACCGAAAGATTTACTGAAATATTCATGGAATCGTTCATCAATATTTCTTGGAAAATTATAAATTTTTTCTGTTATATTCCTTGAATTATTCATGGAACCTTCCACTCATATTGCGCGGAATATTGCATAGAATTATTAAAGAAATCTACCGCCGAAATATTTATTGAAATATTCATGGAATCTGCCATTAATATTTCTTGGAAAATTCTTAAATGTGTTTTTGATATTTCTTGAATTATTCATGGAACTTCCACTCATTTTACGCGGAATATTGCATATAATTATTTCAAAAATCTTCCGCCGGAATATTTATTGAAATATTCATGAAATCTGCCATTAATATTTCTTGGAAAATTCTAAAATGTTTTTTGATATTTCTTGAATTATTTATGTAATTTTCCACTCATATTGCGCGGAATATTGCATAGAATTATAAATGAAATCTACCGCCGAAATATTTATTGAAATATTCATGGAATCTGCTATTAATATTTCTTGGAAAATTCTAAAATGTTTTTTTGATATTTCTTGAATTATTCATGGAAATTTCACTCATTTTACGCGGAATATTGCATATAATTATCAAAAATCTTCCGCCGGAATATTTATTGAAATATTCATGAAATCTGGCATTAATATTTCTTGGAAAATTCTAAAATGTTTTTTGATGTTTCTTGAATTATTCATGGAATTTTCCACTCATTTTGCGCGGAATATTGCATATAATTATTTCAAAAATCTTCCGCCGGAATATTTATTGAAATATTCATGAAATCTGCCATTAATATTTTTGAAAAATTCTTAAATGTTTTTTGATATTTCTTGAATTATTCATGGAATTTCAACTCATTTTACGCGGAATATTGCATATAATTATTTCAAAAATCTTCCGCCGGAATATTTATTGAAATATTCATGAAATCTGCTATTAATATTTCTTGGAAAATTCTAAAATGTTTTTTTGATATTTCTTGAATTATTCATGGAACCTTCCACTCATATTGCGCGGAATATTGCATAGAATGATTAAAGAAATCTACCGCCGAAATATTTATTGAAATATTCATGGAATCTGCCATTAATATTTCTTGGAAAATTCTAAAATGTTTTTTTGATATTTCTTGAATTATTCATGGAAATTTACACTCATTTTACGCGGAATATTGCACAGAATTATTTCTACAATCTTTCACTGAAAGATTTACTGAAATTTTCATAGAATCGTTCATCAATATTTCTTGGAAAATTCTAAATTTTTTCTGTTATATTCCTTGAATTATTCATGGAATTGGCCACTCATTTTACGCGGAATATTGCATATAATTATCAAAAATCTTCCGCCGGAATATTTATTGAAATATTCATGAAATCTGGCATTAATATTTCTTGGAAAATTCTAAAATGTTTTTTGATGTTTCTTGAATTATTCATGGAATTTTCCACTCATTTTGCGCGGAATATTGCACAGAATTATATCAAAAATCTTCCGCCGGAATATTTATTGAAATATTCATGAAATCTGCCATTAATATTTCTTGGAAAATTCTAAAATGCTTTTTTGATATTTCTTGAATTATTCATGGAACCTTCCACTCATATTGCGCGGAATATTGCATAGAATTATTAAAGAAATCTACCGCCGGAATATTTATTGAAATATTCATGAAATCTGGCATTAATATTTTTGGAAAATTCTAAAATGTTTTTTTGATATTTCTTGAATTATTCATGGAATTTACACTCATTTTACGCGGAATATTGCACAGAATTATTTCTAAAATCTTTCACTGAAAGATTTACTGAAATTTTGATGGAATCTTTCATCAATATTTCTTGGAAAATTCTAAATTTTTTCTGTTATATTCCTTGAATTATTCATGGAATTGGCCACTCATTTTACGCGGAATATTGCATATAATTATCAAAAATCTTCCGCCGGAATATTTATTGAAATATTCATGAAATCTGGCATTAATATTTCTTGGAAAATTCTAAAATGTTTTTTGATGTTTCTTGAATTATTCATGGAATTTTCCACTCATTTTGCGCGGAATATTGCACAGAATTATATCAAAAATCTTCCGCCGGAATATTTATTGAAATTTTCATGAAATCTGCCATTAATATTTCTTGGAAAATTCTAAAATGCTTTTTTGATATTTCTTGAATTATTCATGGAATTTTCCACTCATTTTACGCGGAATATAGCACAGAATTATTTCTAAAATCTTTCACTGAAAGATTTACTGAAATTTTGATGGAATCTTTCATCAATATTTCTTGGAAAATTCTAAATTATTTCTGTTATATTCCTTGAATTATTCATGGAATTTTCCACTCATTTTACGCGGAATATTGCATAGAATTATTTCTAAAATCTTTCACCGGAATATTTATTGAAATATTCATGAAATCTGGCATTAATATTTCTTGGAAAATTCTAAAATGTTTTTTTGATATTTCTTGATTTATTCATGGAACCTTCTACTCATAATGCGCGGAATATTGCATAGAATTATTAAAGAAATCTACCGCCGGAATATTTATTGAAATATTCATGGAATCTGCCATTAATATTTCTTGGAAAATTCTAAAATGTTTTTTTGATATTTCTTGATTTATTCATGGAACCCTCTACTCATATTGCGCGGAATATTGCATAGAATTATAAAAGAAATCTACCGCCGAAATATTTATTGAAATATTCATGGAATCTGCCATTAATATTTCTTGGAAAATACTTAAATGTGTTTTTGATATTTCTTGAATTATTCATGGAATTTTCCACTCATTTTACGCGGAATATTGCACAGAATTATTTCTACAATCTTTCACTGAAAGATTTACTGAAATTTTCATAGAATCGTTCATCAATATTTCTAGGAAAATACTAAATTTTTTCTGTTATATTCCTTGAATTATTCATGGAATTGGCCACTCATTTTACGCGGAATATTGCACAGAATTATTAAAGAAATCTACCGCCGGAATATTTATTGAAATATTCATGGAATCTGCCATTAATATTTTTTTAAAAATTCTTAAATGTTTTTTTGATATTTCTTGAATTATTCATAGAACCTTCCACTCATTTTACGCGTAATATTGCATATAATTATATCAAAAATCTTCCACCGGAATATTTATCGAAATATTCATGAAATCTGCTACTAATATTTCTTGGAAAATTCTAAAATGTTTTTTTGATATTTCTTGAATTATTCATGGAACCTTCCACTCATATTGCGCGGAATATTGCATGGAATTATTAAAGAAATCTACCGCCGGAATATTTATTCAAATATTCATGGAATCTGCCATTAATATTTCTTGGAAAATTCTAAAATGTTTTTTGATATTTCTTGAATTATTCATGGAATTTTCCACTCATATTGCGCGGAATATTGTATGGAATTATTAAATAAATCTACCGCCGGAATATTTATTGAAATATTCATGGAATCTGCCATTAATATTATTTGAAAAATTCTTAAATGTTTTTTTGATATTTCTTGAATTATTCATGGAATCTTCCACTCATATTGCGCGGAATATTGAACAGAATTATTTCTAAAATCTTTCACCGAAAGATTTACTGAAATATTCATGGAATCGTTCATCAATATTTCTTGGAAAATTATAAATTTTTTCTGTTATATTCCTTGAATTATTCATGGAACCTTCCACTCATATTGCGCGGAATATTGCATAGAATTATTAAAGAAATCTACCGCCGAAATATTTATTGAAATATTCATGGAATCTGCCATTAATATTTCTTGGAAAATTCTAAAATGTTTTTTTGATATTTCTTGAATTATTCATGGAAATTTACACTCATTTTACGCGGAATATTGCACAGAATTATTTCTACAATCTTTCACTGAAAGATTTACTGAAATTTTCATAGAATCGTTCATCAATATTTCTTGGAAAATTCTAAATTTTTTCTGTTATATTCCTTGAATTATTCATGGAATTGGCCACTCATTTTACGCGGAATATTGCATATAATTATCAAAAATCTTCCGCCGGAATATTTATTGAAATATTCATGGAATCTGCCATTAATATTTCTTGGAAAATTCTAAAATGTTTTTTTGATATTTCTTGAATTATTCATGGAAATTTACACTCATTTTACGCGGAATATTGCACAGAATTATTTCTACAATCTTTCACTGAAAGATTTACTGAAATTTTCATAGAATCGTTCATCAATATTTCTTGGAAAATTCTAAATTTTTTCTGTTATATTCCTTGAATTATTCATGGAATTGCCACTCATTTTACGCGGAATATTGCATATAATTATCAAAAATCTTCCGCCGGAATATTTATTGAAATATTCATGAAATCTGCATTAATATTTCTTGGAAAATTCTAAAATGTTTTTTGATGTTTCTTGAATTATTCATGGAATTTCCACTCATTTTGCGCGGAATATTGCACAGAATTATATCAAAAATCTTCCGCCGGAATATTTATTGAAATATTCATGAAATCTGCCATTAATATTTCTTGGAAAATTCTAAAATGTTTTTTGATATTTCTTGAATTATTCATGGAACCTTCCACTCATATTGCGCGGAATATTGCATGGAATTATTAAAAAATCTACCGCCGGAATATTTATTGAAATATTCATGGAATCTGCCATTAATATTATTTGAAAATTCTTAAATGTTTTTTTGATATTTCTTGAATTATTCATGGAATTTCCACTCATATTGCGCGGAATATTGAACAGAATTATTTCTAAAATCTTTCACCGAAAGATTTACTGAAATTTCATGGAATCGTTCATCAATATTTCTTGGAAAATTCTAAATTTTTTCTGTTATATTCCTTGAATTATTCATGGAACCTTCCACTCATATTGCGCGGAATATTGCATAGAATTATTAAAGAAATCTACCGCCGAAATATTTATTGAAATATTCATGGAATCTGCCATTAATATTTCTTGGAAAATTCTTAAATGTGTTTTTGCTATTTCTTGAATTATTCATGGAATTTTCCACTCATTTTACGCGGAATATTGCACAGAATTATTTCTAAAATCTTTCACTGAAAGATTTACTGAAATTTTGATGGAATCGTTCATCAATATTTCTTGGAAAATTCTAAATTTTTTCTGTTATATTCCTTGAATTTTTCATGGAATTTGCGACTCATTTTACGCGGAATATTGCATATAATTATATCAAAAATCTTCCGCCGGAATATTTATTGAAATATTCATGAAATCTGCCATTAATATTTCTTGGAAAATTCTAAAATGTTTTTTTGATATTTCTTGAATTATTCATGGAACCTTCCACTCATATTGCGCGGAATATTGCATAGAATTATTAAAGAAATCTACCGCCGAAATATTTATTGAAATATTCATGGAATCTGCTATTAATATTTCTTGGAAAATTCTAAAATGTTTTTTTGATATTTCTTGAATTATTCATGGAAATTTACACTCATTTTACGCGGAATATTGCACAGAATTATTTCTACAATCTTTCACTGAAAGATTTACTGAAATTTTGATGGAATCGTTCATCAATATTTCTTGGAAAATTCTAAATTTTTTCTGTTATATTCCTTGAATTTTTCATGGAATTTGCCACTCATTTTACGCGGAATATTGCATATAATTATATCAAAAATCTTCCGCCGGAATATTTATTGAAATATTCATGAAATCTGCCATTAATATTTCTTGGAAAATTCTAAAATGCTTTTTTGATATTTCTTGAATTATTCATGGAACCTTCCACTCATTTTACGCGGAATATTGCATATAATTATTTCAAAAATCTTCCGCCGGAATATTTATTGAAATATTCATGAAATCTGCCATTAATATTTCTTGGAAAATTCTAAAATGTTTTTTTGATATTTCTTGAATTATTCATGGAACCTTCCACTCATATTGCGCGGAATATTGCATAGAATTATTAAAGAAATCTACCGCCGGAATATTTATTGAAATGTTCATGGAATCTGCCATTAATATTTTTTGGAAAATTCTTAAATGTTTTTTTGATATTTCTTGAATTATTCATGGAATTTTCCACTCATTTTACGCGGAATATTGCACAGAATTATTTCTACAATCTTTCACTGAAAGATTTACTGAAATTTTCATAGAATCGTTCATCAATATTTCTTGGAAAATTCTAAATTTTTTCTGTTATATTCCTTGAATTATTCATGGAATTGGCCACTCATTTTACGCGGAATATTGCATATAATTATTAAAGAAATCTACCGCCGGAATATTTATGGAAATATTCATGGAATCTGCCATTAATATTTCTTGGAAAATTCTAAAATGTTTTTTTGATATTTCTTGAATTATTCATGGAACCTTCCACTCATATTGCGCGGAATATTGCATAGAATGATTAAAGAAATCTACCGCCGAAATATTTATTGAAATATTCATGGAATCTGCCATTAATATTTCTTGGAAAATTCTAAAATGTTTTTTTGATATTTCTTGAATTATTCATGGAAATTTACACTCATTTTACGCGGAATATTGCACAGAATTATTTCTACAATCTTTCACTGAAGATTTACTGAAATTTTCATAGAATCGTTCATCAATATTTCTTGGAAAATTCTAAATTTTTTCTGTTATATTCTTGAATTATTCATGGAATTGGCCACTCATTTTACGCGGAATATTGCATATAATTATCAAAAATCTTCCGCCGGAATATTTATTGAAATATTCATGGAATCTGCCATTAATATTTCTTGGAAAATTCTAAAATGTTTTTTTGATATTTCTTGAATTATTCATGGAAATTTACACTCATTTTACGCGGAATATTGCACAGAATTATTTCTACAATCTTTCACTGAAAGATTTACTGAAATTTTCATAGAATCGTTCATCAATATTTCTTGGAAAATTCTAAATTTTTTCTGTTATATTCCTTGAATTATTCATGGAATTGGCCACTCATTTTACGCGGAATATTGCATATAATTATCAAAAATCTTCCGCCGGAATATTTATTGAAATATTCATGAAATCTGGCATTAATATTTCTTGGAAAATTCTAAAATGTTTTTTGATGTTTCTTGAATTATTCATGGAATTTTCCACTCATTTTGCGCGGAATATTGCACAGAATTATATCAAAAATCTTCCGCCGGAATATTTATTGAAATATTCATGAAATCTGCCATTAATATTTCTTGGAAAATTCTAAAATGCTTTTTTGATATTTCTTGAATTATTCATGGAACCTTCCACTCATATTGCGCGGAATATTGCATGGAATTATTAAATAAATCTACCGCCGGAATATTTATTGAAATATTCATGGAATCTGCCATTAATATTATTTTGAAAAAATTCTTAAATGTTTTTTTGATATTTCTTGAATTATTCATGGAATTTTCCACTCATTTTGCGCGGAATATTGAACAGAATTATTTCTAAAATCTTTCACCGAAAGATTTATTGAAATATTCATGGAATCGTTCATCAATATTTCTTGGAAAATTCTAAATTTTTTCTGTTATATTCCTTGAATTATTCATGGAACCTTTCCACTCATATTGCGCGGAATATTGCATAGAATTATATAAAGAAATCTACCGCCGAAATATTTATTGAAATATTCATGAATCTGCCATTAATATTTCTTGGAAAATTCTTAATGTGTTTTTGATATTTCTTGAATTATTCATGGAATTTTCCACTCATTTTACGCGGAATATTGCACAGAATTATTTCTAAA